>NC_138122.1:25752471-26234971 GCF_964146895.1 Miniopterus schreibersii | reverse complement strand
CCCACCGGGCATTGAACCGCCATCTCCTGGATCCTAGGTCGACGCTCAACTGCTGAGCCACGCCAGCTGGGCGATTTTAACTATTTACAGGTGTATAATTTAGTCGTCGTAAGCACGTTTACGATGTTGTACAAACCATCCCACTCTCCGTTTCCAGGACTTTTCCATCGTTTCATCCTGAAACTCTGTGCCCGTTAAGCACTAGCTCCCCCTTTCCCCCTCCTTCCAGCCCCTTTCCACTTTCTGACTGAATTTAGCTGCTTCCGGCACCTCGCAGAAGTGGAATCGTACAGTATTTGGATGTTTGTCCTCCTCCCGCTGATGGGGAGCGTGGAGGGGCTTAAGCCGAGGGAGGACAGCTCTGCATAGTGACAGGGGCGTTCGGCTGCTACCGTGGGCTGCAGGGGGCAGCGGGGAGGCCGCTGTGGCTTGGCCTGGGGCGGCAGTGGAGGAGATGAGAGCGGTGGGGTCAGGGACGTGCTTGGGGCACAGGACTGAAATGTAGCAGCTGGGGGAGGGGGGGCTTGAGAAAACTCCCAGGTTCCTGGCGTGAGTGACTGGGCGGGCGTGAGGTCACTTCCGGAGACTGGGCCCTGGGGTGGGGGAGGGGAGGATGGCTGAGCACTAGCCCCCGGATCCAGGCGGGCTCACGGCAGCCAGGCTGGCAGAGCTGCCACAGCACTCGGGGAGCCCGCCTTCCACAGGGAGCAAGAGCCCAGGTCCTGTCACTGACTTGTCAGCGCCCCCCTGGGCCATCTTTGCGCTGTCCTGGTAACTGGAAGCAGCGCTGGGCTGTCCTGTGCCATCAACCCCAGGCATCACTGTCCCTTTTCAGAACTTGGCACGTGAGGCGGGAAAGCGCCCGGCGTTTGGTGTCCACCTCTCAGCCGATAGCTTTATGTGTCACCTGTCTTACCCAAGAACTCACGTAAACCTTTACTTTTGCAAAGACCTGTTTTACAACTGCAGGCGGCATTGAGAAGTTATTGCTTCCTCTACAAGAAAACCACCTAAAATTAAATAAAAATTTTAAAAAGGTGGCCGAGTCCGTCCGTCGGTACAGCGCAGTGGTTATGTGGGCTCTGGGTCCGTGGTTTTCTGCGTGACCTTGGGCCTGTGATTTGACCTCACAGAGCCTCAGTTTCCTCATCTGTACCAGAGGGATGTTGGTTGCGCTCACCTCCTGGAGTCGTTATGAGCATGAAAGGAGCTGATGAACGAAAAGCCCCCAACGAGCTCCTGCCTGTCCATCCTGAGCCCCAAGTAAATGTCTGAGTCAGTGGCCTGCAGGCGCCGCTTACAGATTCAGCAGCAGTCCTGTGGCCCCCCCTCGTGCTGTTCCGTCTGACCCCCCCTTTCCACCCAGGTTCACCTTCCGATCGGGGAAGCAGATGTAGATCTAAGGCCGCGGCGGTTCTCAGACTCCAGAAGACAGCACACCAGGAAGCCTGCGGGAGCCACTCTGTGCCACGCAGACACCCCCACCGCACCTGCTCACTGGCTTCCCCTCAAAGCTGACTGCGGAGCAAGGAGGTGAGGTTCTCTCTGCATCGCTGTCTCCCTGGCTGCAGAACCAGACGCCCCTGAAGGCTTGGCCAGGGCAAGGCAAGTGGCACCAAGAACTCAAGAAAGCAGAAGGAAAACTGTAAAATAAAAATATTTAAAAAGAGGATCCTGAGTGCAGCGGGGCACCACCTGCCCACGCCCGCCACGGAGGGGCCTGGGCGCTCTGCTTCTCTGGTCCAAAACGGGACCTCGATCTCCGCTGGGTGGCATCCCTGCATCAGCCCACAGGGAGAGGGGAGAGCGCCCGGAAGTGTGATGTCGACATTCCAGTGACTTCACTGATGTTTAGTGACTACCTGACTTTGCTAACGCAACTTCCTTCCTTTATGAGATTTTTGTATTGAAGTAAAATGACTTCCCTGCTTTAAGTCATCTCTTTCGGGGCCCCGTGACACCTTCGCCCCTCAGGGCCTCAGTTTCCAGACCTGTGAGCCGGGTGCGTATGTACATGCTGGTGTGTGCGTGGTGCATCTGTTCCACTGAATCCAAGTGATGTGCCGTTTTTTCGTGTGTTGGCGTGAGAGAGAAAAATGCTACAAACTATAACATTAAGACATCATTTGAAGGCTCATTTTGATTTCAGAGGTGTTAAATGTGAAAAAATGTGCATTTAGGAATCGAAATACAGTATATAGATAGCGGGTACCTGCCTGCCCTTCCCCAAGAAACTAACGAGCCTGGGTCCTCAGTCAACACCGCTGGTTTGCTGCGGCAGGGATCTTATTTATTCTGTAACAACTCGGGGAGACGGGACTGGTATTAACCCCCGTTTACAGAGCTGGAAACCAAGACGACAAAAGGCTGAAGCAGCTGACACGAGGTCACGTGGCTAGGAGGTGGTTGCCCAAGGTGCAAACGCAGGCCCGGACTCAAAGACGTTGCTGGGACCAGATGTTTTGCCTGTAAACCAAGGACTCAACCCCCAGTCCCAATCGGCCTCCAGTGCCTGGGGCTAAGGAAACAAGCTACCCACCAAGGGCGGACAAGTGGGGTGTGCGGTGGGGACAGGGACCTGGGCAGGCAGGAGGGGCGTCCAGCACGTGGCAGGCGCGGTTGGTGATTCTGGCATCAGGTCTAGTACGTGAGCAGTGACGGTTACGGAGCTCAAATTGATGCTCACCCTGGCTCTAACGGTTCAACGTGGCTGAATCTCCTCCCTCACCAGACCCCATGGCCCCTTATACAAATGAAGTCTGTCCCGCAGGGGGACACCCGCCAAGACTGAAGACTCAGACTGGGATGTGACCCTTTCGTAAAACCCAGGAAACCCACCCCTCCTTTCTCCTGCCTGCACCTTGTAAAAAAAACAAAACACACACACAGGTGGCCTCGCCTGGCAATAAATATTTTAATTCTTGTTTCATTTTTATGATGACAAGTAATTTTCAAGTTTATTTCCTTTTTTTTTTTTTAATTTAAATACAAAGCTAAACCACAAACAGGTACAACCGAGACATCGTATTTCACATTGACACGCTCCGTCGGATCCTCCTGCCACCGGCTGACCAGGCAAGTGTGGGGTGGCGGGAACTTTCCTAGGTAGCACCGTCGTGAGGGGGACGGGGGCGGGGGGAGCTGGGGCACCAAGGTTGAGGACAGGCGCTCACACCTGTCTCCGTTCACATTTACCTAGGACCAAGTAGGGGGCAGGAGGCCCCGGGCCGTGGCTCCAGAGCCGGGGGGGCCCCTGGACTGCAGGCGGCCAGTGAGCATGGGTCCCTCTTCCGGAGGGAGGAAGCTACCCACTCACCGCTCCCGCCGCCAGGCCGTCGAGGCGAACTGTCCCCCCAGCCTTGAGCCCTGGGTGCGGCACCTGCCTGCTTCCCTGGGGCGGGGCCCGCATGACAGGGCCCAGGGTGGTCGGACCGACAGCCTGACAGCAGATCTGGACCTTTCAACCCAGCAAAGTTGGGTCGGGGTGGGGGTGGGGATTGGATAAGTAATTTCTGGTCCCACTACAAAACTTTATTTTTGATTAGAATAGAGTACCATCTCAAACCTCTTCTATAAAACCAAACAAACAGAAAAAGCCAAACCCAAAGTAAAAGGAAAAACAAACAAAAAAACCGCAGCCACTCCACTCACTTTAAGACCTATATACATGTAAGTTGTTTTCTGTGGTTTTTTTTCTCTCTTTTTTTTTGTCTTTTTTGTTTTTTTTGATTTTTATTATTTTTTTTAAAATAAATTCAGTGTTCACATTTCTATAAAGAATCACCCCGGTTTTGGGAAGCCCTGGCCTGGCGGGGCTCACTAAGCGATGCTTCTCCCTGCCCGCGTCTACTCTGATGACCCGCCCTGAGGCTTCGAGGTGCCCAGAAAAGCGGCAGCCCGTGGAAGAGTAAACCTAGGCCCGGGCCGCCAGGTCAGCAAGCTTTCGAGAAAGCAGAGGGGAAGACTGACTGACTGCGAAACCCTTTTAAAAAATATTCATACACTTCCGTGTGCGCCTGTTGAGACGTCAGGAAAACAAGAGCTTGGGAGCATCCCGTCCAGGCCGGCGGGAGGCGGCATCCAGGAGGCCGGCGGGAGGCGGTGTCCTCGCGGCCGCCTGAGCTCGGAGGGATGAAGGAGTGTGGGGAATAGTCCTGGCTCTGCAGCCAGAGGCCGGAGTGCCCCCCAGCTTCCCAGTTCGTGTCCGACTCTCTCCTCTGAAGCCTGCATGCGCGGCGGGAAGCACAAACGTTCGACTTGTATGCAAAAAAGGTACAAAAACAACTAGAATATAAAAGTTTTGGTAATATAAGGCCATCTGTTCAAGTCCACCTTGGAAACCTGTAACAGATATTTAAATACTACAGTGAAAAGGCATCTTAATATACTTTTTAAAAAACATCTGAAGTAATCTGCTAAGATTAAGTGTGTAAAAAAAAAAAATCAATTCCCTTTGAGGGCACTTTTTGTCCATTGAAGAGGGGGCGGGGCGGCGGTTAATGCTTCAGCCAGGGGTAGGCTTCGATGGAAGCCCGGCTGCGGTCCCCATAGTCGTACAGGAGCTCCTCCCCGGCCTCGATGTCGCGGGAGGCGATGAGAATGAGGTGAGGCACGCCGTCGATGTCGTGCAGTTTGGTCTGGCAGTTCCCACATTTGCTGTGATTGATCAGTCTTCCCAAGCGATTCGTCTCTCTGGTGGCATCCACGCTGGTGGGGAGGGAGGGCGACAGGGGATTATTAAATTGATCAAGAGGCTTTTGAACCCAGCCAGAGTTGCACTTGCTCTCCACCCTGGTGGGACGTCAATTTATGGCCATGTTTTTTGGGAAAGCAATTCAACTCAAAAAATATTTGTCTTTAGGAGCTGAGAGAGGCACCGGGTGGAGTGTGTGAGGCAGGGGGCGGGAGGAGATGGGAATGCAAAGGGCTCTTTGTGGAGGCCCAGAAGGGAACAGCGGAGTCCTGCGCAATGAAGAAGTGAACCCAAGTCAGCTGGGGGGGGGGGGCGGGCAGGGGGCGGGGAGGCTGCGCGAGTGGGGGGACAGAGAGTATGCGAACTCTGTGCCCCCTGCTCAGTTTCGCTGGGAACCTAAACCAGCTCCAAAAAGTAATGTATTTTAAAAAACAAAACAATCAACTACCACTGGCCATTTGGAGAATGGAGCACCTAGTGGTTTCGAGAGCTGCCCTGGCCAAATGCCCTGAGTGGGGGAGGCCAGGTGAGCCTTGGAGCGGTGGTCACATGACTAGTCCACAGGTGCACCCAAAGGTGAAAAACAGGAAGGGGATGGAGCCTTCACGGCGTGGCTCAGAGGTTGAGCATAAACCTATGAACCAGGAGGTCACCAGTTAAGATTCCCGGTCAGGGCACATGCCGGGGCTGCAGGCTCGATCCCCAGCAGGGGGGTGGCAGGAGGCAGCTGATCAGTGACGCTCATCATTGATGTTTCTCTCTCTCCCTCTCCCTTCCTGTCTCTGAAATCAATAAAAACATTGAAAAAAAACAAAACGGGTAGCCAGAGCCACAGGATCGGGTGCGCGTGCCCTTGGCCTGTCCTCTCTGCCACACAGCTCTCACGGACTTACCAGTAGGTTTTACTAAGATACTGGAAATAGTACATGTAGCAGCCGGTGGAGGGATCTTGTGCGTACAGAGCCTCCCGCTTCCTTGCGTCGGTGATCTCGATGAGGTCCCCGTGGTACTCCACCACAAACTCGCCCCGGGAGAACTGCTTGGTGGCGATCACGCCCCTGCCTTTGCCATCGATGAGGTCGATCTGTTGGGAGGTGACCGGAGACAGGACAGAGTTAGTTCGTAACAGCCACAGACACCACCGTGCTTGGCCGGCTCGGGACCTGGGGATTGCACCATTCGTGTAAACAGCTTTCCTGAGGTGCACCGTAGAACTCACTTACTTTACGTGTACAGTTTGATGCATATTAAATGCACACAGGGGTACAACTATCACCTTGTGCCCGTTTGCAAAGCACTGTCTCATGAGAAATCTGCTAGGTGGGTGTCGCCCCATTTTGCAGGTGAGAAAACTGAGGATCAGAGAGACAGAGCCATGTCCAAGGCCATGTGGCTACGAAGTGGTGAGGCACGGACTCAAATCCAGGCAGCTGGCCTTTTCAGAGAAAGAGGAGGACCCAGGTTCGGAGTCTCTCCTTCAGGCCACAGCTGACCCTCCTGTGGTCAGTTATAAACGCAGTGGGAGGCAGCTGCTTCAGGGGCCCAGACGTAAGTGCAGACCTCCCTAGATGGTGGGTGGAGACTGAAGCTTTCTGACCCGAGTCCCAGCCCAGACCCGCCTGGCCACCAGAGTTCCTCTCCTCTCATCCACCCAAATGTGTTTGAAATTTATCAAGAGAAAAGCAAGTTTCTTGGGCATTGCCATTTCCCAGGAAAACAGAGTTCAGGGAAAATGTATTCGTTTCTCCTTTCAAAAGTTTCCCCTTCCTCATGGTACCTGTGAGAAGCCAGGCACGACAGCTCCCTATTCTACGATCCCGTCTGTGTCAAGTGTGCAGAACAGGCAAATCCACAGACAGAAAGCCGACTGGTGGGTGCCAGGGGCTGCGGGGAGGGGGGCTGGGCGTGACTGCTAATGGGGACAGGGTTTCCGTCTGGGGGGGTGAAAAGGTCCTGGACGCAGACGGGAGATGGCTGCACACACCGTGAACGCGCTCAATGCCACTTTGTTGCATGCTCTGAAATGGCGAAAGCCCCAAATTTTATGTTACGTATTTTACCACTGCTAAAAATACATTTCCTTGGGATAACATTTCATGCGCAACGTCCACTTAAGTAGCCTCACGAGATGTACCCTTAACAATGGTGCTGGCATTTGGCCCCGTGACGACCTAACAGTCCGACCAGTCAGTGGCCACTGAAGGGCCAAAGTAGCAACGCAGTGTCCCTCTGACCTTAGGCCTCCGCTGCCACACGGGGCCCACCGCCCTTACCTTCATTCCTTCTTCCTTCCCACTCTCGATCAGCTCGTCCAGTCTCCTCCTTTCTTCAGACTGGGAAGAAAACCCAAGAGGCACATCAGCCTTCCTCCCAGGCCACGCAGGAGCCACCAGGGCCACGCCACAAGGTCACCCACAGCCGGCTTCCGTGACATCATTGGCCCCCAAAGATGCCCAAGGCCCCCAACACCCCCATGCTTTCCTCATCGCCCATCTGTTGTGGACAGTTTGCCACCTGGGGTTCCACTGGACCAGGAGGGACACAGGAGTGGCCCACGGCAGAAGCGGGTTGCAACTAGGTTCTGTTTGGCCCGTGCAGTGTTTTAAAACATATTTGACTCGCCGACATCTGAAATCAGGACTCTGACTCAATGCAGAATCAGCCGGGGCTGACTAGACGCTGCGCCTATGGGACAGGGCGTGGGTGAGAAGGCCTCCCACCCCAAGGAGTCACCACCACCCTGAATGGAGGAGCTGGAGAGTGGGTGCTCCCTGGTCCCAATGCTCTGTCAGTGCGCAGGGAGCTGAAGGGAGCTGTACAGAGACAGAGCAGGAGCCCAAAAGGCACTTCCTCGGAGAAATTTCCCCAACTACCGTGGCCAAGGCAGCCTTAGCTTAGCTGCACTGTCAGACCACTTTGTTTCAGTGTTACTGTCAAGGGGCTGTCTGAGGTTATCTTGCTTTTTGGTTATCTTTTCATAATCTCCATGAGTACAGGAGCCTGTTCTTGTTTACTGTGGCATCTCCCGACCTAGAACAGTGCCTGGCACATTAGTAAGCCCCCAAAGCAACCACATACACACACATGTGCACACACATGTATACACACGCCCATCACATACACAGACAACCGCCACGTTGAATCATTAGCTGATGACAAGTGAGCAGCCCAGTGAAGAGAGGTACAGCGGGCTGAGTCAGCGGGAGTATTTGCAGTAAAACTGGGGCAGGCGATTGGGGAGTTTCCTGCCGTGGGTGAACGTGGCACGGAGGAGACGAGCTGAGGAAAACTGGGACCAACCAGCCTGATGCCCCGAATGCAGAGCCAAAGAGATTGGGTTTCATTCCAGAGGCTCCGTGGTTTGGGGCATGCAAACAACCAGCTCGAGGCTGCCTAGGCCCACAGGGATCCCAGAGGCACAGTGACTGGGAGGGGGCAGAAGTGAGACATCCCAGCAGGCCCAGGGCTGGGCTGGGCATGAAGCCAGGGCACTGCCAACCAGCGCAGTCCCTGCCCCAGTGCTGGCTGTGACCCCACCCACAGCCAGGCCAACCAGCTAAGAGCCCGCAGCAAAGAACCCCAAGCTGTTTGGGGCATCTCTCGGAGGCCCAGTTCCCACCTTCTTACCCTGGACCTGGACCCCGGACTCTGTCCCTGGACCCTAGAGACTCTGGCTCTGGTCCTGCCCACATTGTCTCTAAACTCAATGATGTGGCTGCCAGGCTTTTAATTTCAGTTTCACCCCTGGCTCCCCACACCCTTCTTTATGGCTCACCTGCCGGATCCCTGGGTTCTGATGCCCAGAAGGGCAGGACAACACCTGGCCCACTGCCTGGCCAGCCACCACCTGGCCCCGGTGTTCCCTCAGCAGCGCCAACGCAAACAGGAAGGACACAGCATGGCTCTCAGTCCAGTGACTGTGGACCGAGCTGCAGACCTAGCTTTGGGGAAGCCAGTGCCCAGTCCCTTCCGCCCATCTGCTGCAGGCTTAGCGGACCCATGCCACGTCCCCATGCAGCCTTCAGTCGCCCAGACAGACAGGCCCATTTTTTTATTAACAAGGCCAGCTCGGCTGCCCCACCCTGCAGCCCCAGGGCCTCCCTGTGTGGGCACGCTGCAGCTCCGACTGCGGCTGGGAGGTGCGCGCTCCGGGCCTGGCACCGCCTGGCCCTCTGCAATGCTGTCTTTCACAGGGGCCCAGCCCAGCCTCCCACTGCAGGCAAACACTACAACAGCTCCTCCTTGGCCCTAAGACACCACCTTTGTAAGAAAATCAAGCCAAAGCTGCTCTCGGGGGGGGAATGAATCGACCCCTTATTTTGTTTTTCTTTTAAGTGAAGCCTTATCAATTCAAAGAAAAATAACAGAGGAGGGAACATTAGATTACTGTACCTGTACCTACAGATGTAACAAAAAATGCTGACAGGGACTGATGCAGCCGGGGGCCCCCACCTCTCGGTGGGGGCAGCAGCTCTGAGCACTGCCCCTCTGCCAGGAGGCGGCTTTGGGGTGCGGGGGAGCCGCGGGGCTGCCCAGACACCCGAGTGGAGGGAAGCACAGTGGGCGGCAGGCCTGTCCTTAGAGAAAGGCAGCAGCCACGCCCGCTGCATCAAATACTGACTGAGCCGCACACGCAGCATCTGCAAACACAGCGGGTGGGCCCCCAGTCCAGCTGGCCTTCCTGCCTGCTTTCCGCGTGTGCCCGAGGACCAAGGCTGGGTGGCAAAGAGCAGGGAGGAGCCTTGAGAAGTGAGGACGCCGGGGAACACAGCGCCTACTGTGTGCCGGGCCCGGTTCTAAGTGTTCTATGTACATTAAGTTCTTTAATCCTCCCAGTGACCCCTAAGATACTCCACTACCCCATTTTACAGAAAGGGCAGCCAAGGCACAGCGTGGTTAAGCTGCTGGCCTGAGGTGAGACAAGCAGTAAGGGGCTCCCAAGCCACTGCTCTTTAAGCCTCGAGACACGACATGGGACCTGGACAACAGAGAGATCAGCCTCCGAAAGGACACACGGCCTTCCCCACGTCCCAGGCTCCAACGGCCCCGCCAACAAGCCCTGGAAAAGCTGCCTTTGGGATAGCGCCTGACTCTCCCTGCCACATGCTACATGTTCCAATGCTCCTTCCCAGAGGCACCCTAACCAAACTGCACGGTGACCCTGAGCGTTGCAATAATCCCCGCTAGACCAAGGAGAACACCAAGGCCCCAGGGTGACACAAAGTAAGCCCGGGTTCGCGTGCCGAGCACTGGAACTGCCCACTGAACTGCCCGGCCCCTCCGAAGGCTGGAATGAAAACCACAGGACTCTACCTGCAGCTCAGCCTTGCTCTTCCTCGAGCTCCTCCGCACAGGGTAGAAATCCGTGAGTTTGCGATTCTGTTGCGTTTTTCCTTGAGCTCTGGGGTGAGGAGGAGGGAAGAAGAGAAAACCACACTCGAACCCAGGAGGCACACAACTCCTGCGGGGTGGGTCCCCAGAAACGAGGTCACCGAACACCTGTGCGCAGGGCAGCCTGTGGCGCCGGAGGCCGGCTGCCCCTCTTGGAGGGGAGGCGTGGGGAGGGGAGGGCCCCCGAGCTCAAGACACGTGCCAGACTGAGATGCTGGCAAATGATGGTGTCCCCGGGGGTGACTCCAGGGGTGTGAGCCTCAGTGGGAGAGAGCCTGGGAGGGTGGCCTGCCCGACCCTAACCAGCTCCGCCGGGGCCAGAGAAACCAAACGCCGTGCGCCGGGGGCGCCAGGAGGCACTTACTTTTTCCGAGGCGCCTGCTTGCCCTTGACTGCCTTCTTCAGGGCTGGCTTGGCGATGGCTGCACCGGGGGAGTCACAAGACGAGGTCGGAGTTTTTGGAGGTTCTGCTGCTTCGGGTTTTTGGTTTGGAAAAGGTGCCAGGGGGCCCCTCCTGGCGTCTTTGATCTTTAGTTCCTCAGCCTTCATGCTGCCTCGTATTGCGTTCCCAGTGTTTCTTTTCTCTGCAGGCAGAGGTTGGAGAAGGAGGTTTATTCTAGGTGCTGTCTCCCAGTCTCTAGACTGTCGGCTGCAATCCAAGACAGGTTCTCAGAGAAGATGGGGGTCACGGGTGGGGGGGCAGCGGTGCCCTCGCCTGGTAAGCCCGGTGTCCACCAACGACTGGCTACCAGGGGAGAGTCATCTGGCTTTAGTTTGTGACCCAGACACTAGGAAGGGCTTTTGGTCTTCTGCATTTTTTTCCAGCTTTTCTGAGATATAACTGACTGCCCTGGCCGGGTAGCTCAGTTGGTTAGAAGGTCGTCACCATGCGCCAAGGTTTGGGTTTGATCCCCAGTCGGGGCACATATACGGGTCAACCAATGATGCATAAATAAGTGGAAGAGCAAATCGATGTTTCTCTCTCTTTCCTCCACTTCCTCTCTCTAAAATCAATCAATATATATATATATATATTTTAAAATAAGATAATTGACAGAATGGCTTGCAAGATATTTAAGGGGACCCGGTGGTGATTTGCTGTCATATACACTGTGACGGGACCTAGGTCATTAACACACCTAGCCTTTTGCACCTATATGAGGGAGAGACCCTGAGGCAGAAGCAGCACAGATAGCAACCCTGGCATGAGCACCCGAGCAACAGCTCCCAGGAACTGGGCTGCAGACCCCAGGAAAAAGCTAAGTTCCTAAAGAGCAGGCCAGCGTTGGCGCACAGGAACGGGCGTGACGCGGGGCCTCATCCCCAGGAGCCGCCTGCTGCGTTTCAGAGTCCCCGCCTTTGAAGGGGCCGAAGCCCAGCATCCACAGTAGTTCTCAGCCTGGTGCCTGGACATTGGTCAGGACATTGCAAGGGAGGGACGTTGAAAATGATTTGTTACTAAAACAGCCCTGGAGTCCCAGTGCTGGACTAGCCATGTTTTAAAAAATTATTTACTTTTTAAAAATAAGTAAATAATAAGTAAATAATACGTGGTTAGTAGGAACATAAAATGGGGCAGTCACTTTGGAAAAGAATCTGATGGTTCTTCAAAAAGTTAAACATTAGAGTCACCATCTGACCCTGCAATTCCACTCCCAAGCATCTATAAAGAGAATTAAAATTGCGTGTCTACATAGACACCTGTGCGTGAAGGTTTAAAGCAGCTTATTCCTAATAGCCGCCAAGCGGGAACAACCCCAACGCCCATCAGTTGATGGATGGGTAAATAAAATGTGGTCTGGCCACAGGATGGAATATTATTTAGTCACAAAAAAGAATTAAGTTCTGACCCATTCTAGGACGTGATGCTGAGTGAAAGAGACCAGGCGTACTGTAGGGTTCCATTTACAGGTTGTGTCCAGAACAGGCAGATCCACAGATACAGAAAGTAGACTGGCAGGTGCCTGGGGCTGGAGGAGGTGAGGAATGGGGTGTGACTGCTAACACTGGGTTTCTTTGGGAGTGATGAAAAATAACCCCCTCAAGACCCCTCCAGACGGTCCTCGCTCCCTGACACGCTGTGTTGAGTGGACCCAGAGGGAGTTAAGGCCAGGGCATCGTGCACGACCCTAGGTGCGTGTGGTGCCCGTGAACATCAGCTGTCACATCAAGGCGGAAAAAAGGCTGAGTATCAAGGATGAGAGACTGGCCCTTGGGGTCTCCTCCAAATTTGGCCCAACGTTCTATTCGTTGCCATTTAGTAACACTATGAGCCAAACAAGCTCACCAGTGCACCATGTCACCACTGAGGACCATTTACATTCCGCCCCATCCCAGAAGGGACTCGAGAGAGGCTGACCACATTCAGAGAGCCCCTCCCACAGTCCCTACGAGGCAGGTGCTACCGGTACCAGCTGCCGGCTATGCACAGGCTGGGACACTGGAAGCCTAGCAGAGGAAGGGCTGCCAGGGGGAGCGTTTCACAAAGCCCTTTGGCATCCAGGCATTAACTGGTCTTCAGAGTAGCCACGTTCTCCCACGTTACAGATGGGAAAACTGAGGTTTAGAAAAGAGGAGCCACCTGCCCAAGCCACCTCCACGTAAGTGGCAGAGCCAGGGTTAGAACCCAAGTCTTCTGAAGACCAACAAAACAGTATCACCCTGTGCACTGGGGCAAATCAAGCTGCGGCTGGCTCCTGCCCCTGGTTCTCAGCTCTGGTCCCAGAGGCTGGGCTAACCCATCATTTCTGGTACTTTTTGTTAATAATACAAGGCCTCCTTGTACGGAGCTGCCGGTGGTCAGGGTTGCGCCTCTTGAAGGCAGTGTTTAATAGAAGAGCCCACGCTCCCCCATGCCGCATGGAAAGGGAATATTTGGGTCAGAGCAAGACTTCCATGAATTTTCGGCTTCTTTTGCGGGGCCAGACAGAATTTTCAATAACCGTACACTTTCTTGTTCAATATTTAAACTCACTGCAGATTATGCTGCTTGGGAGAGCAGCTCTGAACACTCGAGTGGAAAGAAACTTTAGAAATGAGGTCAAGGCCAGCTCATAAAAAGGGAAGGAAGTCAGGTCCCGGCATTCACACAACAGCCAGGACTGCAGGCGCCTGGTCTGTGCAAACTAGACTTGTACCTTCGACACTTCTTGCACCTGTGAGCCTCTTTAACTGCAAGTCAGGTGCGTTATTTCTGTCATACGGCAAGATAATCAAGCTTGGAGGGCATGCCAACTCCCGTGAAAGCGGGAGAACCTGTCGGACCGACAGGGCACACACCCGGGGATGGGCAGCTCTTTCCTGTGTCTGCCTTTCTCAGCAGCAAGATAGAAAAACACGGTTCCTTCGGCACTTGGGTGTGAAAAGGCTGGGTAGAAACTTAACATAATATAGATGCATAATTACGGAAGAGAGAGGCTTTGGCAGCCCGACCAGCTGCGGTCGGAGCCAGGGCCATCTCGGCAGCTTACCTTCCCGTTTCCTGTAGATCCCGGCTAATGGCTTCCCCTGGCATTTGACTTCGTGATGTACAACCGAGTTCTCTTCCTGAAGAGGGGAACGTATTCCAGAGCATTTGTTCGGGCTCATGTAGGTGTAGATCTTGGACTGCCCGGTAAACACATTCTCCTAAAACGACAAATGCATATTCTGAGAGGTTTCAAGAAGAAGATTTCCGTAGCGTTCAGCCGAGAAGGGGCGAGCGGAACGCAAAAGACAAAGACCCCGACATCATCATCTCTCCAGAGCAGGGCTGCCGCGGACGTCAGCCCCGGCGAAGCAGTGGGAGGTTTCGAACCTCCCAGGTCCGAGTCGGGCGTTTCCTGAACATATGTGGTTCTCTAACTGCGGTCACCAAAGGGACATCTGGCGAGCAAGAGAACCAGCTGTACACAAAGGTCTACCTAAGGAGGAGATAACCTACCCGCGGCAGGGAGGTCAGAATGACCCGGAGTAAACAAATTTGGACTTTGAAGGGCTGGCCTGCTGGATACCGGCTAACTCAGGGCAGGAGCTGCGGGGACTCCAGCATAAAGAAACAGGCCTCAGGGAACCTGATGAACCACTCCTGGGTGCCAGGGTCGGCTGGCAGGACTTACGGCTACAGCCTGGGCCTCCTGTGGGCCCAAGCCCGGCCCCTCTCTAACGAAAGCCGCCCAGCAGCCTCCCAGGACCTGGGGCCGGGCTGCGGCTGGGAGAACTCTCCGGGGTCACTGTGGGTGGGTGGGGAGCGGAGAGCTAACGAAAGCAGGGCCTGGTGCGGGCGCACCGAGGGCGGTCCCTGCGCGTAAATGGCACCTTGGCGGTGAGGAGGAGGGTGGGGAGGCCAGGTCCCTGCGGGTGTTTCTGGGTGTGGGGCCTCTCCAGTGCGTAAGCGCGGCCGGGAGGGGGGCCCGTCCCCGGGGAGCGGCTCCGAGGGGCGCAGGCAGGCCCCCGGCCCGGGCAGCGCGGCCGCCTCGGGGGCAGCGGGGTCTCCGGGCGGCGCGGGCCAGGGAGACGCAAACTTTCCCGAGGTCAAACCCGCCGGGGTCATGGCGGAGGAGCGCGGACGCCACTCCCAGGCAGGCGGCGGAAAGGAAGCCGCCGGGCGTCGCGCCCGCATCCCAGCCCCGGGCGGCGGGCCGGGCGGGGGCGCGGGCGAGCCCACGTGCGCGGCGCGGGCCGGCGGGGGCGCCCGAGGGGGTGCGGGGAGGGTGCCTGCTTACCCCGTTGGTGCGGGGCCTCC
Organism: Miniopterus schreibersii; assembly: GCF_964146895.1. Taxonomy (NCBI): domain Eukaryota; kingdom Metazoa; phylum Chordata; class Mammalia; order Chiroptera; family Miniopteridae; genus Miniopterus; species Miniopterus schreibersii. The sequence continues at coordinate 26,220,164 of NC_138122.1, read as the reverse complement.
CCGGGCCCCTCCGCTCCACCATCTCCGGGCCCGGGGCCGTCGCTGCCACCGCCACCGCCGCCGCCGCCGCCGCCGCCTCCACCGCGCGGGGCTTGGACATCTTCCTGCCTGGAGAGGGGGACCCGGGGAAGCGGGGGAGGGGCGCTCAGGGCGCGGCGGGGCGGGGAGCGGGGCCGCCCGGGCCGGGCGCCGCGACGGCGCCTCCCGCCATGTTCCGAGGGCCGGCGGCGATGGGCCGCCCGCACCGCCGGGAGGCAGGGGCCGGCCGGCCGGGACCGCGTCGCCCTCCCGCCGCCCGGCCCGGCCGGGCCCCCCCGCGCGCCGCCCCCCCGCGGCCGGGCCCGACACACCCACCTGCAGCCCGGCCAGGCCCATGGCGACGCGCCCCGCGCCCTCGCCGCCGCCGCGGCCCGGCCACCACCGCTGCCGCTGCCGCTGCTGCTGCTGCTGCCGCCGCCACCAGCGCCGCCGCGGCGCCCCGGGGAAGGGCCGACGGCGCCCCACGGCGCCCCCTTCCCCCATGGCCGCGAGGCAGCGCCCGGCACCCGCGCGCCGCGGCAGCCCGGCCGCCGGGACCGAGCACGCAGGGGAGGCGCGCTTCCTGCGCGGGCCCGCTCGCCGCCGCCCGCCTCCGGCTCCGGGCGCGGGCGGGGCTGCGGGCGGGGCGGGCGCGGGGCGGGGCGGGCGCGGGGCGGGGCGGGGCGCGGGCCCGGCGAATCCGGCTCGGGCGCGCCCCCTCGCGCGCGCTCGGCCACGCGCCGGGCCCGGGCGCCCAACCGGCCGGCGAGGGCCCAGGCTCGGCGCCCGCGGGCTCGCCCCCCGCCCGGGCGCGGGCGTTTCGGGAGGCCCGTCCGTGCCAGGCGCGAGCGGGGCCCGCGAGGCGTGTCCATGGGCAAATTGACGCCTCCCCGCGACCGCATCGGGGCCAGGCCCTGGGCCCAGGGGAGGTGCGGGCCTTGCCCCAGGCCACAGACCCGGGGAGTGGGAAACCCGGGCGCCCGAGCCAGGCTGTTTTATAAATGGGAAGTTGGCGGGGCGCTTTTCGTGGGTAGTTCTCTCCTGCAGACCTCACCACCGCCCTGGGAAGGCGGGTGCTATTGTGTTGCTCACAGAGGGGGACATGAGGAGGCTGCCCAGGTTCTCAGAAAGAGAACTGACCCCGGGCTACACTCCCAGGCACTACCCTGCGCGGTCGGAGGAGAGGGAATTACGGCTGGGAGGAGCAGATGGGTTGCAGAAGCGGTTAGCAAGTCCCCAGGGCCTCGCGCCCCCGCCCCCACGCCCCGCGGGAAAGTGCAGGGCAGGCAGGGGTTCCAGGAACTGGGGCGTCTTATCTCCGCACAGCTCCCTGCCCTGTGCCACGCTACTGCAGTCATGGGGTGGGAGGGCCCCGGCCAAATGGTCCCTGTATTTGTGCAAAGTCAGATGTCAACAAGACACCTCGGGCCACCCCGCTGTTTAGGTCATGACCTGGGAGCGAGGATCGGGTTTCTGTCCCTGCATCAGCCCCAGGGGTGCTTTGTGACCATGGCCCAGTCACTGTCCCAGGCTAGGCCTCAGCGTCCTCACGGACAAACAGCAAGGACCTTGGATTCCATATCCCACCACCCAGGGCACCTTCCAGAATCCACAGATGAAACAACGGGCTGTGGCTTTAAGGAGCTACAGTACCTCCCCTTAGAAGGGGTAAGACTCAGGACGATTACATGGCCCGACAGAGCTTAGGAAAAGCCTCCCGGGCCAGCTCAGGCTCTAGCATCCTTCAGGCCAGGGCTGGGGAACCGCACCGGCACCCCCACCCTCCCGGGGAGGAACTCTGCCCACTTGAACACCAAGAGTGAAACAGAAGCCAGGCGGAGGAGCCATTTGAAACAGTGTCCGTCACATCTGCAGGGCACAGAAGGGTTGCCGTTGCCAGGCTGTCATGAGAATCGTGGTTTGAGAGCAGGAAGCAGCTGCTCAGATCACCTTATCCACCTCAGGTACTATTTTAACCCCCACCCTACACACACACACACACACACACTCATGGCCATAGCGTTCTCTATTTTAGGCAAGGGCAGGGGATATATGAAAGTACAAGTCTAGCGCCCACTCCTCTCACCTCTGCACTCTAGAACCTAGAAATTGTAACACCACCCAGCACATGTTGCAAAACACTCTTTCCTTTCTTTGTAAGGAAGGTGCTCATATGTACCCGTCACAGACACACCCAGCAGCAGGAGTAAAAACTCTTCATGTTGCCCAGGATCTCACAGAAACAGAATTCGACGGCAATGATACCAAGAGCTAACCTGAACTGACTGCTTACTCTGAGTTGGGCCCTGCAATAAGCCGCTGTTCAATTAAACCTTCCCAACCGTTTACGAGAAGGTACTATTCCTGTTTTACAGCTAGAGAAACTGAGGCTCGGGGAAGAGGACCGTCACCGGCCTAAGCTCTGCTCTACGAGGGTACTTTACCATGAAGATTGTCTACTGAACTCTGACACTAACAGAGCAATTCGTTCATTCTGCAAACACCTACTTTGTCTCGGGCCCTGTGGTAAGGACACAACAGTGAACACAGAGACCGACGGAGCACAGTGAGGACAGAGGGGACAGAGAGGTCAGTGGGGCCCTACGGGCCATGGTGAGGACTGTGGATTTGATCCCTAAGAGCAATGGGGAGGTTTTGGGGTACCGGGAATAGCGAAAGTCACATGATGAAAATCTGTGTTCTTGGGGACCACTGTAAGCTGCTGAGGAATGATAAATTGGAGATGGCAAAAGTGAAAAGAGGGAGACCAATTAGGAGGCCATCTGACAGTGGCAGGGGAGGTGGACTGATCCTCAGACTAATACACTCCAGGATGAAAGTATTGACATGATTGTAAAATCTCAAAATCAGAGAGGAGTGGCCTGGTGTCTGAACCTTTCGTTCCTGTGACCCAGGGGGCCTCTCCCAGTGAACTACAAGTTTGGAACAAAGACCACTTTTCTAGAAGAAAAAAAACCTGGCCCCTCATTTGAAGCACTATAAATGATTTGATATTTATGACACCAAATGCACAATTTAGTGGTTTGCCAGAGCGATGCAGCCTGAGAAATAAGTAACTACTAATTGGGGGGGTGAGTGAGACAGTGGGGATCACTAACCAATAAACTACGGAGGTGGTATGAAGCCTGCCAGGGTAGGAGGTGGGAACACTGGTCTTGCTTTGGCTAATAGAGGTGCGGTGGAACCAGCAAAGGCACAGCATGGCCAGAGTCCAGACAGTGACTTTGGACTCCAGCTTCCACCTCTGAAAAACGGAAATAACAATTTGTAAAAATTCACTGAGATAATAAAGTGTCTGGCCCTTAATGGTAATTACTAAGTATTGGTAATTATTAAGTATTTTTGGGCCCATCTTAAGTATTTAAGTACTTTGATGGCAAAGTGCTTAGTTTTGTTTCCCTGCCTCTCTGCCATAGATTAGTTAAAACAAACTTTTTTTTTTTTTTAATGCACCACTGTTGAAACAGGTAGTTTAAATGATTTTGCTGTGATGGGAAGGTGAATCGGGGAAGCATACTTTTATTTGAGATTTGTCGGATAAATTAGTTGGATACTATTAATATGCTTTTAGATGCTTAACACTTTTCTGTAGAAAAATACCCGTCTTACTGCCCTCTGTGGGCTGAGTTATTAAGCTCTTTAACCTGAGGTTGGGGGGGGGGCGCCTCATTTCCTAATCAGCATCTCGGTAAGCCTTGTCCCAAAAGACCCTGGAGGGATGCTGGGAGAATCAATCATGCAACCGGGCGAAGGCCTGAAAACCAAAGGGGCCCAATACACACTTGCTGAAGGAATCCTGAATCCTTATTGTGTTTATTATTACTGCTATAAGGAGCAAACGGCATCACGGCCGGCCAGTTCCTACTAAAATGCAGGGCCTTGCAATACTGAGAAAAACGTAAAGCCTCAGCTTCCTTTTTTTTTTTTTTAAAAAAAAGGGTCATCCTAGTCAACAGTCACGCTCAAGTTTTTGCATGAAGGAGACAGAGCGGCTGGATCACTTTGCCGCATGACGTGGGTCTTACTGTCCTGACAGCAAACTAAGTGGAAGGAAGGACCCGGGGCAGGGACGTCGCCTCCTGCCGCTGCGCTGTCCCACCCGAGCCACCTCCGATGGGCAGGAGTCCTGAGCAGCCGCCCCGGGAGGTGCCAGGGGGCCCGTCTCGCCCACCCCAAGGTGGGCCCGCGGGGCCGGTCGGGGCGGCGGGGGCGCAGCGCCCATCCCGCGCGTGGGCACGGGAAGGAAGGCACCTGCCGCGCGCTCCCCTCCCGCGCGCTCCCCCGGCGCGCTCCACGCGACGTGGGTTACCCACCCGCGCCCTCGCCTCGGGTCACCTCCTCTCCCGGCGAGAGCGAGCCCCGCAGCGGGAGAAGCCTCGCCCTCCCCCGTCTTTGCATCAATAACCACCATTCCCTGGAGGTGACCTGCGCTTGTTTAATTTCCAAAGAGCTTTGACAGATGGATCCGTTGCGTCGGGAGAGGCTGGCCAGCCGGGCGCCCACACTTAAGAGAGGGGGAAACCGAGGCACGGGAGCGGGAGGGGCTCCTGGGGGCCTCGGGGGTGCGGGGTGCGGGGCCTGGAAGGTGCCGCAGTGCCCCCCATCCCCCATCCCCCGCGTCCCCACGCTCCGGGCGAGCAGCCCTCAGGAGGGTGCCTCCCCGCCGGCGCTCCCGTCACCCCGGTCCCCCCCTCCAGCGCGACCCCCCGCCCCGGCCGCCCAGGCGCTGGCGACCTGGGCAAATACCTCTAGCCATGTTCCCGGTCTGTCACCGCCTGGGATCTCCCGGGAAACGCAGCTTTCGAAAAAAGTTACAACTGTAGCCAACTGCTCGGCGGAGCACCGGCTGCTGCCCTGATTGGCGCCGCCGCCCGCCTGTCCCCGGGCCGCGCGCCGTGATAGGCGCACGCGGCAGGGGAAGCCCGCCCTTCTCCCCGCCTCCCCGGCCGGGGGCGGGGCGAGCGGCCGCACTTTCTACAAACGCTTTCGGGACAGGTCCCGGCGGAGGAGGGGGAAGGAGGGGGGTTTAAATTTTACCGTCTCCCTGCGCTGATTGGCTGCCGGGGAAGGACAGCCGCGCTCCCATTGGAGGAGCCAGACTCCGCCCCCCGCACGGCGCTGAAGCTCCGCCTCGGGAGGCTTCGTCACGTGATTGCAGGACCCAGCCCCGCGGGGACCCTAAGGGGGACTTCGGTGTGTTTTTTGGGTTTTTCTTTCCTTCCCTGCAACTTGACAGGAGCCCGACCTTTGACTCGCGACCTCCCCTTAGCACCTGGGGTGTCTCACCCCCGGCGGGCCGGCCTCTGCGGTCCCGGGACCCCCTCCTGCAGGCGAATCCATTCATCCCCGGGCCCGCGGCCAGAACCCGCCCGCGTAGCTCCTGCACCAGCTGGGCCGGCGGGTGGACCTGGCCCCGCACACGCACCCATTGCACAGACGGGGAGACTGAGCGCCAGAGCGGCGGCGTAATCGCAGGGCCTGCCCCGGTCTTTGGACGGTTCACCCACGAGGTGATGGCTTTCCCGTGGCCTTGCCTCGCTCCCCACGCGGGGAGTGGCTGCCGGCGGTCCCAGAGAGGCGCAGGTGTCCGGGATACTCTTTACTTCCAACGAAGGGAAGGCACCCCGTTACAGCTCTCCCCTGGGGGGCCTCCCTTGGGGGTGCAGGCGGATGTCCCCACTCGCTCATCTGTCTCCCTTGGGTCCCCGAGACAGTCCTGGAGACCGAGGAGCCCGCCAAGGCCCCAAACCCCAGGGAGGTCGGAGAGCAGAGTAAGGCGAGGTCTGCAAAAGCTCTGGGGAGGGTGGGCAGCGAGCTTTCTGCACGTCGCCTTGTGGCTCTTGGGCCCTCAACTTCCCCCAGCTGTCCAGTGATTCTGGACTTGGCCAAAGGGTGACCTCCAAGGTTCCTTCCAGCCTCCGCAAATATATAGAGTTTTTTGTTTTTTTTTTTACTTCCTCTAAAATTCATCAACTCGGACTTTCCTGAGCTGCCTACCTGGCACCGTCTGATCCCTAAGGGGTGGTACAGTGGCAAATAAGACACACATCCGTATTTTTTAAGGAAGAGGCCACTTTTTAAACGATAGTGTTACATTCTGAGCGTTGCTGTGGGTACAATGAAAATGGGGAATTTTACAGAGCGTGGGTGGGGAGAGGGTGGCTTCTTTAGGTTGGTGAAGTGACAGAAATGCTCCTAGAGTTGGTGGCTTTAAGTTTTACCCTCCCCCTGGCTGGTGTTGCTCAGCTGGTTGAGCATCAGCCTGTGCACCCAAAGGTGGACAGTCACTGGTTCAATTTCGGGTCAGGGAGCGTGCCCAGGTTTTCCGGCTCTATGCCCACTAGGGGGCGTGCAGGAGGCAGCCCAATGGATGTTCCTTTTTCTTTCCCCCTCTCCCTTCCTCTCCCTGACATCAATAAAAACATATTTTTTAAGAGGCAAAGTATATTAAAAAAAATAATTTAGATGTCTTAAATGTGGTGCTTTAGAAAATGGACAGCAGGGTGTCCATAAAAATATTTTTAAATACAATACAATGTATTTATATATATATAATATACATACATACATATATATATCTTTATTGATTTCAGAGAGAGGAAGGAAGAGGGGGAGAGAGTGAGAGAAACATCAATGATGAGAGAGCCGTCATTGATTGGCTGCCCCCTGACTGGGGATTGAGCCCACAACCCAGGCATGTGCCCTGACCGGGGGTCAAACCTTTGATCTCATGGATCCTAGGTCAATACCCAACCGCTGAGCCACGCCTGGCTGGGCTAAATACACTGTATTTTTAAACAATGTCAAGCAGAGACTCTCCCCGTCCCTAACTCAATCCCCCACCTGCAGGACTATGCCGTGCATATGCTACCATAATTCCTTAGAGAAGGTAGAGACAGGGTTCGTGTAATGGTCCAAAGAAATAATGACTACAAACAGTTTGTGTGAACAGTTGTAAGATCATTCTGGAAATCCATATTAAGAAACAGGTGAAGCCCTGGCCAGGTAGTGCAGTTGGTTAGAGCGTCGGTTGCGGGTCTGATCCCCGCTCACAGGAAACTTTCCCCCCCTCCAGCCTTGCGGTCGCCCTGGAGCACCCCCTGTGGCAGTTCCCACCGAGACAGCTGGCAGAGCAGAACGTGGTGCTGCGATGCATCACAGAGCAGGGAAGGCAAGCTGAGGTCTGGAGCCCAGAAACAGTATCTTGGTAACTGACGCACTTGCCTTGTTACCGTCCCTCCTCCTCGCTTTGCTCTAGCCCCTTTCAGGGAGCGGCCGTTTCCTCTCCCAGAAAGGCAGTGGCCTCTTCTCTTTGCCTAGTTAACACCTACTTTTCAGCTCAGTTATCACTCCTTCAAGGAAGCCTTCTTTGACTTCCCAGGTGAGGTCAAATGCCTTTATAATAGGCTCTTTGGGCTTCTTTTTTTAAATTCTCACTCGAGGAAATTTTTTCCCATTACTTTTCAGAGAGACTGGGAGAGAGAGAGAAACATGGATGTGAGAGACACACTGATTGCCTCGCGCATGTGCCCTGACCCAAGGCCGGGAATCGAGCCTGCAACTGATGCATGTGCCCTTGGGCCGGAACCGAACCTGAGACCCTCAGTCCATGGGCCCCACGCTCTAACCGCTGAGCCAAACCGGCTAGGGCTCTGTTGGCTTCTTTGTAGCATTGTCACAGTCCCAAGTTTACGCTTGGTGGAATTTTTTTTGATTAATGCCCACTAGACTGTAAGGGCATTAATCTCAAGGATAGGGACCATCCACTGCTGCCCCCTTGGCTTGTTTTTCTTAAACTCGTGTCCCTAACCTCTAACGTAGCAGCTGGGGCCAAGTAGGGGCTCAATAAATATTTGTTGAATGGAGTGAGAAGTGTATGTGTAAATGGCCCAGGGGAAGTCAATACCATGCCTGAGTAGGGATTTTTCTGAATCATCTGCTTCCAGTAGCATTGCAGTTCCCACCGGGACATAACTGCTTGTGTTGCCATTCTGAGATGCTGTGTGTGTGTATACAAGCAAAATATAGTACTATATATTGTCATAGAGGTGCTTCGTTCTTTTGAACAACTGTTTCGCAGTAGAAAGTATCATAGTTTAATTAACCGGTCCTTTCTTTAAAGACATTTAGGTTGTATCCTATCTTTTGCTTCTATAAACAATGCTGCAGCGAATAACCTTGTGCATAACACTTGTGTGCATACGCGCGGCCGTGTTATAAATGTCCACGGAAGCACCATCTCTTACATGGGTTCAAGGTAAAGAGCTTATGCACAGATGGCAGCAAGGATCTGGCTTGGATGCTTAGAAAATACCTCAAAGGGTGTGAGTTTCTAGGTCAGACCTCTGCTTTCAGAATCTAGTACTCATCTAGGCCTTGTGTGTGCAGCTAGAGGGGGGGGCCACCCTGAACTGCTCCAGCCAAGCTCCCAACACACTGACTGGTGCATGATCTACAATGTCTTAAGACTTCTTTGCTGCATCCTTCCATGTATTTTTTTCCTCCTGTCACAAACTCGACATATTTTAATTGTTTGCTGCCACCTACACCAGGCCCATTCGTGGAGAGCAGTGAACAAGACAGATGAAGCCTTATTCTTAGGGAACTATTTTTATTTTTACCTTTATGGGTTTTGGTATGTGTCAGGATTAAATAATGGAAGTAGTTATGAGCAAAGCAATCAGTTGGCAGTTTAAAATGTTTATCTTATATGGACACACACGTATAATACATGTGTTTGTATACAAACGTTAGGTGGTTAGAGTCCTAACTATTCTTGCCATGGCTACGCCCCCCCCCCCCCCCCCCCGCCCCGCCCTTCCTCCTGAAGAGCTCACACCTCAACCTCCAGGCCCAGGTCTCCTGCCAGCAGCCGGGCGAGTGCGCCGCGCCGCCGGTAGGGGGCGAGAGTCAGCCGGGCGCGCCGATTACCTAAGCAACGGAGCCAAACAGCCTTCTCCCGATGACTTTACAAAAGGGTTACCAAATAGTTCATTTGTTTATCCTGCGTTAGGTCCTGTCATAATAACAATAACAATACTGTTATCACAAGGAAGGGAGAGGCGGCAGCGACGGACCTCTTCTGCAGCAATCGCCAACCGAGAGCAAGAGTTCCTGCGGGTTAATCGGCGCGCGCGCGGAAAGCGGGGCCGCCGGCGCTCGCGCCCCTGAGCCGACGACCGCGGCAGAGGCCGGCGGCGGGCTCCCCGTTACTCGCGGTTTCCAACTGAATAAAGTGCTCTGAACGAGCAGTGCGCACGCGAACACTTTTTATTATTATTTTTTGTAGGATGGAATAGGTCGCGAAGAGCTTTCCAAAGTGACAGGGAAGCCACTAGGTAACTTCCCGGGTGGGAGCCACGCGGCCAAAGGGACCTGAAAACAGCGACGGGCCCCCCTCCTGGGCTGACTTTGGAGGCGGGTGCGGCGCGCATGCGCCCGGCCCGCCCGCTGACCTGCTCGCGGCACCCAGCGCCCCGACCTTCTTCCCGGCAGCCAGCGGGGTGGAAAGGGAGGGGAAACGGAATTCTCGCGAGGTCTCTCGAACGCCGGCGGAAGCAGCAGACACGTGACGCTCCGAAGCGGCCTCCGGCTTCCCCCTCCCCCTTCTCGGAAACCCGGCCCCCTCACCCCTCGCCCACCCCGGAGCCGCGGGAATGGACCGTTTGGGTTCCGGAATTCCCTGGGATCCAACCATCGGTACCGGGTCGGCGGGAGCCGGCGGAGCCCGTGCTTGGCGGCGAAGGCAGGGGGGCGGTCAAGATGGGGGGGGGCCGCAGATCATCTTCCTTCAGCGAGGAGGGAGGCGGGGCGGCGAGGGGCGCGGGGGAGCGGGGTGGGGGAGGGAGGAAGTCACGTGGGGCGCGGCGGCGCGCGCTGCGCCGGATCCGTCGCCCCACCTCCGCCCCTCCCGGCGGGGCGGGGGGACCGGGGGGAGGGGCGTCAAGATGGCGGCGGGGAGCTAGGCAGAGCCGGACGCCGCTGCTGCCGCCGCCACCGCCGCCTCCGCTCCCGCTCCGGTCGCCCGCGGTTCTCCAAGCTCTCGCCGCCTGGGAGGAGCTGCGCCGGCGTCGCGTCCCGCGGGGAAAGTAAGTCCTTCCCTGAACCCTCTTCAGCGCCCGCACTCGCTCTGCCGGACAGCCTCCCACTCCCACCCTCCTCAGGGGGCCGTGTGGGGCCGGGCCGGGGGGGGCGCCACCTCACCCCGCTTCGGGGCCTCCCTCGCCGCCCCCTCAGCTGCTCGCCCCGGGGCCTTCGGGGGGCCACGGTCCCGGCGGCGGCTCCGTCGCGCTCGCTTTCTCCGCCCGTCAGCGCCGGGCCCTGCGGTCGCCGCGCGTGGGGCTGTCGGGCCCCGGGGGCCCCGCTGTCCCGGGCCGGAGGCACCCCGTTTGGGCGGGGAAGCCGGGGGTGCCGGCTGTGGCCCGGGCTCCGGCCCCGCCGGGTCGCCTCCCTCGCTGCCCCGGCTGCACAGCGCGGCTGCGGGGCTCCGGGACCCGCGGGAAAGTGAGCGAACCCCGCGGCCCTTCAGAAGTGCTGCTGCCCGAGGGCTGCTCCCGGCGCGGGAGGCGGCACACGGGGCGCCCCCAAACGGGACCCCGCGCCTGCAGCTCCGCGTTGCCTCGCTCTCGGGGCTGGGCGGGGGGCCCGGGGGACACGTGGGGACCCTCTCCGCGCCTCGGCCGGTCTCGGGGTGACTTCGCTGCCCGCTCGCCCCGGCCCCGAGCGCGCCTGGCTGCGGAGGGGAAGGCGGTTGGGGATCGTGCTCGTTACTTGGAGAGCGTGTCGCAGCCGGAGGCTCCAAGTTCCCCAAACGCGGGCGCGCGGGGGTTTCCCAGAAGCGGTTTGGGGTCGCCGGGCCCGCCGAGGAGATGGGGTGCCGCGCGGGGCTGACGGCCTCGGCCCCGGCGCCCGCTCCTCCCTTCCCCGCCCCGCTTTGTGCGGGCCCGGGTGTGCGGACCGCTTCCTCGGTCCTCGCGCGGGGCAGCCCTTTTTCCAAAAAAAAAAGAAAAGAAAAGAAAATGTAATCTTTTTCGTGGCGTCTCCGTGCGCCGCGGGGAGGCTCTTGTGTCGGGGGGTCGCTGGCTCGAGGGACGTGGGGAGAGACGGGGCGGGGGACGCGAGCCGGGGACGCGCTCCCGCGGCTGCTGCCCGTCGGGCCGCGCAGCCAATTGCAGCCGCACCCGGAAGTTTGTGCGGAACACGTGCCGCGGCGGCGCCGGCTCCCCGACCGCGGCGAGGAGCCGTTTCTGCGGGCGCCGGGCTCGGGCCGCCGGGAGGGCCCCGCGCCGTCCCAGCCCCGCCGCTGCGGCGCCGGCGGGGGAGGCCCCGGACCGCGCAGTGCCCGGGGCCCGCGCCCCCGGTTCCGCGGCGCCTGGAGCTGCGCCCCAGCTGTGGGGGGCCGTGCTCGCCGCCTGAACACAGTGTGCGCGGCTTCGCTGCCGGCGCCTGGAGGTGGGACGTTCACTTTGCAAGCGAGGGAGCCTTTTCTTTTCACGTTCAAGGTGGTTCCCGAATTTTACCTCACCGGGCGAGACACGCCTTTTCCTCTGGCTTCTGCTGTTTAGTCTCCCGGTCTAACTTTATGCCACGTGATTCTCGTAAGGATTTTAAGGAAGTTTTACACTAGTGTCTGGGTAAGCGTTAAGGGAGGCTGAGTGGCTTGCAGTTCGTTCACTCATTCATTCATTGAATGCTGTTATGTCAGGCAGTTTTACAGATTTTAAGGGCTTTGCTGAAATTACTACTTAAAAACGGGCAGTACGGGCCCTGGCTGGGGTAGCTCAGTTGGTTAGAGCATCGTCCTGATATGCCAAGGTTTTGGGTTCGATCCTCAGTGGGCACATTCAAAAATCAAACAAGGGATGCATAAGTAATTGGAACAACAAATCAGTGTTTCTCTCTCTCCAGTCAATAAGTAAGTAAAACTTAAAAGAAGAAACAGGTAATATGGGGGTTCTTTATGTGCTTTTTTATTTAAAAAAAGTTGATTTGAGAGAGAAACATTGATTTGTTGTTGAACCTACTTATGCATCATTGGTTGTTTCTTGTGTGTACCCGACTGGGGGTCGAACCTAAAACCTTGTCAAATCAGGACGATGCTCTAACCTACTGAGCTACCCAGCCAGGGCTTTACATGCTTTTTAAAATTTGTTTCAAAGACTTTAGCTACAGACACATTTGGGTATCTCTTAGTCTCTAAATTGGGCTTTGATTTCAGACCTGCCACCTGTGAACGACATGCGCACTCAGATCTAAGTAATCTGACTTTTCGTGAGGCTCTGTGGGTTCCCACGCTATGCCTGCCTCAGGAAGTAAAGATACTTTCTCAGAGGAGTTGCTTTTACATTAAATAGGCAATTAATAACCCAAATGGTGTAATCCTAAGGTTTTTGCAGTGTTCTTTGTTTTTCAGTGCTAATTGATAGATGTGGTTGAATTGACTAAGTTTTAGAGACCACCTTGGGATATTATTGAAATTTCTGTAGATGGAAAAGCTAGGCTCTTTAGGAGCAGAAACTGTTTTATGAATAAGATATGGTACAAAAGGCATCAAATTAACTTTTTTTTTTTTTTGGAGGCAGTAAATTGCACAGTGCATTCCTCCCCACAAAAAAACCCTTTTTACTGAATACCAGGGTAAGGAATATGTTTTACATTGTGACCTAGTATATATGCACACATAGAACTGAAAAACTCTTTTTATGAAATAATCTTTTCTCTCTCTACATGCTGTGCATTGGTTCTCTGTTCTGTGCTGAAATGTTTAAAAATACTGGTCAGGGTGCACTAAACTGATTTGACAACCCACTATGTTGTGGCCAGCAGTTTGAAAAATACTCCTAAAGGGTTAGGAGTACAGAATCTTGGAGAGAATGTGGTGTCAGACTCTGGATCTGTTGTTACCTTGCTATACTTCCTTCCTAGGCCTCAGTTTCTCCTCTGACAAGGGGATAAATGGGTAGCATTTACTCATGGGCTGTCTTGAAGGTTAAAAGAGAAAAAATTCAATCATACTAAATCTCAAGAAAGCTAACAATGTGAATTTGATGGAGATGAACAAGGAAGTTGTTTTGTTTTCCCACCTGATTCTTTCTCATATTTCTTTGGGGAAGCATTTTTGAAACTTTGTTTTTCTTTTTTCTTTCTTTTTTAGAGAGAGAGCGAGAGGAAGGGGGAGAGAGAGAAATACCAATTTGATGTTCCATTTATTTATGCATTCATTGGTGGTTTCTTGTATGTGCCCTGGCGAGGGATCAAACCCACAACCTTAGTGTGTAGGTAAGACACTCTAACCAACTAAGCTACCCCACCAGGGCTTGAAACATTGTTTATAATTTACAGATTCCTTTGGTGAATCCTTTCTTCCTATCAGTTTTGCGTGAGAATGTGGGGACGGCCACTTTAACTGATCAATTGCTCCCTTGAGAATTAGGTGTTTAAAAAATACAAATGATAACTTTTTAGGTAAAGAAAACTTTATTTTTTCCATTGCTTTTCTGAGAAAGTGGAAGGGAGGGAGGGAAAGAGAGAAACATCTCTGTGAGAGAGACAAGTAGACTGGTTGCCTTCCGCATGGGAACCTGCCACCCAGGTACTCACCCTCGACAGGGAATGGAACCTGAGACGCCACCTTGCGAGGGCTGATGCTCTAACCACTGGGAACATCGGCCAGGAATAAAGAAAACTCTAACAAATTTTATACCAACTATTTTTCTCCTCATGTTTTTGATGAACCTGTTCTCAGTAGACACTTAATAAATACCTGTTGATGGACTATATCAGCTAAGTTCTAAGTGGGCCATTATCCTTTAAATTCTTTAACTGTATGTCAGTCCTCACGTCTGGGCTGCATAAGAGCAAAATTGAAGCTGAGTGAAAAATTAGATATGCTTAGCACTATTAAATAACAAGAGAAAAAACCCTTTTTGTTATTAGTTTTGGCAAAGATACTTGCTAAGTGATATTTTCTGTGCTCATTTAAAGGTATCTATCAGTATCCCAGAGACACTAACCGGGATAAGCTAGATGTGTAACACTTTGGGCAGAAGGGGAAAACTAGTGTTTTATAGAATGATTTGAGAGTTAATTGTTGAACAGATTGCCAGCAAATAGTTTGTATTCTGGGAAATAAAGTGTTGTCACACCTGAAACTTATATGTTCATATCAACCATTGTCACCCCAATAAATTTAATAAAAAACAAAAAAAAAGTGTTGCATCAGCAATATGGAAGAAAACATTTTTGGGACACAATACTAATGTTTATCAAAATGATAGTAACTAACATTTATTTTAAGTAGTACAGCAGTCCTGTGAGGCAGGTTCTGTTTTATTCCCATTCGAAGATGAAGACACGTAGTCATGGAATCCTACTTGACCATACTGTGCTACTAGTGGGTGATGTGGCCAGTATTTGAACCCAGATGCTGTGCTTGACTCCGTAGTCCACTCTGCCTCTGTGTGTGCTGCTCCCACACAGCCCTCAGATCTGGCTGCGCTGTGAGCTGTGAGGATCTGGTTTAGGTCTCAACAAGAGAAACCTTGTCCTCGTTGTAGGTCTCAGTGTTGGTGTTCTCTGTGTTCTCTGTGGGAACTGTATCCTCCATTCTTCCGATTGGCTATTGTTTCCTCGGGATTCTCTTCCTGCCAGGGATGGCTCTTAGTTTCTCTCTACTACTGTGTCCTTGTTTCTTATTTATCGTTGTCGCTTTTATAGTGTGCTGTTTTGAAATAGGTGATCATTTTCAAATGTATTTGTGATAAAAAGGAAGCCATTTTGTTGTCCATTGTCTGAGGTAGAATCACTGCTGTTAGTAACTTTTGGGTTTGTTCGATTGCTACATGTTGCATGTCGTCTGAGGTCTATGAAATCCTTTGTAGACACATTGTAATGCAGTTCTCTTATGCCTAACAGTATTTGCATTCATATTCTACTTAGTGGGTTCAAAGTGAAAATGTTGTTTTCCCTCTCAGGAATAATTCCTACTTATTTGTAAAAGTGAGAAGATTGGATAATATAACCTTTTAAGGGCTCTCTCAGCTGAGCACTGAAATTCCATGAGTCTGTAATAGTTTCAGAACAGGAATATGATTAAATATTAAGGGTTTTGCCTGATGGAGTTAGAGAATGGCACAGGTGCTTCCTCTCTATCCCTTTTCCTCCTCGCTGCAAAACAGTGCACGTAGGGAATTTGTACCCGTTTGGCTAAGAGAGAAAGTATCCCTATATTTGTAAAATGTATATAAAATTAAAATCTCTTTTATTAGTAGCTTGTCAATATTAGGTCACTAAAATCAGAGATCTCAAATTGTGATTCCTATGAATGAATTTTGAGTAGCACTGAACTGTTGCCATCATTTCTTGTCTGAACACTAAGTTTCTCCCCAAAATTCCTCCCTTCCATGATAATATGTTTTGTACTTCTAATGCTCATTGTGATGAACTCAGTTACACTTTTTAGTGATTTTTTTGTTTCGTGAGTTAATGACCTTTGTGTATATTTGAGTGTAAATAGACAAGGCTTGGTGCTCATCTGATGGGTTAGTGGGCCCTGGGACCTCCAAGTATTCTGTAGTTTAGGAGTCACTGGCTTAAAACAGTGTGCTTTTGTTTCAAATGTAAACTATCTCTAGTATTTACTTTTTAAAAATGACATTTTGGTAGCCTCAAGTTTTATTAGTTTAGGTCAAGATTAGCCATAGCAAGTCGGCCAAGATCCCCTATTCCCACAGGTCCTAATGAAGTATTTTATGGATTGACAATGTTTTGAAAGCATTGGTTTAGCTCTCTTGGTATTTATTTGTACTGTGTACTAGGGTAATTTGCGACATGTGGTCAACTATGTCTATATTAGAAAAATGGATCAACTTTATTTTAAATCCATGTTGGGACATTTCTGCTCTTTGTCTCCAACGTTCAGTTCCTTCATTCTATTTTATCTTGCTGTCTAATACTCCACCCCCTTCCAATTTTAAGTGTTGAAACTTCAGGGTTACCAACACTGACTTTTTGATCTACTCATTGAAAAGAGACTAAATGGGCTTTGAAGATCTAGTTGTGAGTGGGTGACCTTGACTAGGTAATTTAAGCTTTCTGAGCCTCAGTTTCATCTTGCTTAGGGTTGTGGGCTTGTGATGTGTATGGAGAGCCTAACACTGTTTCAGGCTTGTAAAAGATACTTAGTCACTGTCTGTTCCCTTCTCCTCCCCCTTCCTGCTCAAATTGTTTTCTTCCCTAGACTTCTGAAAAGTTTTTGGGACGTCTCCTTTGGGCTCTGTCCTTCCTCCTGTCCTTTAAACTGTGAGTCTGCCTTAGTTTCAGTTCTGGATGTCTGGTTTTCTACCTTAAATGCACTCATGTGTTCGTTAGAACTTCTTTCTAAATGATACACAAGCTCAGGTGACATAGACCTCTCTAATAGAAGATCCCTCTGTTAAATATCTTGCTTTCTTCTAAAACAGTAGTTCTTATATGTGGAAAGTGATGGCCATTGCATTCTTGGCTTACACCTTCTTGTAGGACATAATGAAACACATTAAATTCTATTGTATAGTCTGAGAACAAGTGGACCAGCTGAAGATTAGTATGTTATTTCTGTAACATGAAATTAGTTTTCTGAGACAAACAAGTACAGATCCCCCATAAGTATGTTTGTATATATAAGTTGGTTATTTCAGAGAATTTAATGAGAAAAGTTAAAGTTGAGAAAACTCCGTTAAGCTTTTGTTCCAGGTTGGTGGTAGATACTTTGCTCTCACTCCTAGGAGTACAGGTGGGAAACCCCAGCCCCAGACGTACTTGTTTGCTCCTAAATAGGCGCTTCCCCCAAGACCTCTGTAACTTATCTTTCAGGCTCCTGGCTCAGCTTGTGATTCCGTTTTCTTGTCTTAACTCTGTTCTTCAGCTCATGCTTTTTATATATATTCTTCCTTCCATTTTGAGCTTTTGTTTAAACCTGTTCGGGATTCTCCTTCCTAAAGACCTGGGACTCAACACCCCCTTCTTTGTCTTCACATCCTGCTGTGTGGCATGTAGGCTCTCTCCTGGCCTGCTGTGGCAGTTCCTGTGTTGTCTTCTCTGCTTTGGTATCAGTGTGCCAGTGTCTTTCACGCCTCCCTGGGTGTGAGTACACCGTCCAGAAGATCCTGGTCCACCAGTGATTTCTTCCTTGAGACTCAGCTCCATTGTCGGCTTCGTAACCTCTCTCCCTCGACAAAGTTCAGCATTTCCTTTAGTTCCCACGGCATTTTGTGGACACACTCATGCTGTGATTTACATCCTTTGCTGTCCTTTCTATCTTAATTTGAATTTTTGGGGATTAGAGACTATGTCTCCTTTTTGCCAGACATGCAGCAGGTTGTTCATAAACATTGAATGAATGGATCTGGTAGAAGATGTTGGTTTATATTTAAGAGAGTTAATTGTCATTTTAAGTTTTTTATGTAAATATTTAATATTTTGTTTTAAAGATGGTGGAACCAGGGCAAGATTTACTGCTTGCTGCTTTGAGTGAGAGTGGAATTAGCCCGAACGACCTCTTTGATATTGATGGCGGAGATGCGGGGCTTGCAGCACCAACACCTACCCCTTCAGTTCACCAGGTAAGAGTACAACAAAGGCTCTGTAAAAAGTAGTAGTAGTAGTCTTCATTCATGAGATGGAAAACATTTGCAACGAAAATCAAGGCATTATCTTTTGCTTTGCTCTATATATAAAAGTAAGAGATGAATTGTTTATAGAGTTTTCTCGGAGGATGGTTGATCTCCTTAATAGTTGTCTCTGTGTGCTTTATAGGAACATTTTTCTGAGCTGTCACTATTCATATTTTCTGAAAGCAAAAGTGAGATTCTGGTGTTAGAGTACTTTTGTGAAGCTGTCATGCTTGCAAGGTTGTTGCTTTCACCTGCATCAGTGGTTTTACATTCCATCTGAATGTGAAGCTTAACATTTTTTGTCTTAATAAAGTAAATACATCTCTTGTTCTTGAAACGGAATTCACTGCACCCTTCTTTATTTTTCTTGATGTTGTTTTCTCTCCAGTCAGTGCCACTTAGTACATTAGAACTAGGTTTGGAGACTGAAGCAGCAGTTCCTGTTAAACAAGAACCAGAGACGGTACCTACTCCAGCACTGTTAAATGTTAGGGTAAGAATTACTTAGATTTGGCATTACTTCTGCAGTAGTTTAGGACTATAGTGAGACAATAACCTGTCATGCAGAACAGTTTTATCTCACCAGTTCTGCTTTTTGCTCTTTAACAACGTTCTGCTCTCACCTCCTACTTTGTAAAACGTTTGTTTCATTCTTATTGTAGTTATATTGGTCCAAAAGATCATTTGGACAAAAAAGAAATTTATTTATTGCAAATGATACAAAATCTATGAAGTTAAGGTAAATTATGCATTATCCCACTATACTCTTCATTTTTACTTGTTTGTTTTAACTTTTGTCCGTTGGTGTGTGTAATTTTTATGTGGTTATAATTGTGCTTTAAACATAGCAGTTATTAACTTAAGCCTAGTGGTGTAAAATTATTGGACAAACTGTTTAAAATTTGGTAACGTGATAAATTATTCTTGATAGTTTTATTTAAAAGTAATAAGTAGCATCTGGAAGATTCTCGTTATGGGAGTCATGGAGAAATAACAGTTTGAGGTGGATAGGAAGTAAAAATACACAAATATAAAAGTATCTCAGTTATACTTCAGTTGCTTGTAGTCACAGACATACTGTTATTCTCAAATCTTGACTTTTTTTTCTTTGCATTTTTGTCCAGCTCCTACTCCCTTCCCCATAAAAATGCTATGCACCTTTGAGAGGTAGCACTCATATTATCACCAATATTTGTAATTTACTGTCTGGATCATATGTGTGACATAGGAATTTAAAACTCTGCTTGGTGGTTTTATCTTGTTAAGTTCTGAACATTAGTGTAGTCGGTATGGTAGCAAACACAGCAGTAGCCAGGAGTCATAGAATGTTAGAAACAGAAAACAGCCCTCATAGAGCCTGGGCCTCCAGAGGTAAAGTGGTTTACCTAAGCCTGCCTGCCTAGTTAGGGCAGGGCTGGGGTTATAAATTCTTTCTGCTCTGTTTCTTGTGTTATACAGGGTTACTGTGCATCTCCTGTACTGTGCTGTGCTCAGGAGAGTTCTGTTTGTTCTCCCAGACAGTTATGTAAAATGTCACACTACTACTGTTACCTTCTTTTCCTCAAAATGGTGTGCTTTAGCTTGGTAGTTTATTATAAACATTTAATTAAAAGTGAAATGCCATTGGTTAGGTAAGAATACAGTCAATTTTAGATTTTCATGGCCTCCTATGTTTATGATAGAGGCTACACGAGAACAAAGCTGCCTTCGAGTGGAATGACATGTATCGTTTTCTTTTTTAGCAGCAGCCTCCTTCTACGACAACATTTGTGCTGAATCAAATAAATCAGCTTCCGACCTTGGGATCTACCATTGTAATGACTAAAACACCACCTGTAACAACGAACAGGCAAACCATCACTTTAACAAAGTTTATTCAGACCACCGCAAACACGCGCCCTTCTGTCTCAGCACCAGCAGTACGAAATGCCGTGACCTCCGCACCTTCCAAAGACCAGGTTCAACTAAAGGACCTTCTGAAAAACAACAGTCTGAATGAACTCATGAAACTGAAGCCACCGGCTAATATTGCTCAGCCGGTTGCAACCGCAGCTAGTAAGTTTCTTTTTCTGTGGTGTCAGTTGTCTGCCTTTGGTGAGATTTATCTGTGTTTTTTTAAGGGTTTGCTTGGGTCTTAAAAGAACTGGACATGAAAGAGGTAATGGTGATAACTTCATGACTGTACACTTACAGTGTTCATACAGTTCAAGAGGAGCAAAAATGTAGGAGCCTTAGCATTAGCTTTGAAATGAAGTGTGGGTACCAAGTGGCTGCATTGGCACCGTGAGGTCTCAGGTTTATGTGTTGTGAATAGCAGTTAACATTTTCCTCAGCCCTTTAAATCAGTGCTGCTCAGACTATGCCTGTGAGTCACTTGGGGATCTTGTTCAAAAACAGATTCAGTAGGTCTGGAATGGGGCCCAAGAGTCTGCATTTCTAAGCTTTTGGAGGTGCTGTTGCTGGGGTCCTTGGACCATGCTTGAGGTTAACAGGCTTTAAACTGATAGTTGATACTTTAACTCTGACTTTTACAGTTTTGTGATTTTGCCTGTCATTGGCTTCATTACTTACGGGCCCAGCATGCTTCCGCTGCGTGACTCTGCTACCGCTTCATTACTTATGGATAGTCGTGTTTTTGGTAAATTCTCTTTTAAAATACATACACTCCCTCTTTGTAAAATAATTCACTGTATTTTCTTTGAAGAGTAAACACCTGTAATACTTTTTTATAACAGCTTTATTGAGATATAATTTACATACCATAAAATTTTCCCATTTAAAGTGTACAATTCAGTGGATTTCAGTATATTCACAGAACTGTACAACCATTACCACTAGCTAATCCATAATACTTTATGGATAAGTTTAGATTTAAAGGGAAATAGCCCAACAGTGGTTTGATCACACCTTTTTTTAGAAACTCCTTGATGTATAAAGAACATTGATTTTATAGTCAGTTTTCCTTCCCTGGAGTGGCTTTTTTGTGTTACTCATTCATTGAACAAGTATTTATTGAGTGCTTGCCTGTGTGTCAAACACTGTTCTGGGATTTTTGAGGCTATGGCTAAGACGAGAACTGTTGGTATCCTTGCCCTCACAGAGCTTGCATTCTAGTAGAGTTATATAATATGTGCGTTATGTAGCGTATCGGGATAAATGCTGTGGAGAGAAACGGAGGGTAGTGTGTGGGGCAGGAAGAGTTTATATTTCATGTGGAGTGCTCAGGGAGCTTCGTATTTAGTGCAGTAAGGTCATTTTTAAAGGTAAAATTGCATTAATCTGTCTCTTTAATTCTGGCTATATCAAGTTTTAGTAGTGTATTTTTAGAAACTAAAACTAAAAAAGATGAATTCTTAAGAGGGATATTCTTTCTTTGTTTTCTCCATTAACTAAGTATTTGAGTCCTTGTCATATAATCAAACTATGATGACTGTTGGAGATGCGAACTCTGACCTCAGTCGTATTCTGAGCTGACCACTGTGTTACAGTTTTAGCATAGGAAGGGGTGCCCCCCATTTTTAACAGAAGTTTCTTTGGGATTGTATTTTTGGGTTAAGGGAATAGAGGGGAGGTTTCTGATGATTTCTGCTAGCACATCCTCTCAGGCCCCTGGAATGAGGCAACAGGTATTGAATAGATGGTTCCTCCTTCCAAACAGCTGCTTTATTTTTCTGATTGTGGGGATAAGTTTTAATACCTGGTATAGACCAATGTGTACTTTTGTGGCAGAATTGACTACTTGGAATAGTAACGTGCTTGTGTTTATAAAGTTAGAGGGCTAGGTGCATCCAAGGAAGGGGCAAAGTGTTTGTGGGATGATGTAGGACCAACTCTGTCTCCAGTGACTGATGCAGTTTAAAGACACCAGATAATCTAATCTCTGTGTTGGGTCTATAACGTTGTGCCCTCATGGCTATAATCTTACTCTCAGCATCATTGTCCAGAACTAACTACAATGTGGCAGCTAGATACCTGCCCATTGCGTAAGTATCTTAACAGTCGTCGGACTGATTTCCATTTTCTGCCATGGAGAGCAGACCGTGGCCCTGACCTAGCTAAGGTGCAGGGCAGCCTCTGAAAATGGCTCCTAGGAGACTTGGGGGTGATCAGCAGTTAGTGGAAGGTGCTTTTCATTAAAGTTTTGGGTTTAATGAGGAGAAAGACTGCTGCTTTTATGGGAGTGGCTTTCTGAGTATCCACTCCACTTCTCAAGTCAGCATGTGCTTTCATAACTTATGGGAAAGGGTGTATGCCAATGTGAGGGAAGTTTGGAGAGCAGAACAGAAAACAGGAGAGATGTGGAGCTGACCGAGTAACATCTTATACGGTAACACCTCCCACATGCAGTGTAGTAATTTTAAAAGACAAAAGACTGCAAATCAAGGACGTCCTTGTGTGGAAGCCTGAGAAACTCCGCCTGACAAGGCCAGGGCTGAAAAAGAAACAGTGAGTGAATGCTGAGATAAGCATATGTTTGTGTTGTAGGAGAGGGTCACCTTTTTACCGAAAGGGAAGAACAGTAAAAGTATGAAACCATAAAGAGCAAGGTGTTGCATGTTCTTTTATTTTTTATCTGTGTAACTGTTGCTCCTTTTGGAGCCCTTAGCCCAAAGGGGTTTCTCTTTGGGTTCTCATCTCTCACTTGGGCCCCAGTCCTGTCACTCTGAACTGCTCACTGGCTCTCCCACAGTTCTGTGAAACAAATTGTGCCCCAGAGTAACTTTATTATCTTTGTTCCAGCGTTCTTATTTTGTCAGCACTTTTATCCTAGACATTTTGGACTCCCAAGTGACAGGCACCCAAATACTCCCCATCTTTTGGTAGAATAAACAAGGCCCTAATCAGTGCCCCTGGTGTGATTTTCACACTGATCTCAAGAATCCCAGGTACCAGGATTCTTCTTGAATACTTAGAGATGGAGGCTAGTTATAGGGGATCTGGACTCCTTGACTAAGCAGTTCTACTCTGACACTCGGATTGAGGGCGTCTGTTGCTCTATCTAAAAAGGGTATGCAGAGCATGGGTGCCAGAGAGGGACGGGTTCACCGACAGTTCCTTGTCTCTGTGAGGAGAGGAGGAAGGTAGCGTTCCCAGTGGGTTTTTTCTTCTGGATGTAATTATTTTGCCTTAAAAGTTAGTAAGTACCTTCAGATCCACTGAGATTGATTCTGTCCTGGTGAGAGCACCAGGTTTTTTGTTTGTTTTTTAATGAACCAAGTGAAGTATCTTTTTTTAAATTGATTTTAGAGAGAGAAGAAAGGATAGGGAGGGAGGGAGGGGAACATCAGTTTGCTGCTCCACTTGCTGATGCGTCACTGGTTGCTTCCTGTATGCGCCCTGACGGGTCAAACCCACAACCTTGGCGTACTGGGGTGCCGATCTAACCAATTGAGCTACCCAGCCAGGGCCCCAAATGAAGTATTGAAATAAACGATTAAATAGTTGTGGTTAAGATGTCTTTTTGATAAGTAGCTTTTGAATTTTTTGTGCACGTTTCCTTTTAAACGACTTGTAATGGGAAACAGCTTTACGTGTTTATCCTTAGGCTTGATTTAAGTTAGTAGTAAGCAGATTGGTGTGTTTGGGTTTGTGAAGTGGGTAAGTTTTACTGGATTTTTAAAATACTGTAGGAAAGGAAATTGAGGTTTTGTTCTGAAATGTGAATTGACTCTCCCCTTCAGCTGATGTAAGCAATGGTACAGTAAAGAAAGAGTCGTCCAATAAAGAAGTAGCACGAATATGGATAAATGACATGAAAATGAGGAGTTTTTCCCCGACCATGGTGAGTTTCAAAGCTGTGTCTGTGTTTCTGTGTGGTGGGAAAGTAGCTTGGCTAATGTGCTCAAGAGCAACCCTCAGGACACTTTTTTTGGGTGAAGGTGGGCTACTCACCTACATGAATGAGTGAGTAAGCATTAAACTCCTGTGGACTAAACCAGATGGGTAAACGCGCATCGTTGGTAAGATGGATGTGGTAATGTACGCCAGCAGCTTACTTGAGTCGGTTTTCGGAGAGAGAGAAAACACAGCCTTCTCCAGGAATGACACTGGTAGTGCTCAGGCTCACAGTTGGCCCATCCTGGCCCACAATGTGCCAAAGTACTGCGCTGCAGCTAGGGAACGTTCAGCAGACTGCAAACCAGTAGCCTGTAGACCAAAACCAGTGGATACATGTGTTTGTTTGGCCTCCACAAGTTTTTGAAAATTTTTGAATTTTTGCTAACACATAAAAAATCCTGATTTCTAGGTTCTCTTAAAAAATAGGAGAGCCTGACAACCCTAGGCCCACATTCCCCAGTAGTAACATGTGCCTAGAGGTGAGCAGTGAACACCTACTTCGTGTGTTGGGTAGGGCTTCCCAGGTATCTCCTTGACCCTAAGCTTGGGGACAGTTGCCATTTTATAGCCAGCTGGCTTAGAAATATTTCCTGGTGTAGTCCCTGGATTTTGTGGCTCTTTGGTATTACTGTCTTATCCTTAGGTGAAATTTAGGTGGGGGAGATAAGGTAAAGGGAGACGGAAGGGGCTGGTTGTTTAGCATGGGAGGCATTCCAGTTGGGTAGTTGGGGGAGGGGGGAGGACTCAGAATTTTAATTTGCCCAAGGCTACACAGATAGATAACAGCAGAATAGGGGTTTATATCTGTTTCTTTGGCCAATCCCATTTTGTTTCCCATTTTCAAAAATTGGATGTCATTTGGGCATGCTTTCTGAGAACGTTGGGTGTGTCTTTTTTCTTATGGACCCCTTGGGTTGCTGTTGGTTGGATGTTTATCTCCCACCACCCTTTTTCTTCTCACGGTGACTGAGCCTTTATATTCTGCTCTAGACTTAATAAAAGTTAGTAAGTAAAAACGGAAGAAGAGTCTGCCCTTACCTCCTTCCACTGCCATGTAACCCTTGGCATCTACCTGTAGGTCCAGCCGGGATTTTCTCTGTCTCCTCCTTCCTCCTTGATATACTGGGTTTCACAACTGCTTCTGTATTTGCTCCTTGAACAAGCACCTGTTAATAAAGAGCTTTACTAATGGTTTTCCCTGGAATGGGGTGAGCGGTGAGGGGGTGAGGTCAGAGTTCTGGGCCTCAAGGCAGGTGGTGGGCAGTACTGAAGGGGACAGCAGTTTGAAATGATGGTGTATGAGGGATGGAGCGGGTTATGGGTGGTCTGTGCGCATCACTGGGGAATGTGGAAGGGGTTGGGCCATGTTTCCAGGACTGAAGGTTGTGGGTATTCCCGTGGAAGAGGTGTTTGTGTGGCCGGGCCTCCAGCCTCTGGAGTGAGAGTGGGTGGTGCTGTGTGTTACAGAAGGTTCCTGCTGTGAAAGAGGAGGATGAACCAGAGGAGGAGGAGGAGGAGGAGATGGGTCACGCAGAGACCTACGCGGAATACATGCCCATCAAACGTACGTCCTGGGGTTTGTCAGACAAGGACGGCCTCTGGCTTCCTCTTGAACTTACATAGCTTTCCACAAATTTTCCATTAGGGCCTATCTGTGTTGGGTACCCCAGGATTTGACAAGTACCAGCTTTGTAATGTCTTAAGCTATAGGCTGAAGTCTTTTAAAACCAAGAATAAAAGCTTGGGTTTATTTTGTTTCGAGTTAATTTTGCACATATTAGCAGTGATTATAAAATCAGTAAATTGCAGAGATGTAAAATAAGTATCTTAGCCTTATGTAGTTTATAGAGCTTACCTTCAAAAAGTCATAAAAATGTAGGAATCTTAAAGATTTGAGTTCAGTGTTTTACATTAACATCATTTCTGCCTTTTTCCCATAATGTCCATGAAAATTAATACTTATTTGTCTTTCATATACCCTGGGTTTTTATAAAAAGCCACTAATAATACCACTGAAACGAAAAGTCTCTGTTTACCAACCATGTATAGGCTCTGAGATCTCATACTCTCCTGGTCATTTAAAACAAGCTTTAGGTTGTGGTATCTGCAATTTTCCAATAGTGGTCTTCGCAAAAGGATTGAAAGTTTATTGATGACCCTTTAAGTCAGAGATCAGTCAGCAAAGTAAATCTGGACCATTGTCCATTTTTATAAATAAAGTTTTATTGGCGCATAGCTCTGCCCATTGTTTATTTATTGGTGATGGTGCTTTAACCCTGCTACAGCAGCATGTTTAGTAGGCGTAAAAGAGACCAGATGCCCCTCCAAGCTGAAAATATTTACTATTTGACCATTTATAGAAAGAGTGTGCTGACCCCTATTTTAAATTATATTTACTTTATACACTTTTGGGAACTAGTTGCTGTTTAATTCTGTAGCCAAGATTCCTTTTGAAATACCTTTCAAAATGAAATTACATTACAAACCTTCTTCACTGATTGAAGCACATGGTTCATTCATGCAGACTCCCTAATCTAGGGTTGTGTTCTGTTACTACTATAAAACCTGGTGTGTACACTAAGTTGGTGTTTTTCTAGATCTTTTTAATCAACAAGTCACTATTTGAAACATAGGTAGTTGATAAATAGGTCATTTTAGTCAAATTTAAGCAGTACCTTTCTATCAATCAGTGGTTTTTTTATAGAATCCTGGCATATATAGTTAATTTACTTACATTTTCTGTCACAGGAAAAATACTGCAATGCCTTATAATACAATTGGAAGTATTGTTATTACCTAGAATAATTAAAATGAAGTACTTTTAAATTTCCATCTAGTAAAAATTGGGCTACGTCACCCAGATGCTGTGGTGGAAACTAGTTCTTTATCCAGTGTTACTCCTCCTGATGTTTGGTACAAAGCATCCATTTCTGAAGAAACCATTGACAATGGCTGGTTATCAGCATTACAACTTGAGGCAATTACATATGCTGCCCAGGTGAGCAGTAATGTTCGATCGCTGCATATCATGCATACTCTTTAATTTTAGTCTACATAATGTAGTTGTTTCAATCCACAGGTAAGTTTTCCTCGCATGAAAAACTAGTGAATACGATTTTTATAGAAGTTTTATGTCTTAGAAAATTAAATGGGGGGGTAGCATGGGTGTGGGGAGTACATTGCTAGTGCAAATGACAAATGCCATAACTTTTTGGAATTCCCTGGGAATATGTATTTAAACTAAAAGTGCGTATATCCTTTGACCTAACAACTCCACTGCTGGGGGTCTGTCCCATAGAACCATGAGAGGAGGACATGCATGGCAGAAGGCAGGTGCAGCTTTTCCCCAGGTGGCTGGAAGCTAGAAAAGATTGGAAAGCTCACACGCTGGGGTGATTGAATACACTGTGGTGTTACTGTTCAGGTGTTGTATCAGCTTTAAAAGCAGTGAGAATTAGAGTTAGGCTAGTTGTTTTGACAGGGTTTCTGTCATATCTTTGTAAAATAAGTGACGGCCAAACAGCTATCTCCCCCCCCCACGTGCTATGTAAAAACTTGTGTTTGTGAGAGTGTTGAAAGGGGCGTGGAAGAATGCGCATCACTTTGTTAATTTTAGTTACCTGGTGCATGCCAGGGTAGCAAGATTGGATATATAGTAAATAAAAAGAGAGTATCCACGCTAAGTAAAACCTTATGCCATTTATGTAGATATAGGTCATGTTAGTGTAACCCTGAAACAATATATAAAGGACTGATCACCAAAAATAGCAGAAGGTGTAGATTAATCATCAGCTTTATTTCCCCAGCAACATGAAACATTCCTACCTAATGGAGACCGTGCTGGCTTCTTAATCGGCGATGGTGCTGGTGTGGGGAAAGGAAGGACAATAGCAGGAATCATCTACGAGAACTATTTGTTGAGTAGGAAAAGGGCGTTGTGGTAAGTGTTGAGGGCTGCTGTGGTAGCTTTCATCGGTGGGTTGTTGCTTCAGTGTGGGGGGAGGGTTTTAATGAGCAGATGTGCAGTGTCTCAAGTGTCAGGGCCAGTTTTACTTATTTCTGAAAACTAACAGAATGGTGGAATTTGCACCTATTATTTATGTTTTTGTCAGGTTCAGTGTTTCAAATGATTTGAAGTACGATGCTGAAAGGGATTTGAGAGATATTGGAGCAAAGAACATTTTGGTCCATTCATTAAATAAGGTATGAAAGTTCTCCATTCAGTCAGTGTAACTAGAGACGGGCACGCTGTTAACCGTAACTTACATTCCCTCAGAGCTTAAGTATAGTGATCTGCCTGTAGTAGTAAGTGAGCAATATTTGTTGAAGGACTGTTGTGGCTTTATAAGGGAGTTCGGTTTATAATCTTTTTTGAGAATTTGGAAACTGCACCCTTGTACCATAAAGTTGTATGCATGTATGTGTGTGGGTGGGTATACAGTCATATGTATGAGAAATTTTGCGTGTGCTCTTAGGAGGTCCTCGAGTCCCCTGGACCACCAGACCCCCGCTGTAGAAGTTTGGGTGGGATAAATGCTTCAGAGAGAAAAGTGCATGTACTAAATCCTTCCCTTTTCTTTTTAGTTTAAGTATGGAAAAATTTCTTCCAAACACAACGGGAGTGTAAAAAAAGGTGTCATTTTTGCTACATATTCTTCCCTTATTGGTGAAAGTCAGTCTGGTGGTAAATATAAAACGAGGTTAAAACAGCTTCTGCATTGGTGCGGCGATGACTTTGACGGAGTGGTATCCTTTGCAACAGACGTTTTTATGTTTTTTAATGGCATGAAAGTTAATGCAAGGATGAACATTTGGACAACAGGAATCCTGAGATTAAACAAACAAATCGCTGGGACGTGAGCTTTAATGATTACCTAGAGTCCACGGGGTCAGAAAGTTGGTTCTGTTTTCTGGCTGTCGTGTACGAAGCTGGTGTTGAAGTCCCTGGCTAGGAAGATGTTCACAGGTGTGGGAAATGCTGAAACTGTTTCCCTCTTGGGATCCACATCGCATGTTTACATGGTAAAGCACTTGAGAAGACTGAGGGAACTGTTACTTTCATGCTTTCCTGACTGATGTGCTCCAGCACACCCTCACTGTCCTGCATGGGGGACGGCAGTGTTTGAAATGCTGACTAAGTGGGTTACTAGTTGTGCTTCTACTGACAGAATTTGCCAAAATTCTCTGTGTGGTGGACTTTCTTGTTGCCGTGGGTCTTTTCCTCCATTCTAGTAACTAAATATCTGGTTAAGATGAATACCAGAATCCTTGAGTGCCTCTGAGACCTGAGGGGGGGCTTAAATCAAGGAGAGGCACATAGAGGGCTTCATTATGTTTGTAATCCTAATGAGAGAGCAACCTGGAGCACAGGGCAGAATGCTAAGGTTTGACAGACCTGGGTGATAGGCACCTGGGTGTTATTTTTAAAACTTAATACCCAGGGGCTTATTATCAACAGTATCCTTTCCCCTGATAATCTTGAATTTTACCCCAGGGCCTCCACCCTGGAAATCTTGGATGTCTCCCAAGGCCTCAGGGAAATGAAAGTTAACTTCCTGGAAAGTGGAAGACACATACTACTGATGTGTTATGTTCCTTAATTCATTCCTTACAGATAGTGTTTGATGAATGTCATAAAGCAAAAAACTTATGTCCTGTTGGTTCTTCAAAGCCAACCAAGACAGGCCTAGCAGTTTTAGAGCTTCAGAACAAGTTGCCAAAAGCCAGAGTTGTTTATGCTAGTGCCACTGGTGAGTAGTTGTTCATTTAAAAGGTAGATGTGGGGTGTTTTTTTCAGCTATAATATGATTTATTTGGTCTTTTTCAGGTGCTTCTGAACCACGAAACATGGCCTATATGAACCGTCTTGGAATATGGGGTGAGGGGACTCCATTTAGAGAATTCAGTGACTTTATTCAGGCAGTGGAACGGAGGTAATGCAGTTCACAGTGGTCCCCGTTGGTTCTCAGGAGCAGTCTAAACAATGTGTGCTGCTGAAACCCCTTTCCCATGTGCTGAAGCCCTACTATATTTAATGACAGTTACTGTGTGTTAATTTTATTCAGAGGTGTCGGTGCCATGGAAATAGTTGCTATGGATATGAAGCTTAGAGGAATGTACATTGCTCGACAGCTGAGCTTCACCGGAGTGACCTTCAAAATTGAGGAAGTTCTTCTTTCTCAGAGCTACGTGAAAATGTACAACAAAGCAGTGAAGCTGGTGAGAATTCCCCTCATTCCTAGTGTTTTCAGTGCACCTGTGATGGTTCTGTTTGTCAGTCTTGTTCACTGTAATGTGGGCTGGCCCACCGGCATTTCTGCCAGAAAATAACAGATGAGCCACCAGGTCCTCGTTTCCTAATACTTCAAGCTGCTTCTTGCTAACTTATGGAAACAGCCATTTACTTCAGCTGTGTGGTTTTAAAATCATAGAGCAACTATTTCCTAAAATACCCGCATCAGTTCATAAGAATTTTGGGACAGCGTTAAGTGAGCATCCTAAAAATCATTTTTAGAGATCCCAAAGTTACTGAATATGCTTCACTAAATTAGTGTTAAATGGTCTTGCCCTTGACAGTATTTTGATTGAACTAGTTATTTTATTTTACTTATTTATTTTCTTAAATAAGTCTTTATTGATTTCAGAGAGAGGAAGGGAGAGGGGGAGAGATTGAAACGTCAATGATGAGAGTCATTGATCGGCTGCCTCCTGCACGCCCCCCACTGGGGATCAAGCCCACAACCCGGGAATGTGCCCTGACTGGGAATCAAACCTCATTTTCCTGGATCCTAGGTTGATGGTCGACCGCCAAGCCACGCCCTGCCAGGCGAACTAATTATTTTAAAATAATCTGTACTTAAAGGTGAAATACCTAAAATGTTGGTTGTGCCTCTTCAGTGGGTCATCGCCAGAGAGCGGTTTCAGCAAGCCGCGGATCTGATCGATGCTGAGCAGCGAATGAAGAAATCCATGTGGGGCCAGTTTTGGTCTGCTCACCAGAGGTTTTTCAAATACTTGTGCATAGCATCCAAAGTGAAGAGGGTTGTTCAGCTAGCTCGAGAGGAAATCAAGAATGGAAAGGTAAGTTGGAAGATGCAGTAAGAGGTTTGTAGGTCTCTTGGGTCCTGTGATTTCCTCCTTGTAAAGGGCACCTGCCTACAGGACAGCTGAGGAGGTGTCCACGCAGCTAAGACCGAGCACAGGTCTCAGTAACACGCAGTGGGTGGCTGTAAGAACTTAGCGCAAAAGTGTGAAGAAATAAACACGACTGCAGTTTGGCCCTCCATAGCTCTAACCCTGATAATGCGGATGTATATGTCTTAGGGTGTCTTTTTTTTTTGATGAATGTATCTCTACTTGAAGCACAAAGAACAGGCGGGGGCTTCAGTTGTGCCCGAGCTGTCATTCTATTTCCTAGCTGAGATTTTATACACAGCGTGTCTCAGATATGTGGAGGCTAAATAAATGAGCACCCATGTACAATAATGGCCATTCTTGCTTGAGATCTTTTTTTACTAAATATTTAAAATGTCTTTAAATACCATGTGCACATTTTTATTTATAATTAATGCATTTTTCTTTTACTCCAGTGTGTGGTAATCGGTCTGCAGTCTACAGGAGAAGCCAGGACACTGGAAGCCTTGGAAGAGGGCGGGGGAGAGCTGAATGATTTTGTTTCAACCGCCAAGTAATGTTTTTGGTTTTGAGTTTTTACTTAGATCAGTGATTTTCAACCCTTTTCATCTCATGGCACACAAACTAATTACTAAAATTCTGCAGCACACCAAAAAATATACTTTTTGCCAGTCTGACCAAAAAATAAGTATAATTTTGATTCACCCACACCAGATGGCTCTTGTTTTGTTGGCTGTTGTCATTTTTTAATTTGACAATCTGAAGGGAAAGAGGTTAGTACCCCTGACTAAATTTTAGTCAGGCATTGCATGTTTTAAAAATTCTTGCAGCACACTGGTTGAAAATCACTGACTTGGAGTTCAGGTTTTTTGCCTAACCTGCCAGTTCCATCTCTGATAATAAAATTAGCAAAATGAGTTTTGCCATTATACTATCTCTTGCCTTAGGGGTTACATTCAAGTGCCTCCTTGTAAGATAGATACAAATAAAAACTCCTTTTAAGAGCAAAACATGCCCCTGCTAACCTTTTTCTGTACTTGTGTGTCTGGTAGTGCCCTGTCTAAATGATAGCCACCAGTCATGTGGCTATTGAGCAGGTGACTTGCTAGTCTAAAGTAAGATGTGCTATAAGTATAAAGTACACACCAGTTTCAAAGACTTCAGATAAAGCAACATAAAATAGATCTTTGATTACATGTTGAAGTGATATGAGTTTAAGTAAAATAGATTGTTAGAATTAGTGTCACCAGTTTTCTTTTACTTTTTAATGTAGCTACTAGAAAGTGTAAAAATTGCTGTTTCGCTCTGCTTTTAAATTTTTTTATAATTTATTAATTGATTTTTGGGAGAGAAAGGAAGGGTGGAGAGAGAGAAACATGGGTTTGTTGTTTTATTTACACATTTGTTGCTTGCTTCTTATATGTACTCTGACTGGAGATGGACCTGCAACCTTGGCATATCAGGATGATGCTTTAACCAACTGAGCTACCCGGCCAGGGCAAGAATTTATATGTAATAATTTTTCAAACTGAATTGTTCAAACTCTGGCTGCTGTGGCTTGGTTGGAGAATAATCCTGTGCACTGAAGGATTTCAGGTTCCATTACTGGTCATGTGGGATCTATGTTTCTCTCCCCCTTTCCCTTCCTTTCTCTCTTAAAAAAAAACTAAAACAACCGAATCGCTCGCTCATTGTCACTTTCTCTCTCTCCTACAACAGAGGAGTGCTGCAGTCACTCATTGAAAAACATTTCCCTGCTCCGGACAGGAAAAAGCTTTATAGTTTGCTGGGAATCGATTTAACGGCTCCAAGTAACAACAGTTCACCAAGAGATAGTCCTTGTAAAGAAAATAAAATAAAGAAGCGGAAAGGTGGGTTTTTTAATGTTGAAAATAGTGTAGATTTGAGCATTTTGTGTTTTTTGCTTGTTCATTTATTTTTATTTCAGGGAGAGGAAGGGAGAGGGGGAGAGAGAGAAACATCTATGATGAGACTCATTGATCGGCTGCCTCCTGCACGCCCCCACTGGGGATTGAGCCTGCAACCCGGGCCTGTGCCCTGACCGGGAATCGAACCCTGACCTCCTGGTTCATGGGTCGACAGTCAACCACAGAGCCATGCTGGCCAGGCTAAAGTTATTTTTGTTTAAGTATTGTGTAAAACTGTAATTATTTTGGCCTCTTCTCTAAACCTGATACACAATTAAATTGTGACAGTGCCAGAAGGTCTATTTTATCTCTGGTCTGAATTTATTTTGAAACTTGTGCATTGAAGGCAGTCTTGAGTTTTTACTCATGTATCTAATTCCTTCTTAAGAATAATTGGGCGTAACCTGGTTTCTGTTTAAGTCCAAAAGGTTAGTGCTTGTTTGTGAATCTTACTCTAACAGCCTTAACGTAAGTGCATTTCTTCTGTTCTCCATTGAATTAACTCAGGAACTACATGTAATTTACTGGATTTTTGCAGCGGTGTGTTTGGGCTCACTCTCTCATTTGGGGTTTGAGAATAGGTGAAGAAATTACTAGAGAAGCCAAAAAAGCACGAAATGTCGGTGGCCTTGCTGGTAGCAGCTCTGATGACAGCGGGAGCGAGTCGGACGCCTCTGGTGATGAGGAGAGTGACTGTGAGAGCTCGAGGAACATGAGCTCCGGAGATGACGATGACTTCAACCCCTTCAGAGACGAGTCCAGTGAGGACGCCGACGACGGTGTGTCCACCAGGGTCAGATGACATGGGCTTGACCGGGGCGTTGTGGCAAAGCCTTTTCTCTGCAATCGTCACACATTCTAGCCTTGGGTCAGGAGCTCCACGTTTGCCCGTTCTCTAGAGGTTTAGCTCACTCATGTGCGGGGATGGCCTTTGTTTTGTGCAGCTGTTCGACCCTCAGGCTGTGGATGGTAGCCCATGGTGAGGTGTCCTGACCACTGGTTCACGCCTGCCAGTTAACAATGTGGGAGCTCAGCCACCCTGTCCTGGGAGGACTGTGCTTGTTTTAACATGTGACTCAACACGTATATCTTTCCTTAACTTTCAGATCCTTGGTTAATCAGAAAAGAGCACAAGAAAAACAAAGATAAAAAGAAAAAGAGAAGTGTAGACCCAGACTCCATCCAAAGTGCCTTACTAGCGTCAGGTCTTGGATCAAAGCGACCCAGTTTCTCGTCCACCCCGGTAATCTCGCCGGCTCCTAACAGCACACCAGGTATGTGCGGAAGCTTGCTTTGTCTGTGAAATGTGCTTTTAAGCAGAACAGATACCTCAGCTCTGCACTGGTTTTTTTGTTTGTTTTTTTAATATATCTTTATTGATTTCAGAGAGAGGGAGGGAGAGAGAGAGAAAGAGAGAGAGAAACATCAATGATGAGAGTCATTGATTGGCTGCCTCCTTCCTGCACGCCCCGGCCTGGGGATCCAGCGCAGAACCCTGCATGTGCCCTAACTAGGAATCAAACCGAGATCTCCTGGATCCTAGGTCGATGCTTAACTGCTGAGCCACACCCAGCGGGGTCTGCACTGATTTTTAACAAATGTGCTTTCTCCAGCTAACAGTAACACCAACAGTAACAGTAGCCTTATAACAAGTCAGGATGCCGTGGAAAGGGCCCAGCAGATGAAGAAGGACCTACTTGATAAGCTAGAAAAATTAGCTGAAGACCTCCCTCCTAACACCCTGGATGAACTCATTGATGAGCTGGGCGGCCCTGAGAATGTTGCTGAGGTAAATGGGACGAGCAGGGCTGTATCTCTCCTGGGTAATTTTTTGGCACCTTAAAACCCTGTAGAAAGTGGTGTTTTTGGGTGTCATGTAACAGTCTGTGTAGTTTCCTCTCAGATCTTAGGCTCTTGCTCTACTCTATCCTGATCCTCGAGCCCCTAGCGTCTGTGTCTGCCCTGAGACTCTCCCTCTATCCCTGCGCCTCCAACACCAGGGTCTATGTGGCAGTGTCTCTCGCCCTCAGCACCGGGGGCATGCAGGCTGGCAGCACGAATGGGCTCATTATGGCTTCACCTCGCACCAGGTTTCTCCAGTGAAGGGTCCTGGGTCTGTGTCAGGTGCCTTAATTGTAAGGGGCACTGTTTGTTTGGCTTTGCAGATGACTGGCCGCAAGGGGAGGGTCGTAAGCAATGATGATGGAAGCATATCTTATGAGTCTAGATCTGAACTGGATGTCCCTGTGGAAATACTAAATATCACAGAAAAACAAAGATTTATGGATGGAGATAAGGTATGTTTTTCTGGGATGCCCTCTTTTTTTCTTTTGTGGATGCTTTTCAACATTTAGGTTAATCTTTAGAAGGTGGTGTTTTTTTTTTTAATGTCAATTATGCCTGTTGAATGTTGTTACCCTGTGATGTTTTTTAGTAATTATACACAGTCACTGAACATTTACATCTTATTTTCTGATAAAATGAATGTAATTGGTTTATGCTCAGCAAAGAATTAGATGTGGGTCTTGATAGCTTTGGGGGCTCTTCACATCTCTAATCAGAATATTCAGATACTGCGT
The DNA here is from genome assembly GCF_964146895.1 of Miniopterus schreibersii. NCBI lineage: Eukaryota > Metazoa > Chordata > Mammalia > Chiroptera > Miniopteridae > Miniopterus > Miniopterus schreibersii. Next base: position 26,184,995 of record NC_138122.1, on the reverse strand, counting down.
CCTCCAAGCTCATCTTAGTGGCACTGTGTGTAATGTTACCCTCTAGTCTGATTTTGGACCTAGAAATACATTGTGTGCCCAGATTACTAGTGTCCTTTGGTTGAGCTGTGTCCTTTGTTGCTGTGTCATTGTATGTTAGGATAGTTGACTCTGAATGACTGTGGATTGGACTTGCATTGACTGCTGGAGGGATTTTGGTTGCCTCAGAGGCTATTTCTTTCTGTAGGTTCTTATTGTTAAGTAAACATCATCAATTTTAAGACTCTCAGCTCAGTTTTTCTTCCATCGAGTTGGAATTGCTCTAAGTATATGCTGATGAGATTGCTAAAAAGTAGGTAGCGCCACGCAGCGCCATGCTGTCATCTGAGAGGAGGAGGAGATCTCTCTGCCCACTTGGCGTCGCACTTCAGTACATTTTTCTGCTTTGCAACTGGAAGTAGGTGACAGCACTGTCAAAGTTGCGTCTTAAATATATTTAAAAGCTTATGTTACATATTTTAAAGGCTGTAGGTAGAGGTAGTATCAGTTACTTTATGTACTTGTTTCATGACCTTGGCCCATATGCATTAGGAGTTGGATTAATTGGAATTAGTTTTGACTGCTAAGTCACAGAAGCTCCAGCCACACTGACTTGGTCGGAGTAGAAGTTCCTCCTCCCAGGTACACGTCTCCTGTGAGTAGCTAGACCAAGGCTGGTGTGGCCACTATCTTGTTCTTTTAATATGTGGGCCTCTGTTTCCAAATTGCCCCATGTAAGAGCTGTTTCAGATTCGTTCCTAGCACTTCTACATTCAGCCAGCAGAGACGAGCAAGGAGAAGGGCGTGTCCTCAACTTTAAGGGCCTTTCCTGGACCTTGTTCACATACTACTACCTACTGGCTGGAGCGTGCCCTCACTTAGCTGCAAGGGAGACTGAGAAATGTAATCTTGATTCTGGGAATCCATGCACGCACCTAAAGTTGGGGGTTCTGTAATTTAGGAAGGAGAGGAGAGTGGGAATTGGTGGACCCCAGTAGCCTACCTAAGAACTTTATTTAGGGTACTTGCCTGCTTGTCTTTGTGCAGAGATGATCTTTTTTCCTCTTATATTTGTTACAGAATATTGCTATCATCTCAGAAGCTGCCAGCTCAGGTATTTCATTACAAGCAGATCGGAGAGCCAAAAATCAGAGGCGGAGGGTCCACATGACTTTGGAGTTGCCCTGGAGTGCTGATCGGGCCATTCAGCAGTTTGGTGGGTTCCTGCACTGCCTTTCACTCAGCGGATAGCGGGTCCCTGGTGAAATGTGTGGATGTGAGAGTCTGTACTTAATGTCGGACATCTTAAAACTCCACATACATATAGATTTTGGAGGTGTGTGCAGCATATACACACCTTAAAATAGAGAGTACATCATGAATTCATACCTGTTTTAAAAGATGTAGAAGACCTGCAGTGGGGTTTCATGGGGCTTGTGGCATCCTATCCAAGAGCAGGCTCCTCGAGAGAGTCTTCATCACAGACCTTTAGGATGTGCACGGTGCCAGAGCACCTGCCACTCAGAGTCCTTTTCAACAACCCCCAGGGGCTTCCATGAGGGCACGTTGCTGCTCCCTCCCTTCCATCTTCACCTCCCTGGTACCCCTTGATTGCAAACAAGAGTCTTTGGAGAAGCCCGAGCAGCTGTGCATCAGCAGCATTGTGGTTAACCAAACCGGGGTGGCAGTAGTAGTTTAGCATTTAACAGTTTTATGTTTTTCCTCTTGTTTCAGGGTTTCTGGATACCATCTTAGTGTTGAATGCTAGGCATAGATCTCAGAATTCTGTTTCTAAGGAACAAGATCTGATTGTTTTTTAATGTGGTTGCAGGACGAACTCATAGATCAAACCAAGTTACTGCTCCTGAATATGTCTTTCTGATTTCTGAGCTGGCAGGAGAGCAAAGATTCGCATCTATTGTTGCTAAAAGACTTGAGAGTTTGGTAAGTTCCTGAGTTTTATAGACGTCTGTACAGGATGGTGTGTGTCACCTGTCTTCTGTTTCTTTATTGGAAATTTTATGTGTTGATAGGGGGCACTTACCCACGGTGACAGAAGAGCAACGGAATCCAGAGATCTGAGCAGGTTCAACTTTGATAATAAGGTACGTTTCAGATCTCGGGCTCGGCCTTGCAGTTGTGAGCTGTGTCTGGTGGTCAAGAGAGAAAGGAGGGACTGCTGCAAACCTCACACTGCCTCCTCTTTTGGTTCTACTGTAAAACATGGTTTCCCATAGACCATTAGATGGGGTTTCACATGATAGGGAGATCTGCTGTGCAACATAATCATCTTCTTATTCCCGTTGGAAAATAGGAATGTTACACATATTTGTGAATGAATCAAGTGTGAGCTCCCAGAAGTTCCTGATTGACTGTCTGCTACGTACACAGATGTAAACTAGGCACTAGGAGTACAGGATGTGTATGAAGATGATTCAGTCCTGCTGGTTTTGATCTTTGGTGCATTGATCATTTTTATAGTGTTCAGTTGGTCATGTGATTGAAGAGCCTCCAAATGCTAAAACTTTTTGTTTGTTTGTTTTTTATTGCAGTATGGAAGAAATGCATTAGAAATTGTCATGAAATCCATTGTCAACCTGGATTCTCCTATGGTGTCGCCACCTCCAGACTACCCTGGGGAATTCTTCAAAGGTAACTTTCAACGTAGTTGTAACACAGGAGAACAGGCTCTGAGGAGGAGGCGGCACTGGACCTGTTGTAACTGCAGAGCTGCTTCAGCTTTATAAAATTTAGAAACTGAAGGTTACTGTTCACCTGTGTTGAATGATTATAATAAGCAGTAGGCTAATTTAATTAGCGTAGTGAGTGTGCTGTGCCATCCCCAGATTCACAGAGGATAGCTGTTTTTTAGAGTAATTTAAAATCCCTCTCATGTAGCCCTTAAACTTTAATGTTAAAGTCAAAGGACCTGGGTAACTAATCTGTGGAGGTTGCTTGGGGGGATGTAGGTGAAATTGGCCATGTGTTAACAGTTGTTAAAACAGGACAATGAGAATGTGTGTGGTTCATAGAATATTCTCTTTTACATTTGTATGTGTTGGGAAATTTTTCATGTTAAAAGAAAGTTCTAGGTAGTGTTATGGAAATTCTTAGACCTAGCTCACAAATCTGTAGAATAGACTGCTACATAAATGTGAGTGGTCTAGATGATTTTAGTAGCTTGGGAAACTGAAATATTTGGAAAATAGGTTTAAGAAATACAGATTTAAGAAATAGCTGTAAGATACTTGAAGTATCGTTGTAGAGTCAGCATTTCTCACTAGAAGGGCCTCTCCAGTTGGTAGCTGCCCATATTGACTGTGAGGCAGGGGTCTGGGTGGTCACTGACGGTGGCATTCAATGTCAGCAAAGCCTTGGCCCTGCTTTTGTCTCCCTTCCCCTTTCTTTCTCTGTCCCTCTTTTTTTTTTTTTTGGTCATTGGAAGGAGTGTCATAAATGACTCCCCCATTTATAACTTTTTAAAATTACATGTTAATCATTGTAAGTTAATGAAAGAAACCTGAAGTGTGTAATGAAGAGTCAGTGCTCTCCCCTTACCTCCCACCTTCCATTCCACCCACTGTAGTCACGGATGTTGACAATCTGAACAAGGGACAGCCTCCCAGCATCTTTTTCCAAGTTCCTCCAAACACAGCTTTTCCCTTAAATGTTGTTACTACTACTTTTTCAACGTACTTGTCACGTAATATATTACAGACATCTCTTACAACCAGCAGCTGCAGCACTGACACATTTTTACAGCTGCATACTGTTCTACGGCTAGCTCACTAGCGGCTTCTCCAGGGGTTCCCTCACTGCTGTTCAGTTGGTTTCCCTTTTTGCCATTACAGACGGTGCTGAAATTATACCCTTCTATGCATGGTGGGCACAGTAGGTTTGCAGTTGTGAGCGCACGAAACGCAGAGTTTATTTTTGTATTATTTGTTAATTATTGTTATTTTCTATGCGAACAATTGAACATCTACTTTTGCCCCACCCTGTACTGGCAATATATGGGGATAGTATGGGTTCCCAAAAGGAGGAGTTTTTGCAGTCGAGAGATCTTTGGCTGCATGATTGTCACCCATAGAATCGAAACAGTTTTGAGCGTGCAGCAGAGTGCTAGCTGGTTAAAGTGTCAGTTCGATGTCATCATGCTTCCTGTTGGCCCTTTTCTCTCACTTCCGTGTTCTATGAGACGCCAGTATTTTTTAAAGCTCCATAAACTGCCTTCTTAGTAACACAATTCAGAACATGTTGACTGTTGCACATGTTGCTTATTTATTTTTTTTTGGCAGTACCTTGTCAATACTGGTAGGTGACATTTGGGGAGGAAATGTGATTATATCCTTATTTACCCATTTGTTGAAGGTAGTATTTTGTTACATGATCAAAGTCGTTTAAATTTTGTGGGTGACGACTGTGTATCCAAAGATCTGCAATGCCTGACATTGCTGTTGGATTTTTTTTAAAATTGATTTTAGAGGGAGGGGGAGAGAGCGACATGGATGTGTTGTTCTGCTTTTTCATGCATCATTGGTTGATTCTTATATGTGCCCTGATAGAACCTGCAACCTTGCTGTATCAGGATGACTCTCTAACCAACCTGGCCAGGGCCATAAGATATTTTAGTGAAATAATAGACTGTAGTGTGAAGCTTGAGTACTCCAGGGTTTTAGAGTGCCTAAAGACCTTTGGGGGCTGTGGGCTCCATTTAATGTAGCTCATAGGAACTGTGGGACATACGTAGGCCGCGTCTCAGTGCTAGAACTTGATCTAGTTTGATTAGTCAGAAAATGGCTCATTTGGGCTCTCAGGTTTTTTATAAATTTATTTTCTTACAGATGTTCGACAGGGACTGATAGGAGTTGGCCTGATAAATGTAGAAGATCGCTCAGGAATTCTTACTCTAGATAAAGGTAAGGTGTCAGGTTTGTATACACACATTGCTGTTGCTGTATCAGTAAAGCCCGTTTGGTTATTTATGCCTTTGTCGGCTTGAAGGGGAAGCTTCAAGTCCTGGTTCTCAAACCTCGTCACTGAGTGCTCACAAAGCACTGGGGCTTCCTTTCTGCTCTCGTTTGTTATTCAGCAGAGGCTCCACCTCTGTTCTGTCCCAATAGCAGCAGTTCTCAACCCAGGTTTTATATATATATATATATATATATATGTACTGAAGTCAGGGCTGGAGCTCAGACATGGGTTACCTTCCAAAGTTTCTAGACATTCTAGTTGTGCAGCCAAAGTTGAGCTTCACTGACACAGTTGGAGCCCTCATCACTTAGCTAGCTGAGACTTGATGTTGGAGAGTGACAGCCTCGTGTTAAATTGTGTTCCTGCTTGAGTAAGTGAAGTTGAAGATGCAAAAGTTGAGGTCAGCAGATGTCCTTTGAGCAGGTACTGTGGTCGTGCTGGCTGCTAGAGGCAGAAGGGTCAGAGTGCGGCTGTCCTAGGGCTGGGCAGGCGCTGTGATGGAAGAGTCCAGGAGAATGTGAGACAGGGAACTAAGCTTGGATGAGTAAAATTTTAATCGCTATTTTTGTGTATTAAATCTTTCATATAATTTTGTCATTGCAGATTATAACAACATAGGGAAATTCTTAAATAGGATTTTGGGCATGGAGGTGCATCAGCAGAATGCGTTGTTTCAGTATTTTGCAGACACACTCACCGCAGTTGTTCAAAATGCCAAAAAAAATGGAAGATATGATATGGGAATCTTAGGTATGTGGGAAATGTTTTATTTTTTTATTTATTTAATTTTTAATATTCCTTAAATTGACTTTTACAGAGGGGAAGGGAGAGAAACATTGATTGGCTGCCTCCTGCACACTTCCTCCTGGGGATCAATCCAGAAACCCAGGCATGTGCACTGATGGGAATGTAACCGGTGACCTTTTTGGTGCACAGGACACCCAATCAACTGAGCCATACTGGCCAGAGCAGTGGGAAAGTTTTTAAACATGTATTCCCAGTAAAATGTTATTTTTACATTTCTGTGTTGCTTTTTCTTGTTTAAGATCTTGGTTCTGGAGATGAGAAAGTGAGGAAAAGTGATGTTAAGAAGTTTCTGACTCCAGGATATTCAACCTCTGGTCATGTGGAGTTATACACGGTTAGTCTGGCAGTCATGTGACATTCAAGGGTGCTGTCCTTCTGTGATAGGCACTCACAGAAGTGAGTTGAATTTAAATATTGTTGTTTCTTTTATAGATCAGTGTAGAGAGGGGGATGTCCTGGGAGGAAGCCACCAAGATTTGGGCTGAGCTGACAGGACCAGATGACGGCTTTTACTTGTCACTGCAGGTAAGACTTGTTTCCTTAGATGTGAGCTCTCCATATTCATGCTTTCATCGCCAACATTGTGATTCTCGGCCAATTTCCAGTTTAATTTAGCTTTCCCTGGTTTGATAATGTATCGGTGTAATTGTGGGTTTTTCCACTTATGTACAATTTCACTTAATATATTTGAGGGATATTGTTAGATGCAATTAAAAAATTTTTTATTTTATTTCATTGATTTTTAGAGCGAGAGGAAGGGAGAGAGAAAGTGACATCAACTTGTTCCACTTACTTAAGCATTCATTGGTTGATTGTTGTAAGTGCCCTGATGGAGAATCTACCTAAGACCTGCTGGTTCATAGGGCGACGCTCAACCACTGAGCCATGCCGGCCGGGCCAGAGTCACTTTTATTTTCTCTGTGTAGTGATGACTTTAACTACGATACAGTGAACTACCAAGTCAGACCACACTGTTATTTGCTTGAAACATTGTGCTTTCAGTGTAATAAGTTTATCGAGTGTTTTACTTTAATTGATAAAAAAGTTGAAAATGTAATTTTCACCTTAACCATTGATTTATAGACTTTGTGGAATTATATAAACAATGTTTCAAATCATTTGAACAAGAAAAAGACAAAGGATCTTTAGTGTCCAGGCAGAGGAGTAAAGCTAAGCTCCCTTCTATCAGCGTGAGGGTGACCTTAATGGGAAAGCTTAGTTGCTCAGCAGAATAGTCATGTTGCAGAGGAGCTGGGAGAACGTCTTTACTTTGAAACTTGTCTCTCCACCCCCCCAGTTTTCCTCCAGAGGTATTGCTTAGTCGTTTGTTAACCATTCTTTACAGGAGAGATTAATTTTCCAATCTTACTTTTCCTTTAATGAAATGGGCTTTTTATAGCTCCTTCCTCCTAGGATTTCTCTCATAAGTCCCACTTAAAACATTTGTTTATGTAAGTGCTGTTGTTTGGTGCACGCTTCTCTCTTACTTCTGCGTACAGTTATGTAGGTTTTGTTCAATATTTTGGCTTTTACCCCTTATGGCAGCCATGGGGGTGGGTGGCACTGACGGATGAGATGAGCTCAGGACTGGGGGTGATCAAAATCATCTTGGAGGCTATATTTTATTGTAACTTGAAGGAGAGTAACATTTTTTACAGCATTTTATTATGGACAGTTTTAGTCGTATGGGAGAGGTAAAGCGTTTCCTGGGGAGACCCACTCTCTTGACCCCTCCCTCAGTGTATCGGAAGCTGTTGGACTGTGAGTCAGGTACGTGGACTAGAACATGCCAAGCGTCTGCACCGGGTGCTTTTAAGCCTTATTCTAAACGGCCTTTTAAAGAGCGCCTTGGCCTCGGCCTGTCTCAGCCTCCCTCAGAACCAAGGTCCCGCGCCTGCCTTGAGCAGGGCCCTTGCTGGAGCTGTTGGGGGCCGGGCCGCCCTTCCTCGGGCGGGTCCGCGCCCCCGTTGGCGCCGGTTCTCCTTGTGCTGCCCGTGCCCGGCCTGCGCGAGCGCACTCCCCCCGCGTCTCCCCTCTGACAGATAAGGAACAACAAGAAGACTGCCGTCTTGGTCAAAGAGGTGAACCCCAAAAAGAAGCTGTTCCTAGTCTACAGACCAAATACCGGGAAACAGCTCAAGTTAGAAATTCATGCTGATCTGAAGAAGAAATATAAGAAGGTATCTTTTTATTGGTACACTGCTTTAAATACTTGTTTTATAAGTTTGAAGCTGTATTTAGAAGGACATTGTGTTTATATATAAAATTATTTTGTTTTTCCTATTTAATTACTGAAAAATTGTTTCCAGAAAAATTTTTTGTCAAATTTTGTTATATTAATAATCCAGTCTTAATGTCATCTACCGTTAAGAAACCTGCAAGGTGATTATTTAAAACAAACAGCTTGTGATGTCAGTAAAATCAGAAGTTTCTAAATAAAGGGAAGATGTAGAAGACTGAAATTCTCTCCCACCAGCTCTGGTTTTATGATGAACTGCTGTTTATATTTTGCAATGATTTCTAGAAAAACTGATTTTATTATTAGTATCACCTTGCACTGCTATTCTCCTAGCCGTTGTCACCTGGAAACAGTGGTCCTTAAGCCGGCTGTTTGAAAAATGTGTTGCATAGGAGGAACCTCATGGCAGAAGTTGACACAGGGCCCTCTGATGCAGCCAGTAGCAAGGGCCAAGTATTCTGTCAGATCATTTTAAGTTGTCTACAGGTCAGATTAGGCAACCAGTTTGTGCATAACAGTCCTGTTTCAGTGGAGTTTTTGTCTTGCTTCCACAGGTGGTCTCGGACGATGCCCTGGTTCACTGGTTAGATCAGTATAATTCATCTGCAGACACTTGTACTCATGCTTACTGGTCAGTATTTTATGTTTCTTACCGTAGTTTTCACAGTGTCCTCAGGATTTATTTAGACATGCCTTTACTGTAGCACACAGTCCCTATAAGCACTGAGCACACTATTGATTGTTCAGTGTTGCTCCTGCAGTCAGCAGTACTGATGGGATATGTGGGTTGGGTTCTTATATGCTCCGTGACCCGCAGCCTTGGTATAGCGGGACAGTGCTCTAACTTAGCTACTGTCCAGGGCCTAGGGTTGTTTTTGTTTTTTAATGTTTATTTTTATTTTTATACATATGTAGATAGATGAATTTGCTTTGATGTGAGCAATGTTTTTGTTTTGAGAGTAAACTAGTGCTATTAACTTAGGAAAACCCTTTAAGATAAGACACATTAAAGGTTAACCTACAAAAATTCTCTCTCAAACATGTGCTTTGAGTGTTAGCAGGAAAAGTCCCCTAATACAGTATATTCACCTTGAGTTAAAACTGTAAAGATATTATTGATGAATTGTGAGAATAATTTTGATATCTTTTTTCACAGTTTTAAAAATAAATTTATATGCTTTTGTTTGCTGAAGCCTTTCCCACTTACCTGAAATACTATAGAAATAACTGGCAGGATTATTTTATCAGCTAGCGTTAAGGTAGTAATATCCACAATAAACTAATGGATATGAAAATGACAAATGCCTAAGTGGATATAAAATCAGTAAATCAGCCATTTTATAGGGAGTTAGGCCCCAGAAATAGCTGCAATTTTAAAAATCAGTAGTGACAGCTTAACATTGGAAAGGACATTCAGTGTGTCGAAAGGACTACACTTGAAGGAACTCTCAGTAAAGGAAGTCGTGTTCCACTTGGCATTAGGGCAGACCTTGGAGCCTTGTGTGTGTGTGTAAATATTCTCCCCTCTCTCCTAGGCGTGGCAATTGCAAAAAAGCAAGCTTGGGATTAGTTTGTGAAATAGGTCTTCGTTGCCGCACGTATTATGTATTATGTGGCTCAGTGCTGAGTGTCTGGACAAAGGTCGAGGGTGTTTTGGCATCTGTCAGCGGCACAAACGTGAAAATGCAGATAGTTCGGCTGAGGACAGAGGATGGACAGCGGATCGTAGGTGAGTCTTGGCAGGATTGGTGAGCTCTGGGGAAAAAGATCCCGTGTTGTTCTTATTTTGCTTCTTACATCTTAGAAATCTTACCTTCTCTCTGGTAGTGGGGTAGCGCTTGCTGCATATATTCTTAAAGTGTTGAACAGAAGTTAAGCCTTTGAATGGACATTGCTGGTTCTGGTTAAAGTTCTGGGTGGTCTTTAATTCATCTGCTCTTGGGCCCCCCCTTCCTCCTCTTCCTCACTGTTGCCGTCTGTGTGGGCGCCCTGGCTGAGGAGAGCTCAGCCTCTTTCCAGGATTGTCTGAAGTCCACCATGTTATGTTTATTGAGCCAGGTTGAGATTACAGAGGTCAGAGCCACTGCACAGAGCATGGACGGGACCCTGCGGGGTGGGGCTAGCTTGCTCCGTTTCCAGCTTCCTCGGATCGGGATCTGCCCATTCCTTGCACTTTCCCACTGCTCTGTCTGTTGTGTGCAGCAGCCCTCCTCTGTGTCATCCATTGCAGGTTGGCAGCCTGTGGCCAAAGTCAATCCATGGACATTTTTTGACCCTCAAGTATTTTCAGTTGCAACTTTTCATTTATTTGAATTAGCTGTCAACATGTAAAATTCAAAAGCCTGGGTTTTCATCTCCTTTTTTAAAAAAAAAACAAACCCAGCAGCTTCTCTGGAATATTGAGCACCCCCCCCCAATTCCCACCTAGGAGGAGTCTGGAGTCCGTCGTGCCCCCCCCCGGGCATCTGCTGTCCAGTTTGCTAGCGTCTGCCTGCTTTAGTCAGCGTTGGAGTTTGTAGCCACAACTCTGCAGTCTGTTTGTTGCATTAGTACCTACCAGGGAAGGCATGTTTGCCCACGTTTGGGAGCTGCGAGAGATAATGGACAGGAGGGTTCTGACCTTGACCTCCTGGTCCTCCACCAAGGAGACGGTGACACGAAGACACGCGTGTGCTCAGGTTTCTTCAGAAAGAGCCATTTCGGTTGTTAGGTGTTTGTTTAGTTTCTGTGTGGAGTCTGGTTTGTTTCTCTTAATACTATGCCTCATTTGGAATTTGCTGGGCAGTGTAAAATACTGTGTGGTTGCTCCTAGGTGCAACCTTTAAAAATTCTTATTTCTAATGGCAGGTTTGATCATCCCCGCAAATTGTGTGGCTCCTCTTGTGAATCTCCTGTCCACTTCAGACCAGTCCCAGCAGCTTGCGGTCCAGCAGAAACAGCTCTGGCAGCAGCGCCACCCCCAGAGCATCGCCAGCTTGAGCAATGCTTAAGAACAGACAGGTTTCAACATGGATGTATCTGAGATGCTGGGGACGCATATCATTTGCATAAAAATCAGGGACAGTTTCCAAAGAATTATAATTTTTTCAGTTGTGCTCTCTCGTTGATTTTTTGGGAAAAAGGAAAAACATGGAATAGACAGTGAAACTGAAGATCAGCAGTGCCGACTGGGGACATTTGTCTTTCCTTCGCTCTGCCCATGGTACTTCCCGTATGCTCCTGCTTTGGGGGAGCAGAGGGGTGTGTGTGCGTGTGTCCGTCTGTTTGTTTGTTTGTTTATGAGTTTGTTCAAGGCTACGAACCACAATTGGTTTAAAAATGCTTGGAACTTCCCAAACCGGCTTTACTTAATGTTCACAGTGCTCAGGGTTCGCGCAGGACATCCGTGCCGTGGCTGTGGGAGTTCTTCGGGTGCATGTGTTTGGGTCTATAAATAGAAAATATATATTGGTTTCTTTTCCAACTTACTCAACACTAGGTTTATTCAAGCATGAAGTGAGAGGTTGCACATGGCACATTCAGGTTCTGTCCTCGTTTATGTCTGACAGTGCATGTCCTGGAAGCATGCGTGAGCAAGACTAACAGACGTCACGTGACGGAGAGAGGTGCAGGTGCATAGCCTCGGTCACTGCGTTTTATGATGTTTATACCTGGGCATCGCTTCTGACCCTGGGACCCTCCCCCAATCCTCCCTGCCCTAGGTTCCTTGTTAAGGTGATAAATACATTTTTTTGTGATAAAACTCATAAAAAGTTAAGTTTAATGTATTAATAGTATTCCTAATGAGTGCTGCAAGAACGGCTACAAGCCTGCTTTTCTCAAAATTCCATTTTCCTTAACTTAAGATAGTTTTAGAAAGAAGGACAACTCGGCTTCCATTTTACAAATCGTCTTTTTTTTTTACTTAATTATATTAATATGTTGGTCACTCATGAAAAGGCACCGTACTTGAGCTGTAAAGTAGATGGAGGAAACACTGAGGCTTCTGCTGTATGTTTATTTCTCGTTATTGTTGTTACCCAGTAACTTGAATATTGTTTAATGTGTTGTAAGACATTGTAGAGTTTATCTCAAGCTGTTAAAAATGGTAATGTACAAATGTGAATAGACACTTATCTATAACATGGGTAAGTTTTGTTTCGCCTATAATAGATGTTTTATAAAAACAAGTGAGGGGACAGCTGGTCTTTTGTTTCCTTTTTTCCTCCCCTCTTCCTTTGCTTGCGCAGGTTGCACTGTTGAGATTGTATAAACCTGGTCAAAAGCTGCAAGATACCACCATCCTGCAGATGTCAAATAAACGCTGTTATCCTAACCAGAACTGGACTCTTGCTTAGGCCCCACCACCTCCAGAAGAAACCTGACTGGGACTCTGCAGACTCGGGGGTGCTCAGCACGTGTTGGCTTAAAACCTGCCCCTCAGAATGGAGGTGGTGTGAGGAAGGGTAAGGTGACAGTGCCTGTGAGCGCTTCTCGGGTTAAGTTGTTTCCCTCTGACTCTCTTTAGAAGTCTCTCAGAACCAGGTGAGGTGGGTGATAAGTGGTGGGAAGCTGGGCTGTTGTCCACTTGTGTTTCTTCCCTCCTGAGTGTGGTTATGTCCAGTTCAGCTGTGTCACATGTTCCACAGGTTTGCTTTCTCTGGACTCATTTATTCCTGATGCCTAAATGAACAAATGGGGAGTAATTTCTGTTCTTTGGCATATTTTGCCCAGTGGATGCAACTTCTGTCTTCAGTCTAGTCCTTATATCTCAGGCAGTGATCCATATGAATGTCAGCCAGTGTCCCTTGTCAGGGCCACTAGACACAGCTGGCAGCCAAGGGCAGAATTGTCTCACCTGCAGTAGACAGGTGTTCTGTCCGCTCCCGTCCACATGCTAAGGTGAGAGAGCTGGGGCAGGAAGCTGAGCAAACCTGCCCCCTCCAGTGAGACAGTGGTAGGGTTGGGGAGGAAGATAGACTCTCTCATAGGCTCTTGGCCAGCTTCCCTCTTGGGGGGGGAGGGCCTGTCAAGCAGGTTATGGTGTTGCCCAGGCAGTGTCAGTATGGGGGCTCTTTAGCCTACAGTTAGTTGGCCCCCACAGTTGACAGTGTCATTCATGTTTGCTGTTGGAATAGCTACCTGCTGTAAAGGGGCAGATGGATCTTCTGTTCTTGGTAGGGCAGCTTTGTTTTGCTTTTTAAAAATAAAGTCCGGAAATAAGGCCTCTGAAAACTCTTTAAGTAGACTTCAAAAAGGTGTTCAGTGTAAGTGGGTGGGGAGCTGGGGCACTGTGTGCCCCTGCCCTGTGTGGGGTGCCGGGCCAGAGCCTGCTGCCCATCCCCCTTCCAGGAGGGGAGCATGCGACCTTTACACTGTGCCCTTAGCCAAGTCAGCAAGTTCAGGTTGGCCAACATAGGAACACCCAGCATTCAAGGTCCTCCTCCGTCAGAAAGTCAAGTCTTGGCAGCAGCTAACTTCTTTACAGCTGGCCCATGTAGTTCAGGACCTGTGTCCCGGCTGAACCCAGGGGCCCTGCTGAACCCCGTGCGAGTCCATTTGGCCTCTGCAATTGCCTTTTCTCCTCTTTTAGCAATATGACTCTGAGCACAAAGATTGGATTGTAGGTCATGTGACTGTACTTACAATCTGCTCAGACGGTACCTCGGGGGAATTAGTGTTCCCCTAAGTCAGCAACCTCCGTACTACAAGGTCTAGTGGGCTATCCAGATAGGTATCAACCGTGCAGGCTCTAAAGGTATTAACAAAGCACTTTTTAAATACAGCTTGATCGAGAAATGTCTTAAGCAATTTCCCCTTTTTGCTGCTAAATTGCAGATACCCTGGTCAACACCCGCGTGTAAATTAGCAAGATCCTGCACCCAAAGCAATGCTGTAGTGTATGTGTGTACATATTTATTGCAGTCCAGTTAATTACACTGCAGAAAACCTTTCTGAGTTGCAATAATACACCTTTTTGTTTTATTTTGCCTTGTCTGTAAAGGTAAAAGGTCTAGATTACCAAACTCCAGGGAAGTATAATCTTTTAGAGGCAGTTTTCTGGCGGGAGCCCTTGGGCATTCATGCGCCGATCGTGAGCGCCCTGTGATGCTCTTAGCAAGTAGCAGGCTTGAGAGGGGGGTACTGGGTCAGCATTTACAGCTGTGTGATGGGAGCCTTCTCCCTCCCCCTCCCCCTTCCAGTTTAGCAAGTGATAGAACAGAAATGACTGGTGCATCTCAGTTGATGGAAGTAGCGGAGGCCAGGTATTTTCCCTGTGGGATCCTTTTCTTGGTACAAGATTAAGAGAAAGATACCTATCCAGACTCTCATTTTCACAGCGTACCTGAGTGGTATTTGGTAGTTTCTAAGAACGGTGCTGCCTGAGAGTTGCTGTTACACGGATCCAGTTAGCATACGTTTGGTTAGTTCAAGCTTCAAGCAGGCAGCGGCAGCCACTGATGAGGGGCACTTGCAGACCCCCCTCCCTATGTCTGGGGTCTCCCCAATAACACCACACCCGTGTGCACGCTTGGCTGCTCGCAGTCCATGTAGCTCACCGTCCATGCCTACCTGGCCACAGCTGCGAGCAAAATCTATTTGCAGAAACCCTCATTGGTGGCCAGTGTCTAACAAATGGAGCATCTTCTAAGGGCATGTAAGGGAAGGAAGCACATCTAGGTGCCTGCAGCTCAAGCTGGTCTTTTTTTTCTTCTCTTTCGGTCCTTGATGTGAATTCTAACCCCCCCCTTCTAATTTTATGCTGTGCTTGTACATATGTACATAGTGTGTGTATATAGAAATGTGGAGTTCTTTTGAATTCTGAATGTAAATATTTCGTGTACATTGGGACCCCCTCCCAACTGGTTTCCATCTTTTCCCTCCTTCAGTCCTATTTATTCTCTTGACTTCCCACACGGGGCATCTTACAATTTTTTTATTAATTGTAGAAAAATCTGAGAACTTCTTAGTTGAATTCACTCACTTATTTTAGAATTCAGTTTTGCATCTTTGCTATGAATTCCAGTGTGTGCTCCGTGTTAATATTTCTCAGCGTGCCCGACTGTGTTTCGCTTTTGTGTTACAGGTTTTTACTGTGTGCAATGCGTCGTGTTGGGGGTACCTGAGTGCAATTTCTGATACTGTCATCATGTGACTTGTTATGCTCATGTCCGTTGCCCTTTGGAAGCTATAGTGAGCCTGATGTTTTCACATTAAAAAAACAAAAACTTCCCCCAACCTCCTTTAAGCTCCTCTAACTTCTTCAGTGCGCTGAGGGTCAGATGTAGATCTCCAGGAGCCCCGCCCCTCCCCTCGCCGTGTCCTGGCCCACGCCGATTCCTCACCCGCGGCTCTCTAGCTGGGAGGAATGTCCCGCAGACCTGAGTCTTGCTGCTGCTGCAGATTCCCATGTTTCTCCAGGAAGTCGGGCCTGTACTTCTCACCTGCAGGTGATGGTCAGAAATGCACTCACTCTGCAGTGAGCACAGGAACCTGCTTCCTCCTGGTACAGAGGTGACAGCAGACAGGGAGACAGGCCCGGTACATGCCTGTGTCCGTGTTGATGTTGACACTGGACAGGGTACTTTAAGGAATAGTTGTCCTCCCAAAGACAGCGACAGAACTGCTGTGGAGGCCCCCATGGGCCTTCAGCTCATGGGTGGTTCTGTGCTGAGGGTAGAACAGGCCGTTACTGAGGAAGGGCCGGCCCCAGGGTCCCCAGAGCTGTTTCTGTCATTGTGCCGGTGGACTGCTCTCAACTGAATGAGCCACACACATGGGGGCTGAGCCGGATCAGGGCTTCCTCAGTGGTTAGGGTGGCCAGCAGGGAGACGCCGGGGTGGCTTCCACATGAGCCCACGTGGTGGGACCGGCACCGGGAGGCAACTGTAGATTTTTATGCACAGATTCTGCCCCTTTAAGGAAAGGTGGCCATGAGCCTTTCTCGGGCCTTCCGTCCGTGAACACGTTTCATTCATTACTGTGGAGCTGGGTAGACTCTGAAAATTTCAGTTGTCTGCAGTTGGATGAATCTCGGGAGCCTTGATGTGTCACGGAGCAGGGCCTATGAGAGGCGTGCATCCCCTTCAACCACCTGCCCCCCGAGCCATTGAACTGGGCCCTGCAGCCAGGTGGCAGGGCGCGGGCATGCGGAGACTCCCCTTAGTGTAGCCGAGCTAGGGACCCGCCTGGCCTGCAGGTCCCCCTGCTTTCCCACCCCACCTCCCATCCCCGCCCGGGCCCTTCTCGCTGTGACAGTGTCTGCACTGAAGAAGATACGGAAGCTTGAGCCTCTGTTCTGACACCTCCTCGGGGGCTGGGAGCAGACCTTGCTCTCCAGGCAGCACCTGACGTCTCACCGCCGTCAGGCACAAAAAGCGTCCTGTCCGTGGTTTATACTGAATCTGCAAGCTACTGATGCTCTTTCTTAATAACCACTCGTGTCTACCACCGTCCACTGCGGGAGGTGGGGAGGTGCGCGGCGTCTCTGCAATAAAACTTCCGCCAGGTTCTACCTCCGCCCAGCCAGGGATACTTTCATATGCAGGCGTAGACCGTGCTGCTTGCCTGACCCGACGTGGGGCGTCTAGAGACAGGAGACGGGGTCCCAAGACTGCTCGAAAACCAAGGTGGATGTAAACTCTGGGTGGTGTTTCCAGTTCCTCTTTTTTTTAAGTCTTCCCCTGCAATACCGCTACTCTGTGTGAAGGTAACTGCACTGCTCTGCCCGGCCTCCCGTGGTAACCAGGACCCGGGGTCCCGAAATGCCTGCCCCCCATCCTGACGTGTAAACTCTCCACACCGTGTCTCATGCAATAAAAATGTACTGGGCTGCACTGAGCGGGGTGCACCCTCGCGAGTCAAAACGATCAGCCGTGAAGCGTGGACAAGCTCTGTGTTTGGTGGTGGTTGTGTGTTGTTTGTTTTTGTTTTTCTTTTTTTGTAAGATTCTTAAATAAATTAAACCAGCTAAGATGCTTCCTCTCTCCGTGTTTCCTTTGTCTGCGTTTGGAGCGGTATTCGTGGCGACACACTCGCCTAGAGAGCGGCCTTTACGCGGCCTTGTCTGGAAAGTAAATCGCAGGCGGCTTCTCGGGATGCGGGTGAAATGGAGCCCAGCTCAGGGCCGAGTGGTCAGACAGGCCCAGGCCCCGGGCTGAGGCCCTGTCTCCCGCCATGGTTCCCGAGACAGGTCACTGTGCAGCTCCCCTGAAAGGCCACAAGACGGGTATCCGTGAGCACCGGAGGCCTCGGGGCACGGGGCGCTCTGTTGAAAAAGCCACTCCTGGTGAGCAGCCACCCAACCTGGGGCTCTAAGACCTAAGCTCTGCTCAGGAGAAAACAAAACAGAAACTAGTGCCGACGGACCAGCAGGGAGTGGCGAGCGCTCGGCATACGCCCGGCTCTGCCCACTGCTTTCCAGCTTCCTTTCCACAGTCCCCAGTCCCCTAGTTTTCAGGTGAAGTCACTTTGCTCATAAGCTATGACAGGCCTCTTTAGTTTCTCGTTTTTGTACAATCAGTACCTGAATTTAACATTCGTTCAGCAAGTGTTTAATAAGCAACTGCTGTGTATCTAGCATCGGGCCTCAGGCTGTCCCCATGAGTGACTCATCAAGGGTGGTAATCCAGGTGGTCACGGGAGTGAGGGAGGGGCCTAGGGAAGGCTGTGCGGTCGCGCGAGGGTGGGGCCCAGGTTGCCGAGGGGAAGCTGGCGCGGGCGGAGGTGCAGGCGTGGGGCAAGTTCACGCTGGTCCTTACAAGAGGGTTTGGGAAGGAACAGGAGAGAGGACACCTGGGGCAGGAGAGGGGTTAGCCCCCAGGGAGTGACTAGATCCCTTTGTCATGTGTGACTACCCTCCCTGTCACTGCCCAGACCAGGTGACAGGCACAGAGTGGCTGCGCCCCCTAGACCTGGGGGAAGGCAGTGGGAGGGAGAGGGGTTTCCTGAAATGCTCGGAGTCTGGCGTGTTTGTGAGTCCTCTCTCCGTGGGGTTTGAAACGCTCCAGCGAATCCTATCTGCAGTTGGCAACACTTAAGGGAATTTAATCACATTTGTAAATGGCGCTAACGTTTAGGGGGGACTTAATCTTGTCAAATACGTAAGATAATTGAGCATTAATTGAAGAGCAAGTGCGAAGGGCGTGTTCTACATTTTAGCTAAAATTTCACTGAAATATCTGCAAGTCCAGCCTGAAGACTTGGAAAGGAAACTCGCTTTTAAATGTGTCACCTTAACAAACTGGGTATTAATTTGAAAAAGAAACAGGAGACCAGGCTTCCTGTGGACCCTTGACGTCCTGAGCTTTTCTGTTTGCTCTGCCCTTGCTCCCCGTAGATGTTTCCTGTCCTCTCGTCTGCTCTCAGCCTCACCACACGTGGTCCCCTGGGTCCCCACACTATTGACATTTGGGGCTGTCCGAAGCATTGGCGGATGCTGAGCAGCATCCCTGGGCTCTACCCTCTAGATGCCAGTAAGACACACTATACCCCCCCCCCCCAGCTGTGACAACCTGAAGTGCCCAGACATTGCCAGCTATCTCCTGAGGGGCAAAATCCCCCTGGTTGCCAACCACTGCCCGAGACACATTAGCCATAAGGAGGCACCAAACCGGTGTCCCTGCTCCCCGTGCCTGCGGTGTCTTACCGAGGACAGCCCGGGAGCAAGGGGGCGCCACCCCTGAGATGCGAGAAGTGCAAATGTTAATTGGCCGGGCGTTGGGAGCCTGTGCGATTTCCATAAGTATGAATATTTATCAGCTAGTCATTTGAGAGCAGGATGTAAAGAAGCCATCTGGGGAGGCCTTTACGGAGAGAAAGGCGGCTAAAAAAAAGTGCAAAAACGCTTATTTTTAGAGTCCAATTCTCGGCGAGTTGGCTTTGTCCTCTGAAAGCTCCCACCCTGGGCGGCAAGTGCCCCGTCGGGCGGGGAGACGCAAGCACCACACCGTTGCTCCCAAATGGCCCTCGTGAGGAATTACCCGCAAGGGTGAGGCGGGGGACGCTAGAGGAGCCCACGGTACTCAATTATTACGTTTTTATTTTTTCATATATATTTTAATATGTATTGATTTCAGAGAGGAGTATTTGAAGCATCGATGATGAGAGAGAGCCACTGATCGGTTGCCTCCCGCATGCCCTGTATGGGGATTGAGCCTGAAACCTGGGCATGTGCCCTGACCCAGCAACCTCTGGGTGCCCTGGACTACGCTCAACCAACTGAGCCACACCGGCCAGGGCTTCATGTCCCACTTTTGGTGTTCTGTTCCCTCATAGGGATTCGGGCATAAGAAACCTGCACTTGTGGTCTGAAATGGATTGGCAAACGGCCCACGGTCCATCGCCTGTGTTTGACCCCTCAAGCTAAGAAAAGTTTTTACTTTCTTAAGTGGTCGGGGGGGGGGGGGGAAATAAATCGAAGAATACTTTGTAGCATGTGAAAACTACATGAAATTCAAACTTCATAAATAAAGTTTTATTGGAACCCAGTCATAGCACATTCTTACAGGTATTGTCTAAGGCTGCCTAGAATAGGCCAAGGTTGTGGGTTTGATCTCCGGTCAAGGTCAGGGCACATACAAGAATCAACCAGTGAATGCATAAATAAATTGAACAAATCAATGTCTGTCTGTCTCTACCCCTCTCCCTTTCTCTCTCTAAAAATCAATAAAAATTAAAAAAGAAAAGCAATTTCATTTACAATAGCATCAAAGATAAAGAAATACTTAAAAAGAAATTTAACCAAAGAAGTACAAGACTTGCACACTGAAAACTATAAAACATTGTTGAAATTAAAGGAATAAGGCCTATATAAATGGACTGGAAGACTTAAGATAGACGTACTCCCTAAACTGACACCAGTTTAATACAAGCCCTCTCAAAATCCCAATTGCCTTTTTTTGTGTGGCCAAAAATAAAAATAAAATGGACAAGCAGATTCTAAAACTCATATGGACAATGCAAAGGAAAAACAGCCAAGACGCTCTCGAGAAAGAGAAACAAAATTGGGAGCACTCACGCTTCCTAAATTCAAAGCTCATTACTACAAAGCTACAGTAATCAAAGCAGTGTGGTGCTGGCCTAGGATAGACATATAAATCAATGGGATAGAATACACCCTCATATTTATCATTAATTGATTTTCAGCAAGGGTGTCAAGCCCTTCAGTGGAGAAAGAATAGTCTTTTCAATGAAAGGTGCCAGGACAACTGGATGTGTACATGCAAAGAATGAATCTGGGCCCACCCCACGTCGTACACGAAAATGAACCAAAAACAGCCCTGGCCCGCTAGGTTCAGTGGTGAGAGTAGCCCGCTAGGTTCAGTGGTGAGAGCATCGGCTGCGGACCGTTCAGCTCCGACCAAGGGCACGGACCTTGGCTGCAAGCTCGATCCCCAGTCGGGGCTCCTGCGGGAGGCAGCCAATCAATGTGTCTCTCTCCCATCAATGGTTCCCTCCCTCCCTCCCTCCCTCCCTCCCTCTCTCTCTCTGAAAAGCAATGGGAAAAAAATATCCTCAGGTAAGGATTAAAAAAAAGTGAAACATAAGACTCAGCAATTCCATTCCTGGGTATATACCCCAAAGAATTGAAAGCACATGTCCACAGAAAAAAACTTGTACCCAAAATGTTCGTAGTAGCCGTATTTATAACAGCCAACAAGTGGAAGTGGAAGGGACCCAAATATCCGTCAGCTGGGGATGCGGTCTATCCCTCCAACGGAACCGTGTTCGCCATGGATGAAACAGAGCAACGGAGTACTGATACGTGTTCCAATGTGGATGAGCCCTGAAAACGTGGTGCTAAATGAAAGAAGCCAGACGCAGGGGTCACATACTGTGTCATTCCACTTACATGAAACGTCCAGAACAGGCACATCCAGAGAGACAGAAAGTAGGAAGGAGGTTAGAGGTGGCGAGAAGCTAGGGGGCAGTGGGAAGAGGCCGTGACTGCTACTGGGTATGGAGCTTCCTTTCGGGGTGACCTAGAATTAAGTGATGGTGGCACAACTCTGTGAAAACACTGAGACCCACTAAGCTGTATACTTGAAAGGGGTGCATTTTATACCAAGTGAATTGGACCGCAATTCCAAACAAAAGGAAAAAATATTTTTCAATCATGATGGTGAGTTACAGTGACGGGGTGGATTGGACACCACGGTGAAAACGCAACATGGAAAGGGAAGGGCCAGGAAGGTTTGTGGAAGGGCCTGCGGCGGGCCCCCGGGATCGGGACTCGCCCCAAGGCCTCGGAGGCGCTAACAGCTCGCAGGTGGCGGAGGCAGGTTGGCCGCCCAGGTGTGTCCGTCCGCCCTGGGAGCCCTCAGCTCGCAGCCCCCGCCCGCGCCGTCCAACAGGAAACTCGCCGGCGCTGGGGGGCAACGAGCGCTTGAAATGGGGCTCCTCTGAGTTCACACGCGCCCTGGGCGTAAAGTAGCGCCGGGTTCTCAAGACTTGGTTTGATAAAAATAACGCAAAGTATCTTCATTTGTTTATATTCATTACCTATTGAAAACATAGTGTTCTGGATACATTGTGTTATGTAAAATGTATCAAAGATAAACCTCACCAGCTTCTTCGTACTTTCTAAAATGTAACTACTGACACATTGAAAGTTACATTGTGGCGAAGAATATATTTCCAGGGGACAGTGATACTATTTGAGTCTTGGGTCCCTGGGGGACGGAGGGGGGTTGGGGTGGGTGGGAGAAGGTGTCGTTAATTTGTTGATGAAATAAAATTTCGCTGAGCATCCTTGGCTGGAAAAAAGCCTAAAGGTGATCAGAGGGGGGGGGGGGGGGGTTGCTGGTTGAGCTGGGGAGGGAGTGTCACTCGCTCCTTCAATCCTTCAGGGAAGGAAGGAAAGGCATGGGTGGTGTACCCCTTCCTCACTAGATCCAGATGTCTGAATGTCTGTGCCTCATTTAAAAATTTGCGAGCCACTGTGATTAAAAGACGGAAAAGGGTGGGCATCTACGTGTATTTTGATGAGCTTTTCTATTTAAGCAGAACCCCAAGAAACAGTACCTTGGGAAGCTTCATCGTCCAACCGCCCATCCATTTAAGGACGGCGTTGTCGCATCGCATCTGAGGAGGGGCTGGGCGGGGGTCGACGGGGGGGTCAGAAATGGTCAGCTCCAGGCGAGGAGGACCTTGGCCACGTTCGTTCCGGTGCCCTCGGCGCCGGGAACAGTGCCCCGCACGTAGTAGGCGCTTCTTCAGCAGCTGAATGAGCCAAGAGGCACCGTCTTGCCCTTACGAGGGTGCATTTCCCAGGGGGCGAGATTCCCCCGGCTTTTGTCAGCCTCGGAAGGAGTCGCAGGCCCCCAAAGGGTTAAAAGCCACTCACTGAGAGACAGGGACGTGGGATTTATTCGAAATCAATGTCCAGAGCCGGTCGCCGCGATTCCGGGGACTGGGCGGCCCTGGGCGTCTGGAAGGATCTGCGTGCTTAAAAATACCCTCCGCCACCATTTTCTCCCAGGTAATTTTCCATCCCTGCCCCCACAGTCCAGGGGACGAAAAGTAGTTCTGAAACCCGACCTGGCTCTTTAAAAAAAAAAAAAAAAACCACCCCAAAACCAACATTTTAAGCGGTAAAATGAGACCACCTCCCGGAGCCGGAGGCGCGGAGGAGGGAAGGGACCCGCGCAGGCCCCCCGCGCCGCCGGGACCCCCGCCCCCCAAACTTTGCCAAGTTGCGGGCGCGGCGCGCGCGGGGAGGCGCGGGGCGCGGCCGCGGGCGGAGCCGCCCCCTGACGCCGGGCCGCCCCCTCCCGGCCCGGGCCGGCCCCGCTGGCTCGGCGCAAAGTTTGCGGCCGCCCCTGCGCCCGCCCGATGTATGGGTGATATACTGCGGCGGCGGCAGGGCGAGGGACGGCCATATTTGCCGGTGCGGCCCGAGCCGCCCACAACAAAAAGTGCGCGGGAGCTCGGCGGGCGCACGGACGGGCGCACGGACGCCGGGCCCGCCTCGCCGCCGCCCGGCCTCGCCGCCGCCGCCGCCCCGCGGGCCGGGCCCCGCTGCGCCCCGCGCGCCCCGCCGCCCGGGGGGATGTCTTACAAACCGAACTTGACCGCGCACATGCCCGCCGCCTCGCTCAACGCCGGTGAGTGCGCCCCGCGGGCCGCGCGCGCCGCGCCCCAAGTGCCGCCAAGTTGGGGGCCCGCGCTCCCCGGCCCTGCTCGGCGCCCGGGGGCCCGCGAGGCCGGGGGCGACGGGCACCGGGTCCCGGCCCGGGGCAGCGCGGCCGCCGCCATGATTCCGGTGCCCGCGCTGCCAAAGTTGGCGGGTGCGCCCCGCGCGGCGCCGGGCCTCGGGGGGGGCCGGGGCTGGGCCGGGGCCCGGGGCGCGGGCGGCCGCTTGGTCCCCCCCACGCCGGCGGCCGCGGGCTCGCGGGGAGCGTGGCGGGCGAGGGCGGGGGCAGCTTTCCTCGGCTCCTTTTTCCTCCGGCTTTTGGGCGGCTCGGCGAGGGCCCCTGCCGGCGGGAGTGGGGAGCGGCCGGGCCGCGTCGGGAGTGCGGCGCGGGGCGCGGGCCGCCGGGGGGTAGCGGGGGTGCAGGCGCCGGCCGGGGGGCCCGGGCTGCAGGGGCGCACGTGTGCAAGGCCCGGCCAGCCTGGGCAGGGCTGCGAGCGGCGGGGGGCCAGGTGCCGCCGCCCCGGGGGGGAGGGGGGCGCAGGGCTGCTGGGCAGGGACTGGGGTCACCCGAGGTGCGGGGGACTCAACGGTCAGTGGGGGCTCAGCCTGGCGCGTGCGAGCGGGGTCCTCAGAGCGCCGCACGCGGGAGGCCCCCTCGGGCGCGCGCCGAGGGAAAGAAGTTGGAGAGGAGGGGGGCCCTCTGAGCGCCTGCAGGCGGTGTGCATGTGGGTGTGGGTGTGGGGGTGCATCTGAGACGGACTCCGCACCTGGGGGCCCCCAGAGCTGGGCCTAGAAGGCCCCCTCCCGCACAGCTCGGGAGGGGCCAGCCTCTGCCCTCCCCTGGGGCTGGAGCCGGGAGGTCCCAGGAAACTCCTCCAGAAGTTGTCAGGCTGCTGTGGGCTGCACCGAGGGGCTCACCCCGGGGCGGAAGGAGACAGGGAGGGTGTGTGTGTGTGTGTGTGTGTGTGTGTGTGTGTGTGTGTGTGTGTGTGTGACACTGGAGTTAGGAGGTGACCGGCTTTGTCCCCGCACCAGGGCCCTTCTCCTTTACACGCCCGGTTGCAGACAGACTTCCCAAAAAGCTAGGCGCATTGGTGGGGGAGGGGGCAGAGGCCGTGGGGGAGGGGATTGGCCTTGCTGGTCAGAAATGCCACGCTGGCAGTTGGCCTCAAGTTGGGGCCTGGTCTCCAAACGTTGACTCCTTAACTCCGAAAATCGGAAGAGGGACCCAAAAGAGCAACATGCGATGATACAATGTATCCGTATGTATTTAACTTTTTGGATACAGATCTGGCCCTTAGAAAGGGTTAAGATTCAGGGTGCGGGGCAGGGGGGGATAGTTGAATTGGTCAAATGTGGGCTCTGAGCCCCAAGGGCACACAGACCTATTTTCTCAAATGTTCCCACCTGCTCCGGGGTCTGCAGACCTCAGGGAGACACGCACCGTGGCCCAGGTAGGATGGGGAGGGGGGGGGAGGGAGGGTCTTGCAGCGGCCGGGACGCCCGGACTGGCGGGAAACCTCAGGCCCGCGCTGGGATAGTTGAGGCTGGGCGCTGCCCTGGGACCTTTGGGGTCCGGGGTCACGGAGTGACCCGCGCCCGCTCAGGAACCCCGAAGCCCTGCTCTGGGCTGACTGGCACCTGTGCCCAGATTTCCGTCTTTCTCCTATGGCGAGATCCAGGAGGAGCGCCGGGGTCCCGGGCGTCTGGCGTTTGGGTGGGGGCGCCCCCGCCCCGTGCACCCCGTTACAAAGCCTCGGCTCCCCCTGCCATTTGCATCCAAGATGGACTCTCCGCCGCGCGCCTCGGGCCTCCTTGTCATCACCCCTGGCGCCCTCGGGCCCTGCCTCCCGCGCTCGGGTTGCCAAGCGGCGGAGTTAGACAAAGCGCCCGCCTCCAGCCTCCGCGCCCCCCCCAGGCGCCCCAAGTGGCGGGAAGGCCGCCAGCTCCCCAGGCCCCGGCCGCTCTTTGTCTGCGTGGGGGCGGGGAGCCGCGCCTGGCCCCGGGAGCTGCGGCCTCGCCGCCCGGTCCCCGCGCGTCGCCCGCGCGCATTGTCTGCGATGCTCACGCCCGGTCTGCCGGGTCTGCAGGAAGCAGTGGGCATGAGTGCGGCTCGGGGCCCTTGGCCAACTCTCCAGGGCCACCGGCCCCCCCCTCCGCGCTGCACGGAGTACACAATGGGGGTCCCCTGCCCTGCGCTGTCACCTGACTCTCCCCTAAATCCGACCAGAACCGGGCAATTTTTCATTCCCCCTCCCCTTTCCTTGTCCCCCAAGACCTAACCTAGAGCCTTACGATGTTCTGTTGGGAGCCACTGCCTCAAACAGATGGAGAAACCGAGGCCCAGAGAGGGAAGGGCTGGTCTAAGGTGGCACAGCCAGGTGTGGCACAGCCAGGTGTGGCACAGCTGGACTGGCTCCAGGGCCAGGCCCTTGCCTGTAGGAGAGAAGGCGGGTGGGGAGGCAGGAACCCAGTGAGAAGAGCAGGAGAAACAGGAGGGTGGGAGGATGTGTGTGTGTGTGGGGGGGGGGGTGCCAGCCCACCTCTGCCAGGGAGCTGGCATCTTCTGGGTGCCTCGAAGAGCTCTGGGACGATCCATGCCCAGCCCCCGCCTCCCATTTAGCGTCCTGGCTTTCCAGGGGAGTGTCATAACTTGTAGGGTCGGGATGGGAACCCACCTCTGGGGCTGCAAAGCCTGAGCTACCCCGACCACACTCAGTACCCACATTGGAAGGTTCAGGAAATTGGGATTTGGCTGACAGGGTGAGGAGAGCTCAGGGGCAACCACCCTGACCCAATTCCTGTGCTCTGGGAGGAGGGCACACGGCTGGCGGTGAGTCCCCACGCTGAGCGGCACGGCCCCCAGTGCATTATAATCCCCACTCGGAGACTCAGCGCTGCCCAGGGATGTGCCCAGTTGCCTGCTTGGAGGTGAAGGTGGCAGTGTCCATGTTTCCTGACCGGGCATCCTATAATCCTGGGCCCTGGTGGGTAAATCCAGGGCAGGCCTGAGACTTGAGAGGACAGAGCTGTCCCCAGCTCCAGGACAGAGGGACAGGCATTGGGGTGTTAGCCTCTTCTGTGCTGTGTGGCCTGGGGCCGTGCCCACCCTCTCTGGGCTGTTTCTCTCTCCAGCGAGGAGCTCCAGGGTTCTCGAGGGCCCCTTCCAGCTCCAGCAGCCTGAGCTCCTGAACTTCCTTCCTCCCTGCCCCTCCCCTTGCCCACACCAGATGAGCAGCTGGTGGCTTTGGCCAGCCTGGCACCAGCTGTCCCTCCCCGGGGCCAAGTCTGCAGAGCCCGCTGTGTGTGCGCGTGAGAGAGGCCGTTGGCTCTGCAGGGGGGGAGCTGTTCCCGGCTGGGCGTGGAGCAGGCCGGCGGGCAGCCGCCGAGGAGGGCTAGGTAAATTCTCCATGGTTACCGTTGTTTGTGATTCCACAGGACATCCTTTCCCGGCTAATGGCCACTCGGACGCCATTACGGGTCCGCGTGCTCCCGGCTCCCGAGCTGGAGCCGGAGAATTCCCTGCTGGGGACCTTCCCACTCCCCTGTGCAGGAGACTCCACTCTGAGCTGGGCCCTGGGCCACATGGTCCCTCGATGCTGAGGGACAGTGTCCCCGACTGTTGCAGCCTGTAAGCGGGGCCACCCCTCCTTTCTTTGGGTGCGAGTCATCTGGGCGTAGACTCGGACTGTGAAGAGCCCTGTCCCCTCTCTGGGGAGGGGGTGGCAGGGACTCAGAGGGTGAGGGCTTGTCTGAGGACACACAGCGGCTGTGGTCTGCTCTGAATTCCTGATTTTGTGTCCGGTGCACCAGAATCCAGCCAGGGTTGGGTCTCAGATCTTGCCCTGTCTCCCTCACCATGGGGTCCCCCAGAGGGTTGGGGCCACAGGACATCTTAGCATACGGGAGGACCAGTCCCGGTAGCATGTGGGCTATTGTGGCAGTGATGTGGCCCTAGGTTGTCAACCTCTGGGGAGCAGGACCCAGGGAACAGGGACTGGCAAGGGTGACGCTGAGAATAGCAGCAGATTTCATCTTTGGTACCAGTCCCGACGGCAGGGATGGGAAGGTCAGTCTGTGCTCGATTAGCGATGTCTGCTGCCGTGGTGGGTGCGGAGCCCAGTGGCCTGTTAGTTACACTTGACGGTCAATCGGGGGGGGGCAGGGTTGTCTGTCCCGCAGACACGAGGCCACTGTTGGCAGCATGGGTCCCGGGCAGGGGGACTGTGGCAGGACCCTGAATCCTGGCCTCGGGTACAGCCGGCCAGGGCCCTGTGTTCCTGACCCCTCTCTCCGCCCCCGCAGCTGGGAGCGTCCACCCGCCTTCCACCAGCATGGCCACGTCCTCGCAATACCGCCAGCTGCTGAGTGACTACGGGCCGCCGTCTCTAGGCTACACCCAGGTATGGCAGCAGGGGGCGCGGGGGGCGGCCTGAGCCCCCTCGGGAGGGTGGGGACGCAGAGGGAGGGATGAAGGCGCGGAAGGGTCGCGGCCCCGGCCGAGAGGATGGCCCCCATCCCGATGGAGTCCGGATGCGTGTCGCGAGGGGCTGGTGGCCCCTGAGCGAGGCTACTTGGTTTACACCTGGTTCTCCCGCCGCCCCCTTGGCGGTCCTGCTGAGACTTGGTTTCCTCACCGGGGCGGGGAGAGCACCAGTGGAGGGAGCCACTAAGGCCACGGGGGCACCGCCCGTGGAGGGAGCCACTGAGGCCACGGGGGCACCGCCCGTGGAGGGAGCCACTGAGGCCACGGGGGCACCGCCCGTGGAGGGAGCCACTAAGGCCACGGGGGCACCGCCCGTGGAGGGAGCCACTGAGGCCACGGGGGCACCGCCCGTGGAGGGAGCCACTGAGGCCACGGGGGCACCGCCCGTGGAGGGAGCCACTGAGGCCACGGGGGCACCGCCCGTGGAGGGAGCCACTGAGGCCACGGTGCCACCGCCCGTGGAGAGGAGCCACTGAGGCCACGGTGCCACCGCCCGTGGAGGGAGCCACTGAGGCCACGGTGGCACCACCCGTGGAGGGGGCCACTGAGGCCACGGTGGCACCGCCCGTGGAGGGGGCCACTGAGGCCACGGTGGCACCGCCCGTGGAGGGAGCCACAGTTGCCACCTGCAAGATTCTCTCCTGTGTCCGGAACTTGCCACGTTCCGAGGTCGCCACGGACGCTGTCCTTGGGGGCGAGGTGGTGGCTCCCGGCCATGCCCCGCCGGGCCGCCCTGTCCCAGGAGGAGAAGCGGGCGCGGGCGCGGGAGCGGGACCGCCTGAAGAAGCGGCGGCGGCGGGAGGACCGACTGGCGCGCAGCCTGGAGAGGCAGCGCAACGCCCTGGCCATGCGGCGCTGGCGGGCACGGCGCAGGGAGGCGTGCGGGGCCCCCGGGAGGCGCCGGCCGGAGGAGCCCGAGCAGGAGGGCGGGGAGGCCCCGGAGGCCGAGGCCCAGAGGCCGCAGAGGCGGAGGCAGGAGCAGGCGAGGGCCTCGTGGAGGGAGAGGGCGGCCCCGGCGCCGCGGGGGGGTGGAGACGGACGGTCGGGGAGGGGAGGGGCCGTGGGGAGCCCACCTCAGGGTCTGGGTGCTTGCTTGGGGGGGCCTGAGGGAGAAGGGTTCCGGGGTGGGCCCTGCCGGAGGCGGAGGGCGGGGACATTGAAACACATCCTGGGCTCTGTCTGGATGGCCTCGGGTGACTTTCACAGCGGTGCCACCGCAGGTGCGGCCTGCGCCCCGGGGCCGGGGAGATTCTTGGTGAAGCCTTTGCTTCCAGAGGGGCCACTGAGACGATGGACACTCTCTGGAGACAGCCGGGGGATTCCTGGCGCGAGAGGCCAGCAGGGGGCCACCTCCCGCTCTGCTGTTGCCCCTCGGGGGCAGCTGGGCCGTGCCACCCGCCACACCCGGCCCGTGCGGGGCTCCGTCCGTCCGTCTGAGCCCTCCTCTCGCTGCCTCCAGGGGACCGGGAGCAGCCAGGTGCCGCAGAGCAAGTACGCGGAGCTGCTGGCTATCATCGAGGAGCTGGGCAAGGAGATCCGGCCCACCTACGCGGGCAGCAAGAGCGCCATGGAGAGGCTAAAGCGAGGTGCGTGCGGCGGGCCCGGGCACCGGCCCGGCAGGGAATTTTTTGGGGGGTGAGGGGGTCCCTGAGCCCCGCGAGCTCCCGGCTCGTTCGAGTTGCCGTGAGATGGGGAGGCGTCGGGCCGGCGTGAGCGGCTCTGGGCCGAGGACCTGGGATCTGACGGGAAGGGGCGTGGTGGCCGCTTGTCTTCAGATGGGGCGTCTAAGGGGCAGCTCCAGCCAGGGGCCTCGCTGGCCCAGCGGCCGCCACGGGCTCGGGCGGGAGAGCAGGGATTCCTGGAGGTTCTTTCATGGTGGGAGAGGGTGATGTCACAGGGAGAAGGTGACTCGGGAAGATGTGACCCACCAGGTGACGTCAGAAGCCGGGAAGCCGTCGGCTGCCTCGTGAATGAAGGGGAGGGGGAGGCGTTTCTATTTCAGAAGGTGGCGGTTCAGAGCCCAGTGGCCTGGGTGCGAGGTTAATTCCGGGAGGGATTTGGGGTTCTTAGAACGGTTGGAGAGCAGCCTTGGAGGACGAGGAGAGGAACAGTCTGGGGTATGTTCCGAGGCACCCACGGGGGCTGCTGTGAGGGCCGTGACCCGCGGCGACGGGCGGGCTGGCTGAGGACCGGCTCCGAGGAGCTGCGGCCTCCCTGCCGTCTGGGGGGAACCTCGTGAAGACCGACTGCGGGCTGGGTTGGGTAATAACGGGCATGGGCTTGGGGAGGGAGACTGGACTTAGAGGTTGGACCGAAGAGGGCTTGGGGGGGGGGCTTAACCCTAATCCAACCTGAGGCCCGGGTGGGCATCACTGTGTCGTCCAGGGCGCTACTGGAGTCAGTCAGGGAGCAAGGCCGTCCTGGGGACCGGCGCGGCGGCTGGCGGTGCTGGACCCCCAAGTCTGGCAGGCAGTCTGGGGTCTCCCAAAACGGCCGGTGTGAAGTCAGCACGTGGTTGCACCCAGTGACCGCTGGGCACAGCCTGGGCGAGCGGCCTGTCCTGCCCCATGGCCAGGCTCATGTTTCAGCAGGACGGACGGGTCACAGCGGGCACGGGGAGTCAGGCGCAGTGTCGACGGGGCGGCCGGGACACTTTCTGTGTATATATTTTAATCGTCACCTGAGGCTATGTTTTCACTGACTTTTAGAGAGAGAGGAAGGGAGAGAGAAACACTGATCGGTTGCCTCCCGTACCTGCCCCGACTGGGGATCGAACAGGATGACACTCCAACCGAGCCACCGGTCAGGGCTGTTTTTTATAATTAAAAAAAAAACCTTTATTGATTTCAGAGAGAGGAAGGGAGAGGGGGAGAGAGAGAAACATCAATGATGAGAGTCATTGACCGGCTGCCTCCTGCACGCCCACCGGGGATCGAGCCCGAAACCCGGGCCTGTGCCCCGACCTGGAACTGAACCGCGATCTCCTGGATCCTAGGTCGATGTTCAGCCGCTGAGCCATGCCAGCTGGGCTGGTTTTTTTATAATTTTTAATGGTAAGATATTATGATTTTGTGACACGTGTAAGTTATGTGGCATTCAGACTTGTGTGTCCACAAATAAAGATTTACCGGCGCACGGACACACCCGTTGTTTACGGAACGCCTGCTTTCACGAAACAACGGCGGAGTCGAGCGGTCGTGACAGGGCCTCTGTGACCCTGAGAAGCCTGAACCGGTGGGCCTTGCCCTTCCCAGGAACCGCCTTCCGAAGCTGAGAGATGGGATGTGTGAGGGGTGAGGGCCTAAGGGGGGGTGTCGTTCCCGCTGCCCTCAGGGAGTCTGTCTCTGAGAAGGAACAGATCTTTGGTGTCTGGGTCAAAACTTCATGAAGTTCAGTAGAAGCAAAAAATAAACCGTAGAGAGAAAAGACGTGGAGGGAAACAAACAGGAAGGAAGGAGATGGCTCGGGTACCCCAGGGAAGCCCCTCAAGCGGACCAGGTTGAACGTGAGCCCTGGTCAGTTTGTTCAGTGTTAGAGCGTCCACCCGTGAGCTGAAGGGTCGCGGGTTCGATTCTGATCAAGAGCACGGGGGGGGGGGGAGAACCTGAATGAGCACAGTTGACGTGCACCCTGATGTGCAGGCTGCGAGACAGTCATGTCCTTCCTAGAATTTAGAAGAAGCCAGAGAAAAACAGTGAAGGCATGGCATCTGCAAAGCGAGTCAGGCTTAAAGAACTTGGGGGAGACCCCCGTACCCCCACCCTCCAGATGGGAACACGGTTGATTTGGGGTCCCGTCCTGGAGGAAGAGCTCGCTGGCGGGCACCTCGAGTGCAGGAGGACGGGTTTAGGGCGACCCAGGAGGAGCGCCAGGAGGGAAGGGCCGTGAGGTGGGCTAGGGTGGCGGTGCCCCTTAAACCACGTGGAGGCGTGGGTGGTTCCGACGCGGGGCCCTAGTTCCCTCCCGGCGTGCGGCGTCTCCCGTGGGCGGTGAGCGCCCCTCTTCCTCTTCGGAGGTGCCCTCCTGGGCCTGGCCTAGCCCCATTTCTCCTCCTCAGGCATCATCCACGCCAGAGGGCTGGTCCGGGAGTGCCTGGCCGAGACGGAGCGCAACGCCAGGTCCTAGCTGCATCGTCGGTCCGTCCGCGCAAGGCTTTCTTCCCGTGCTCCTCCCAGAAGCTACAGTTCATGTCCCCCGTTTAGATGAAACGTGGTTTCTAAATGGTAACCGCTTGGTCTCTCCTCCCCGAGCCCCTCCTGTGTGGTTCGTCAGGCTCCGAACCCGCCCCGCCGCTGACACGGGCAGGAGGTTTTGCAGTTGATTAGGTTTACATATTAGCTAGGAACTACCCAGGGTGTGTTTTTTTTAAAGTTTTTTTTTTTAAGCATTGGTTAAAATGATGCACGTGAGAGTTACCTGTCACAGCAAACTGCAGTTCGCCTCCGGATACCAGTGTTTCCCTTCTGGATACATTTGTTCCTCACAAGGTTCTTTGTTTCCCCTCTTGAGCTGACACGACTCTGAGGGTTTGCATTTGGCGCTGTCGTCTGGCTTTAATGTAACTTCCTTTTTGCTTACCCATTTGCATGACTATTAGTGCTTTGAGGTCCATCTTTAAAATGCACAAGTTATAAATACAGAAGAAAAGAGCAACTTACCAAGCCCCGCCTGACAAGGACCCCTGACGTTTTCCCTGAGAATGTGTGTAGATTTCAGTTCCGCCCCTGCTGTAGGTTGGTCCAAACATCTGGAAGAAAGTGACTAACACTGTTTGCATCTTTGTATGTATTTATTACTTGATGTAATAAAGCTTATTTTCATTAACAGTTGGTATTGAGATGTGGGTTCCTTGAATCAGGTGGTATTTAAAAAAAAAAAAAAAACTCCGGAAGGAGAAGTGGGCGGGACCTGTCAAAGGTGGTATTTTCCCACCTGGCCCAGAAACGGGGTGTGAGGATGTGATTAGCACCACGGGCTGGGGAGAGTGTTGGCTGTAGTCACAAGGCTGGGATACAGCGAAGTTGCGTTGTAGTGCATTTTAATTGCAGTGGACTTTAGTGGATGCCAGGGAAGGATGCAAGAGCAGTTACTGACTTTGCCCTTTATCACCCCTCCCCCCCCCCCCGGGACCTAATCGGTTTTTAGGTGCTAATCCTGTGAGCATTTCCTGGGTGCTACAGGAAACTACTTTTCATGCAACGCGGCCACTTCGTCTGCTGCTCACCAGGCTGCCTGCTCTGGTGCTGCACGTGTTGAAAATCCGAGTGGTGGAGGTGGTTTTTACCACGAGTCCCCAAGGGGTGAGCGCTCACCTTGGTGAGGGGTGCAGGCAGTTATGCAGGCGCGAGGCAGTCCTGGCTGTGACAGGTCTGAGCCAGAGGCAGGGTTCTATGGGCTTGTGTGCGTCCCTGTCACACACGTGCATGACAGGAAACGCCAAAGGTGCAAGAAAGGAGACGGAAACGGAAGCTCCTGTCTCCTGTCTGCAGCTCTCCCGCTCTCCCCAGCTTCCTGGGCAGTTCCAGGTACTGCACCTGGGCCTTCGGGATGGAGGTCGGAGTGGGGAAGGGGCCTGCCGGCCGCGCCCAGAGGTCTAGAGAGCCTAGCGTAGGACACTGAGCTTCCAGACTGCGTCACCCAAAGGTGAGAAGAGCTGTAACTGGCTGCTGTAAAGGTAAATTTCTTTGGATGCAGAAGTGAGGGAGGCCCTGTGGCCTCACCTCGAGGGTCTTTTCCCTGTAAGTTTTCAACGTGACCTTGAGAAGTGTTCGAACAAGTCAGGCCATTCACCCGAACAGCCCCAAACAAGGTGAGGGCAAATGGTGGTGATGGTGTCAAGCAAACTCACAAGCAGACCAGGTTCCTGGAAGCTCATCGCTTACACATCTAGTCAATGAACACGGGGTGACAGGCGGATTTCCACATTGGGGAGGTTGTCTGGTCACGAGGTCCAATCAGGTAGCGGGACAAGTAACTTACCTGTTTTTGCCACTTTGCTTCCTCTTTTCAATCTCTTAACCTGACATTAATGAAGCTGAAATGTGAGTATCGCTGAGCAGGGACCCTGAAGGCTATTAATCTTTGCCTCAGTTTACAGTTTTCCATGAAAATAGCCATCCTTTTAAAAAATAGTTGTACTTATTTTTATTTCTAACCTTTGATAATAAAATAAGATATACAAGTACAGCTTAAAAAAGGTGACATCCTTCTAACTACTGCCCAGGTCGCGAAACCGAACCGTCGGCGTCCCCAGCAGCCCCTCAAGCGCTGCGTCTCCGTGAGGACCCCTTTCCTCCCCAAGCAGCCACTGTCCCCCAGCAGCGCCTCCTGTGTTTCTGTTTCATTCTCTTAAGTGCATCTCTGTCCACAGTCGACTCCGCCATTTAAAAACATTTGCCATCTTTTAAGCCCGTTGAAAACAGCTTCCAAAGCCCTGGGCCGAGGCCGGTGCCCGCGCTCCTCGCTCGGAGCCCTGCGGCCCCCCGTCAGGCCCCGCTGTCCCCGCCCCCGGTGTGCCCGCCCGACCCCCAGAGTGCCTTCAGCAGCCGCTTCTTCTCCAGGGTTTCCTTTGCGCGCTTCTTCCTCTCTCGCTTCTTCTTCTCCGCGTCTCGCCTTTGTCTGTGAGCGAGGCTGTTCTCGCCGTTGTAGAAAAGGTCCACCTTTTCCTGTAGGATCCTCCGAGCCAGCTTTCGGTTCTGATCGACGGATCGCGTCTGATGGCACTGCGGAGATAAGTCCACGACGTGAGACCCACAGGGCGGTCGGGACAGGACCCCAGGGCTCAGTGCAGGCCCCCGTCACTGCAGCGGGGGACGGGCCCAGGAGGAAGGCCACTCGGCAGGAATCCCAGCCAGATAGTGACCTTCCTGCCTCGGGCCCCCGGCCCCCACCCCTGTATTCTGTGGCTTTCACGGTGAATGTTTCATAGTTAGGACTGTTGCTTTGTTTAGAAGCAACCCAGCCTTTAAATAACTTAAAATCCCAAAATAATTTCAAAAACATCAACTGATATGTCTGGCTGTGGGCAGGGAGCGAGCACATTGTGAGGACATGTCAGGCTCTGTCTGAAGGAGGGAGCCGGGGTCTTTATCACCAGCCAGCCAAGCGTTTGTGACGTGGTAACTTAGTGTTAGGGCGAGTGCCCTGCAAAGCTGTTGATAAAGGGGAACTCTGGGAAGTTGGGGTGATGTACGGCACTGAAGGAGAAATGGGATAAGTCATATCAAACAGGTGAAACAAATGATGTCAGTCTTCAGTTTCCCTGTTGCTCACGAACGATGCTTTTTCAGGGGGGAGAGAAAAGTGGTTGAGATTTGAAGTGATGTGCTGGTGGCTTGGAGAGTTGGCCGGGAGGAGGGTTGTTAGGGACGGACTGGGTGAGGCCTGGGGCGGGTTACTGAGCCTCTCTGCCTCCATCCCTCACCTGTTCCACCCAGAAGGAGGGAGGGCCCGAGAGGGCTGAGTCAGTGTGGAGTTACTCAGGCCTGTGCCTCTGCTCTACTGTATCTCGGGGCTGGGCTGCCTTCCGGGCCCTGGCGACACTGGGTGGACTGGCATCTCCACCGCGGAGGCTGCGGAAACAGGAGAAGGCTGGTCACCACTTCCTAGAGGTTCAGGACAGGATGTGTCGACAGCTGGGGACACTGATCAGAGCTCCGTGTTTTATAGGGGAAGGAAGACGCCCACAGGCAGCCATGCGGAGTGTTCTGAGGCTGAAAATGGGTTGTCTCTTGATCTCACTCAGAGGGGTGGGCGTTAGTGACAATGACCACGAGGAGATGGAGGGGCACAGACGATGTGACCACCTGGGTAACCAGCCAGGCCATGGACTGAGGCTGCTTGCAGACGTACAGGCCTGGTCACTGCTCATGGACGTGGCGCCCACACAGAGCTGCAGCCACTGGCAGCCGGGGTTTTACAAGAACTGAGCTGCCCACCAAGTTCAAGGAGGCAGCGGGCGCCTGGCTCCAGACGGCCCGGTTGGAGGCTCTGCCCTGGGGAGGGATGGCTCAGGACAGGATGGGGTAAGATATGCAATGCCCTCAATGCCCTCTGGTGTGACTCAGAACCCGCCCCCCTTCTGTCCCCCCTTCTTCCTCTACCTTGACGACCAGGCCCGAGGGCACGTGCTTCAGCACCACGCAGTTGCTGGTTTTGTTGGTCGCCTGGCCCCCTGGGCCATGTCCTTTCACAAACTGCTCTTCAAGGTCACTCTCGTCCAGGGACAGCAGGGTGGGGTGGTCCTTCTTGCCCACCACCTGGACTGGAGGGACTCCCGTTCCTGGGGACAGCAGTGCTGGCCTCTCCACAAGCCGGCAGGCCCATGGCAGGGCGCATATCCTGGCCAGGGGGGCGGGAAGGCGAAATACACCCGAGGCACCCATGGCTGGGGCCTGCCTGCCGAGGACCTGAATCAGAGAGACAGACTTTCAGGGAGAGGCGCTGGCTCTCAGGCTACACTTAAGGCTCTAGGGCGACCTTTGTAAACCAGGGCTCACGGTGAGCACCCATCTTGTGGGGGGTACTTAGGAAATGAGCGAGGATGGGTGACTTGGCCACACAGCCCTGTCTCCAGCCCGGCATTGGCTGCTGTGTTCTTAGAGGTAAATATTTTTTCATAACAGACCAAAAATATCTTCCAGGCACCCAGAGGTGCTGTTTTCTCAGGAAGGAAAGGTTCTGAGCGTGAAATTTGACGATGAAGTATTAAATAGCACATCAGGCAAGGACTGGGGTGTGAGTCCAGTGACACAATTTAAACGCTGGGAATCTCTGAACTCCACACGTAAAAGACAGGATGCAGTCGTCTGTTTTATAGCTGAGCTTACACAGTCCGACGCGGTAAATACCACTATCAATCAATGTCACCACTGTTGTTTTCAATGTTTCCAGTTTCTTGGGTCTGAATGGAAACATCTGTTCCCTCAGACGCACGGCCAATAACCTGATCCAACTGGTTCACGTTGTCAGAACTACCAGACCAGCCGACTTACTGAGGGGCCTGGTAGGTTCAGAATACCACGGGAGGTGTTCTGTGAGCCAGTCGGGGTGAAAAGGAGCTGGACTCTGTCTTTGCGGTGCTCAGTCTAGCCAGAGAGGGAAGGCAGTGAAAAAGAAAGCGACATTTAACAGTAAGATTTAAATAACTACTCGGGGACGCAGCACGAGGCTGAAAGGTCTCAGTTGACAAGTGAACAGTAAGTACTGAGAACAGCAGCTGTGAGGACACCAGTGCACAGGCCTCAGCTTACTTCGGGGGGCGGGGTAGGGAGGCAGGAGGATCTGAAAGGTGTTACCTCTTCAAGGATCTACATTCCAAGAGGAGGGAGTCACGACCTGGGTTGGTTTCCCACCTGGAGAATGGGTGGATGAGCCCTTCCCACCGTCCCAGACAGGCGACAGCTCCGGGGAAAGGGGGGGGGGGCTTCTGTGGATACCTCTGAAGGCAGGAGACTGTTTAGCAAAGTCCCTGCCACCCAGTGGAGTATGGGAACTAGGACTGTACCACTTGGTTATGCTGCTCTTTTTAAAAAACTGACTTGAGGGAGACAACATCAGTTTGCTGTTCCACTTACTTACACTCTCACTGGTTGACTCTTGTGTCCTGACCAGACGCTAACCCCCAGCCTTGGTGCATCAGGATGGTGCTCGAACCAACTGAGCAACCCAGCCAGGCAGTTATGCTTGCTGATGGGTAATTATGTAGGCACTAAAAACAGACGCCGCCTCTCAACAACTGCTTCTTACGCGGCTCTAAATAGCTGCTTCTACCATTTGAAACCTTGTAAATTCTAGCACATGGCAACCGCTCTCTAGCATAGGGCTGGAGTCTCCCTAAGCCAACTTCCTAAGCCGAGTAACCGAACATCCGCCAAATGGTTCCCGAGGTCTGCTCTCAGCTCACTCACCTGTCGCCCGCTGTCCGCTTTGACTGCGAACATCTGGGCCCCCTCTCTAGCGCTCTCTAGATGAGCAGCAAGGACGCTAACGCAGACATGCTGCTAGGCGTTGCTTCCTTGTAAATAGGTGCATTTTTTGCCATTTTAAGCCTAAGGGTCTCAGTGATGCTGAGATGCTATTGGTCACTTTAAAATTTTTAAAAATATATCTTTATTGATTTCAGAGAGAGGAAGGGAGAGGGAGAGAGAAATATCCATGATGAGGGAATCATTGATCAGCTGCCTCCTGCACGCCCTCAATTGAGGATCGAGCCTGCAACCGGGCATGTGCCCTGACCGGGAATCGAACCTCGATCTCCTGGATCCTAGGTCGATGCTCAACAGCTGAGCCACGCCCGGCCGGGCCACTTTACATTTTTTAAAAATTGATTTGAGAAAGGGAGAGAGATTTGTTGTTCCACTTATTTGTGCATCATTGGTCGATTCTTGTATGTGCCCTGACTGGGGATCGAACCCACAACCTTGGCGTATTGGGACGGTGCTCTATTAACTGAACTACTTGGCCAGGGCGACACTGGTGACTTTTAGATGAACACCTTCACCTCTATCTCTACTATTTCTATGGAAAATTAATGTGCTTTGCGAGGCTTATGCCAGAGCTGGTTTTCAATCCTACCAATGACATGTAGTCGGACTCTCACCTTCTTTGGGAAAAGCCTGCTCGTTCAGTCGTCAGGCCCAGTGGTGATAATTACGTGGTGCGGTAAGGTCGCCAGGCCGGGAGGAGGTTATGTGTGGAAATAGAGTGTGCCCATCCAGATGCTACTTTAACAACTGCCTTTGTTTCTTGTGTGAGCAAGATTTCAGAAGTATCCTCAGGGAAAGAAGATAAATGATAAACCGAGGCACTGTCCCCGAGATGGCTACACAAAGAATCCAGTCCCCTGTAGACGATTCCATGAACGAGACCAAGTCCACGTCCAGACTCTCCCTTCCCTTCCTCATGTCTGCTTCCAACCCACAGGACAGAATTCCTTTGTGTATCAGACAGCGTCTGGCCCCTGGATTAGATTCCTTGTGGAACACGAGCCCAGCGCCTCCCTGGGGGTTTCTCTTCCGTCAGCGAATGCCACCAGGTGGGACAGTGCCGGGATAGAGCCCAGTGACAAAGAGAGGAAGCAAGTCTGGGATGAGGCAAGACCTGCAGACAAAGGGCGGAGAGGAGGGCGCGTTTATCAGTTCCTTGTCACCAGCCGTTGTGTTTCCAATCTCTACCTTTCTGTCCCAGTTCAGAGCTGCCGGGCACGCTGGAAGGTCTCCCACCAACGGGAGTTCAGGAAGGTCCCCAGTGTTTGGTTACTGGCTTCTTTGTGTGACAGCTAATTCCGACAGCCAATTGGATGAGCCTGAATACTGGTATCTTCTGGAGCTCTGGCTCTACTCCAATGAGCTGAAAATGACAAACACACCCAAGGTCCCACTTCCCCAAGGCCCAGAGAAGAATACGGGTTGGATTTCAGTTTTTGTGATACCTGCAGGGCAGCCCCAAATCTTTGGGGGAACAACAGAAGCAACTGAAATTAGAGCTCATCGTGACATTAAAAAAGAAAAAAAATGGTCACCAGAAGTCCCAGTAAGGGGAGACCAGCGGCCGTGACGGCTTCGCTCTGATTCTTTTCTGGGACTGGGGGCTGTGGTTCGGGGCTGGCTCACACCCTTGCTTCCTGCCAGCTCTGTTTCCTTTGACCGCAGCTTCTGCCCTGAGAGCTGATTGCTGTTTAGGTTACAGCCTCTCGTGGACTGAGTCCCTGCCCGCTTGGTTAAGTTAGAGATAACAGTTGTCAGGCCTTTACAGATGGGAATGTTAATTGTTCAGTGATATTTGCATCATCTACTGCGAGACAGGCGTGGGCCTCAGGGAGCGCAAGGAGCCTGTAGCTAAGAGATAAGGTAAGATGTCCAAGAGTGTGACACAGGCCATAGGCCGGAATGGAAGACCTGCCGCAGAGCTGTGGTTCTCACACGTGCCTATGGCCCTAAGTCACCTGGAGGGCCTGGGATGGAGCCTGTAGCCCAGGTACGTACGTGCCCGTAACTGGGAACTGAACCTGTGACCCTTTAGTCTGAGGGCTGATGCTCTAACCACTTAACCACACTGGCCAGGGCTGAATTTTTAAAATTACGTTTTTATGTGAAGTATCCAAAATCTGGGGTGTATCCACGCTTACAACACAGTCCGTTTGGAGGAGCCACACGTGCTAGTTGGCTGGGGTACTGGACGGGGAGCTCTAGAGCCCTGCTGCTCAGAGTGGGGTCCACGGAGGAGCAGCAGCAGCAGCAGCCCCTGGAAGCCGGTTATGCAGAATCGGGCCCCACCCAGACCTACCGGCCGGCGGGCCTGCGTTTAAGGAAGATCCTCAGGTGACTCAGTGGTGTTCTCCCCACAGACTCCGACGCAGGAATGTGCACGTTCTCCTGGCAGTCGGGACATGACGCTTTTAAAAGCTGTGGTTTCTTAGGTTATAATATTGAAGAAGCCGAGACCAGAATGCAGGAGGGCTGACTACTGCGTAAGTCTGGATTCCCCTCCCCAATAAGAGAAAATGACAGGTCTCAAGACAAGGGTGGGTGAAGAAACAGACCGACAACAATCTCGCAGCTTTTAAAAAGCCAAAACAGCCCGGCCGGGTGTGGCTCAGCGGTTGAGCATCAATCAGCCCCTAGAGGATCCAAGAGATCGCGGTTCGATTCCCGGTCAGGGCACAGCCGGGGTTGCGGGCTCGATCCCCAGCAGGGGGCGTGCAGGAGGCAGCCGCTCCATGCTTCAGATCAGAGATGTTTCTCCCTCTCCCTCTCTCTGAAATCAGTAAAATATGTTAAAAAACAAAAAGGAGCACCTGGAAACCTGGAAATCACCAAAGACACGCCGTTTGGTGAGGTCACAATAGCGGCCCAGGAAAGCGGGCGCCACGGAGGAAGGAGGACGCCGACAGCCCAGCTGCGCTCCCCGCGGGCTCCAACGGCAAGACCCGGTTCCCAGGGCGCGCGCCCGCTCGGGCTCCCTGCCGGCAGGGGGCGTGCGGGAGGCGGGCCACGGACGTTTCTCTCCCGCCTCCCCCTCGCTCTACAAACATCAATAAAAACACCTTTAAAAATAAACGAAGGGCGGGAGGCACCTTGAAGGTTAACCGGTGTGAACCGCGCGCACGGAACGGAGCCGGGGCGCACGCGGAGGGACGCGCGGCCTCCGCGGGCCTCGGGAAGGCCCGGCGGCAGCGACGCCGACCCTGCTGGGTGCCGGGCCCCACCCCGCCCCCCGTCCTTGAGGCGCCCCAGAGCCGCCCCCCAGCAGCCCGGGGGGCACCAGCTCGGGCGCCCGCACCCGGGCCTCAGCCTGGCTGCGCGGCTCAGGGTCGCCAACGGGGACACACTCCCGGCGTCCCGGCTCCCGGGCCCCCTCCCCACCGCCCTTGACAATCGTGGGCAACCGTGTGCAGGCGCCTGGTTCCTCCGCGGGCACTTACCTGGCCCCAGGACTGGCCTCCGCCCCCCTAAAAGTTCTGCTGGGGAGGAACCAGAACCGCCGCAGCTCGGCTCGCGAGGCGCGGTCTCGAGTCTGCGCACGCGCCGCCCTGCGGGCTTCCAGGCGCGCCCGGAGGCGCCAGCTCACCGATCTGCGCATGCGGGGAGCTGAGCCTCTTTCCGCGTGGCAGAGACGGAGCTGCCAGAGAGCCAATCAGAGGAGAGGGTTTGACAGAGGCCCCGCCCCCATCCAGTTCCCAGGCGTCGGACCTCCCTCTTCCGCGGGAGCTGCGGGAAGGGAAGGGAAAGGCAGGGGGAGGTCGCGGCGCGCGCAGCCCCTGGGTCGTCTCCGCCCCCCTCGCGCCGAACAGCCAATCGCGGGCGAGGCGCCGGGCGCGCGCACGCTCCCTTAAGTTTAACGGTCGCGAGAGGCGGCTCGCCCGCCCGACCCTGAGTTGAGTCGGCGGCCAGGTAAGCGGCCGCCCGCCCGCCCGCTCGCGGGGAGCTGCAGGTCTCGGGGGGGTGGATGGGGGACGAGACTTAGCGAGACACGGCCTTGGAGGAGCCCTGAGTGTGCTGGGGCCCCGGGGCGGGAGAGGACGGCGGCCGCGCGACGCGGGCCCCTCGCCGCCCTCGGGCGTGTGGGGGCCCCGCCTGCGGCCCGGTGCCTTTTCTAGCGTCGGTGCCCTTGAGTGACACCCGCGCGGCCCAATCGCGGCGCGCCTCTCCCCGAGGGGCGGGGGGCTGGTGGGCTTCCTCTTTTTCGCCCGGAGGCGCTCCTGGTGCTCACTTTAGGGTCTCGGGAGCAGCTGGTGGGACGGGGCCTCCCTGCGTTCCGGCGGCTTCTCCCTCCGGCCTGCCCGCCCCAGCCAGTGGGGTCTGGCCCGCAAACCTCTCTGCAGGCGCCCCTTCCTCCCCCTCGGGCTTCCCGCAAAGCTGATCTGCATGGTGCATGGTGACTTTTATAAATGAGCAGCAGACCCCGTTCAGGGGCTCGCTTCCCCCCCTCCCCCAGCTCCTTTTTTTTTTTTTTTGCTAGGGGTCAGGGAGACCAAAAGCATCATATTTTGTTGCTTAGAAATATAACACTGTCTCTGTTTTTTCTATCTATTCTCCATGAAGTTTTCTTAATTTTTTTTTTGCACTGTATATCGCCCCCCATCCCGTTTCCCTGCCCTCAACACCCCTCCTCCTGATGCAGAAGCATCACTGCATTGAAAGTGGTTTTCCTCCTGGATCTGCTGCATCCGGATGATCTCAGCCGGGAGAGAATAGATGGGTTGCAGGGCCCCGTCCCTAGAGAGCTCGGTGTTTTTTTTCGCGTAGAAGAGCCAGGTGATATGAATCCAGGTATTCTCGCTGCCAGCTGGAGGGGGCAGCCCCTGATGTTGTCAATACCCCGTTTGTCGCTGGTGCTGGGCCGGAGCCACTGGGGAGAAATGCATTGAGTTAGGTCCGGTTACCTGCCCTTGGCTTCCACACCTGTCCCCAAAGGACGTGGTTCCTTTATGAGATGATGTGTCTGAGGCTGTGCTTTGTAAAAACCTGGCCCTAGGAAGTGGGAACCTAGAGGAGCCAGAATACTAGATAATTTCCCTCTCCTTTCACTTCCCAGACTTTCCATTTTGTAAGCAGCAAGATTTTCTTTTTCCTTGCCTTTTTTTTTTTTTAAATACATGAGTTTCCTAAGAAGGAGGCATATTGTTTGACCTGTTATCACCCATTTGCTTCCATATACCCAGGGTCAGTTCAGTTTCAATTGGTCTGGCAGATAGTTTATTTTTAAAGAAGTAATGGGTGCACAGAGCACAAAAGGCTGTGTATGCAACATGCATCCCTTCCACTTCCAGCCGGTGGGAAACCACCACCGGGAACCGTTTAACGGGCTGTTTTCAATACCAAGTTAAATCCTAAGCAGTTCCTGTTTACCTAGTCACTGTGTAAACCAGCAAGCATGGATACTGGGTAGAAGTTATTAAACAAATGGACAAGGCATGTAAATATTCCGGTTGTTTCCTAGTAGCATTGTGTCTGGAACCTTGATTATTAAACACACACAATTCTGAAATGTTACCTGGAAAAGACGATGCTATTTTGCAAATCACAGATTTTTATTGAGATATAACTCACACACCATTCATTCTTTTAAAGTGTACATTACAGCTCGTGGGTTTTGGTGTGTTCACAGAGTTGTGCAACCATCACCACTGTCTAATTCCAGAACTTCTCATCACCCCAAAAAGACACCCCATACCCCTTTTGGTCACTCCCATTCTCTCCGTTCCCCAGCTCCTGGCAAACATTCATCTACTTTCTGTCTCTGTAGATTTGACTATTCTGGATAGTTTGTGTAAATGGAATCATACAATGTGTGGTCTTTTACTGAGCTTGTTAGCATGTTTTCAGTGTTCACATTGTAGCGAGTTCAGCCACATTGTAACAAGTTTAGCTACTTGTAGAGTGTGTCAGTACTTCATTCCTATTTTTTAGTACTTCATTCCTTTTTATGGCTGAGAGAGATTCCTTTATGTGGATGCACCACATTTGTTGATCCATTCAGCAGTTGATGGACATTTGGGTGGTTTCTGCATTTTGGCTGTTGGGAATGATGTTACTCTCCTTAATGTAGACTCATATAAAAGGATCAAGGTTTCCAAAGTCACAAAGAGACAGTTGCTAGGTTTAGTGGCTTTTTAGTAGTATTTTTCCCCCTATTCGTTTTCAGACCCTTGGGAGCTTAGGATATCTCAGTTCTGAATGTTAGCACCTGAAAATGCCGGTAGACGAGGAAGCACCTGAAGATGACTCGGACCCAGTTTCTTCAGACAGTGAAAGAACCTACACTTACCAGTGAGAGAGCCTAACACTTTCTACACCATGGAGGACTTTGACTTGGTGAAGCACTTACAAAAAACTCCGTCTTCTGTAGGATCTGATCTAAAAAATTCTCCCTACTCTCTTGG
Source organism: Miniopterus schreibersii (assembly GCF_964146895.1). Taxonomy (NCBI): domain Eukaryota; kingdom Metazoa; phylum Chordata; class Mammalia; order Chiroptera; family Miniopteridae; genus Miniopterus; species Miniopterus schreibersii. Next base: position 26,140,972 of record NC_138122.1, on the reverse strand, counting down.
ACTGAACTTAAATATTAATAGGTAAGAAAGGGATAGATTTTTTTAAATGTATTAACAAATCAAAATAAATTTATTTGTGTAGATTACCAGTTTGTCCAAATAATGTCATAGTTACTGATTTGCATTTTTTAAAAAACAAAACAAACTATGATCAGGAACTGTTGGGGACAGATAAGTATAATTTCAGCCCTCCCACATTTTTTATTTCTGCCAGTGGAATGTACTTTTGTATGGGGAACAGTGTGAAAAAGTTGTTGCTAGTTGTAGCGTGCTTTATACTTTTTCCGTTTTTAGTAAATTACAAGAACATCTTTAAAATTTAGTTGCCTAAATATTGTTTTTGCATTTTTAAGACCAATAATGCTTAATAATGCAGAAATAGCTCACCAATCTGGATGTAGCAATTAAGGTTGAATACTAGGAAGTAAGAAAAAAACAAACAAAAAAACCCAGACAGAGTCCACAAAATAGATGCTGTCAAACAATGCATTTTATGCATTTTTTTTTTAAAACTACCCCACATCTGGCTTGTTTTTAATCAGAGCCGGTTTACTCTGATTGTGTACATAGTCTGACAAGCTTGCTTACTTGGTGTCTCAATTTACAGTAGCTGAAAAACAGCGAAGAGGCAGCAGGGACTCTTAGAGGAGGCCAACTGTAAAAAGCTGTCGGGGTAAAGGGAAAGCAGCAGTCGGGCCTTTACACACAATAGGAGGAAGCATGACTTCAAGTAGGGTGCAAGGAAAAACCTGGCGTGGGAAGTGGCCCGGAAGGGCCGTCTGCGTGGGAACCTGACCCACTGCCGAACGTGGGCCGCGCTGTTTCCTGTATCGCCCGGTGGCCCCTCGGAAGCCCGTTACTAGGAGAAGCCCCTTTAGAACCCGGTGCTGGATTTGCCGGCGGGAACCTAAGTGCCTTTCTAATGAAAATTATGGGACGGAACTCGCCTCCCTTTCGCTGTGCCTGCAGCTGAACCTGCCAAATTTAAGCTGGATTAACATACACCCCTGACGGGTGACACACACTGTCCTCCTGCCCCTGGAATTTTTACTCATATTTTCTCTGACCCTGATCTGGTTGGCTGGTGTTTTCATTGGTGTCCTCTCTCTCACAAATTCTTCGTGAAACAGTATCAGTGAAGAAACAAAAGTGGCCTTTCAGTGATTGGGATGTAAATACATGTTATCGCCCTTCATTGTGCTGTTGGTGTTTTCATGAAACATCTGAAATAAACTCGATTCCGGCTGGGAAAGGCAGTCCTGGAGGGAGCCGGCACTGTACACACTGAGTAGGAGCAATTCGTCCTGAATACTGGCTGCTGATGTGCTTGGCTCGACTTTTATTCAAAGATGTGCGAAGTTAAGCATCAGCTTATCAGGCCAAATTAGAGGGACCCAGGCAACCCGACCCCGCCGTCACCGTGGGTGGCGGGACAGAGCCCCAGGACAATGAAGGGCTGTGCTCAGGGGCCACCTCACCCGTCCTGCAGTAACTCGGCTCAGAGAGGCCGGGGTGCTGCTGCTGATTGTTCAGCAGAAACTTTTATTTTCTGCCGCTACTTCCGAGTGGCCTCTCACTCCTGAAAAAGGCCTTTCTGTCGTGTTCTTTAAAAAAAATTAAATGCTCTCTGTCTCTTTACTGCTGTTTTTCTTTTGCGGGCAAACGTGGGATCAGATTTGCAACAAATGTGGTGCCATTAAGACGGATTAAGTGTCAGTGGTTTTGTTCTGCGCTGCTAAATCTTGGGCTGCTGAATTATTCAACACTCTGGTGGAACGAAGGAAACCATCTGAATTATTTGTGTTTCAACAGAAGTAGTCCCCACCTTAGTACAAACGGGGTGTCCTCTTTCTCAGGGAAGACCAGAGCGTCCGCAAGCCGAGGCGCAGCTGGAGCCCTCGCCCCTTTGATGCAGGAGCTGCCGAGCCGGGCGGGCACTGATTCGCAACTCTGGAGGAGCCGTCAGGTACCCAGCTTTGTTTTGTTTTGGGGATTTTAAAATAGCTTTAAACGTGCCTCTACTCAGCTCTAACCTCTTAGGAGTTTATATCCTGGAGCGCGTGGCTGCTGAAGGACGGTGCCGAGGGCTTAACTGGGGACGAGACGGGGCGGACGGAGCGGGTGGTTGGAAGCACGTCAGGATATTCGTGATTAGACCTGCCACTGAGTGATACCTTCAGTGTGGACTGAAACGTCTCTTCAGAGGAACCCGAAATTATTAATACTGTTATTGATCCCCATGTTTTAAGTGACTCACGGAATTGTCCTCATTTTGAAAAACCTAAATGAGAGCATTCAGAAGACGTAAATGAAGGCCTCTGTTGACTTAGCGCCTTACCAGGCGGGGCTGCGGTGGGTGTGTTGGGGATGCTGAGCTCAGGGCAGTGGTCCGCAGGCTGGCTCCTGATGTGGGACCTCGTGCAGGGAACACTTGTGTGTATAGACCTTGCCTCGCCCTGGCAGGGGCTCGGGGCTGGAGCCCATCCCGAGCACCGAAAGGGTTCAGGTTCGGTCCTGGTCACATCCGGGAGGCAGCAGGTTGGCGGTTCCGTCTCCTCCCTCCCCCTCCAGTCAGTAAACAGACCCTTGGGTGAGGGTTTAAAATCTTTTTGCTTCATAGACTAATGCCCGCAATAGACTTTCCCCGGCTAGCGAGCTGTGTGCTGCGGGGGGGGGGGGCTGGGGTGCAGGAGCCAGTGGTGCGGCCCGGCCGGTGCGTGGTGGGAGAGGGGCCGCGGGGTTGCACCTGTGCCGCCTCCTGGAGCACGGCCGCCCTCGGGAAGCGGGTCTCTGCAGAGTCCGCGCCCCTCGCCCCTCGCCCCTGGCCCCTCGCCCCTCGCCCCTCGCCCCTGGCCCCTGGTCCCTCGCCCCTCGCCCCTCGCCCCTGGCCCCTCGCCCCTCGCCCCTCGCCCCTGGCCCCTGGTCCCTCGCCCCTGGCCCCTCGCCCCTCGCCCCTCGCCCCTGGTCCCTCGCCCCTCGCCCCTGGCCCCTCGCCCCTCGCCCCTGGCCCCTCGCCCCTGGCCCCTCGCCCCTCGCCCCTGGCCCCTGGCCCCTCGCCCCGCCGCCTTCAGGCACCGACCGCTCGTGAGGGTCAGGATGTCCCACCGAAGGAGGCCGTGAGGGTCACAGCCAGCTCCTGGGCTCCCGTCTCTCCCCCTGCAGTGCTTTAAACTCTCACCCGGCTTTCAGAAGGCATTTTTACTTTAAGAAAAAATGAATTAGGGGCTAAAATCTCAAAACACCAAACGATTTCTTGTTTTAAGATGTGTAAGTCAGTGTTTAAGAAAATCGTTGGCCGTTTCGAGGAAAGGAGGAGGAACCTGCGACGAGGGCAGGGCCGCCTCCCCGTTGCTCCATCCGCAGTGGCGGTGGACATCGTTAGGAGGCCGTTTGAAAACGGTGTTTGCGCATTAAATACGGTTTTATAACTAATTCAGCTTACAGATTTTACATTAAAAATGTATTTTAAAAAAGGCCCTTTCCCACTGGAGGGATTTTTCTGTGAAATGCTAGATTAGAAATGATCTTCACCTAAAATCCCGTGTATCCACTAGGCCAGGTGGTTGCAGCTCTTCAGCCTGGTGGAGACGCAGTGCCAGGAGCAGATCGCTGCCCAGCAGGCGCAGTTCCACACGCAGGTCCAGGTGAGTCCCCCTCCCGGGCTCCTTAGCCCTGAGGTTTGCAGAGCCAACTGAGACTTTATATCAACTTTGTTTGCAAACTAAAGCACAGCGTTCATGTCATCTTCACAGTCATATCGCATACTTTGAACACTGTTTTCATACCATGTATAAAATGTGGTGTTGATACACTTTCTTACCCAAACCTGTAACTTTCTTTTCAGCGGATACAGGAGGAGATAAAAAACCTGGTCAAGTTACAGAGCAGTAATGCTGCGCGGGCTTCGTGCCACACAAGCTCTTTAAGCAAACACATCTCTCCTGGAAGGCAGATGGGTTTCTTTTCGGAAAACAGTGACAGAAATGAGTCTGTTCTCAGCTACCCGAAGTCTAAGGAGCCCGAGACGCAGCAGGACACGGCCCCGTCCCAGCCTGACTGCACCATGGACAGCAGCTCCGTGAGCAGCGGCTACGGCACCTTCTGCGTCTCAGAGTTAAACACCTACACGCCCAAGGGCCCCCAGGACTTCAGGGAGCCCGCAGAGGCCTCTGCGGGGCAGTGTGGGGCGCCCGCGGTGCAGGACTCGGCCCTCGTGGACAGAGGAAAATACAAGCGTTTCTTCTTCCACTCTCCCGAAGAGCTCGGTGCCTCCCTAAAGGAACAGATTCCCGTTTTCCCTGCAGAATTTGAACACAGTTTTCTTGGTGAGAGTCAGATTTCGGAAGTATACAGTGGGAAAGCAAACAGGTAAGCAGGGTTTCTGCAGCATTTGTGGGGGAGTTTACGTGTTTGTTACACTTTGAATCTAGTAAATAAAGCTCCTTTTGGTTGGACTGTAATAGAAGGAGGTGTGTTTGAGCATTTATCAGTTTTACCGACGTCTTTCGTTTAGTACCTGCGGGCGTTGAAATAAACAAAGCACGTTATATCCTAATGACATCTGATGTCTTCCCCGTTTGTGATGCTATTAGACAAACTCTTAAGGTGGAAAGGAGGCCTGGCCAGAAAAATACGGTATCTTGTAGGTTTTCTAGTCACTAGAAACTTGCTGAAAATGACAGAATGGGACCGTGTCAGGAGTGGGATTTTGCCACACGTTCGTATGATTGGAAATAAAAAATTATACACAAGCAAGAAGCGTTTTTCTCAGTCTGTTGAGATCTTGCTCTAGGCATGTCCTCTGATTGGCTCAAGTAAACTTTATATTTTATAAAAAAGTATACGTAAGCATGCTTAATTGTGTTTTTTATATATAAGAAGAGATCTGTAAGTTTAAGGACATTTTGATTGATCCAGGGAGTTTTTAGTGAAGGACACTGTAGCTGAATGTTTGTAAAACAAAAAATCATTTGAAAGTGTGTAGTTTCTCTTGAATTTCCAGTTCTGTGTCTCTGAAATGTGCCCTCTGAAGTGAGGTTTGGAGCCATAGCAACAGCAGCCTTGTGCGCAGACAGGGTAGTTACCAGTCCATGCAAATCAACCTGTCCTCACTGTGGGGAGATTTGGAGCTCGAGGGTCCCTGTGTGGCTCTGCTCCAGTCCCTGTGTGTTGTTAGTCCCTGTCGGTCTCTCGGTTCACTTTGCCTTTGGTAGCGAGAAACTGGAAGGAGAAATGTAGGTGAACCCGTAAGTGTCCATCCTGTCTTTGCTCTTAGAAAACAACGCAAAGCCCTTTGCACGGACACAGCGGGGGCGTGCGTTGGTTTCCCGCGGGAAGGGCAGCCTCTGAGGAGCCATGTCGGTTTTCTCTCTCTGAGTAGTAAAGCGATAACGTCATGGGCCCAGAAGCTGAAGCAAAACCACCCAAAGGGAGCTCACGCGGAGGAGGGACGCCCCAGACCCACGCATGGAGGCGAGCGGCCCCAGAGAGCGCCTGCGGAGAAGGTAGGCGACACATCACGTGACTGCATTTCATCCAATCAGACGGGGCCAGCTTCTAAAGTTTGGAAAAAACCCGACTTTCCAATTTCAACATATTATACTGGACAATGCTGTTTCCTGGTAATTCAGGTCACGGGGCTTTAGAGATTCTTAAAACGTATCAATATCCATAAATCTAACGAAAGCAGTTACTATGTTAGCAAAAGGGCCACAGAGGATTTAAACATTTAATGTCTTATAACTTGGGTTATAAATTCAGAGCTGTCCAGATGCCACCATTTTTATACACAGGATCTGAAAGCCTTCACATACTCACTACTACGTCTCACAGCTCAGTAGTAGCACAAATTATTTGAGGGTTTTTTAAACAACTAAATGAATTACTCTTGGGTTAAATGTGACATTTGCAGTAGAAACATAATTAGGGCCTTTGCAATTCAGTTCATTTTTTCTAGTATTTCCTCCCTCATGAGTGTTGATTTCTGGAAAGAACCAGGACTTAGAGCCAGCCACTGTTTCCACCCCCTTGTGCCGCCAAAAGGCAGAGCTGTCAGTGGAACAAACTGACCATGCAAAAGAAAAGGCAGAATGTCGGTGCAGCTCTTTTGAGGCGCATCTTGAAGTTGGGTGTTGTTTCGCATAAGGATTGTCCAAAGCTCAAGTCTGTCTTTGTTTCCCCGGGCTGGGACAGACCTGATGTTACCACTCCCCCGGCTGCAGACTCTGGTGGCTTTCCAGTGAGGGCGAGGCTCAGCCAGCTTCCTGGGAAGGGCTTTCACTTCGTCTGTTACGTACTGACTGGTCAGAAATGCGACCAGGTGGGCGTTTCAGAGGAGGCCGGAGATGACATAGGAATTTCTCAGTGAGGAGAAGACGCTCAGCCTCCCCCGGGGCCCGGGTGACGGCCCCTCCTCGGTGGGCTCTGCCTGTGCAGGGGCCACGTGTGAGCCCAGGCTGCAGCTGCAGTGGCTTAACCGGGTGGAAGTTTGATGGTGGTGGGACTAAGAAACTTTCAGGTTAAAATAACCTTCTCACATTTCTATCTGGAAACACAGATTTCTGTGACAACGCCAGAGACCGTAAGGAGAGACTGGCTCAGAATTCTTATTAGAATTAATGAGCCAGCGTTCTGAGCCTTTTCTGAGTCTATAACCAATTGTTTGTATGTAAGACGGAGTCTGCTATTTAAAGTTCACGTTAATTATTGTTTGTGGTTTTCAGAGTTGGCTTGATTTATTGTAGTTTGAATGATAAAATGAATTATTATAGCTCTTATATTAATTTTTGTACCAAAGGACTTTGATCCTAGGCACCTCACATTTCTTTGGGAAGTAGATGGCAAATTAGAAATGCATTTCATTCCAAACTCGTTGATAACACCTGCTCCCGGTTTTCTCCTCCCAGCTCCACAGAAAACCCCAGTTAACTTTTGTGAATTACCCAGGAAAAGACTTACTGATAGTTCCCGCTGTTTTGCATCCTTGTAACCAGAGGGCCCGCGGCCTCCTCCGAGCCTGGCCTTGGCCCTGGGTCCCAGGGTCGGCCGTGTGCCTGAGGGTGTTGGGCTGTCCTCACAGTGTCCCTCTTGAATTGCAGTCGGAGTTGGAGTTCGCCGCTGCTACACCGCCTCGTGCTTTTTACCTCAGCAAACCAGATGAAAGTCCCAGTTTTTGGATGCCCGATTCCGGAGCAGGTACGAGACTTACATTTTTAAAGAGTATTTTTTCTTTTTTAAAAATAATAACAACTGCATTTCCCGCGGGTGAGGCTCAGGGCAGTGGGTAGAGTGGTGTCTGTCAGGCTCCACGAGTGGCCGTGGCAGCTGTCAGCCCCTCCCCTGGTGTCCGGATGCCGTCGGGAGAGAGGATGTGAGTCTGCAGGCTTCAGGCAGCTGCAGGATCATCTCGGTGCATCTCAGGTGCCGCACAGGGAATGAGACGCAAGCCCTCTGCGAGCCGTTCTCCACTCCGTGGGAGCCTCATTTTAGTTCTGATGGTCGGACACAGGGGCTCCCTGTCCACACTCCACATCCAGTTCACCGGGATGAGTTAGCTTTGCTCCTGAAGAGTGCCCGACTCCAACCACCTTCACGCTGTCAGCGTAATAGAGCCCGTCATCTGTCACCTGGGCTCCTGCAACTTCTAACCAGCCTCCCGGGCTCACCTTTCCATCTGTGCTTCAAACAGAGCCAGCTGCTCCTTTTAGAGATGAGTCAGGCCATGTGACTCCTCGGCTCAGACTCGGGTTCCGCCTCCCTGGAGTGACAGGAGTCCGGCGGGGTGGCTCTGGCTCACGCCCTGCTGCTCTCCCGTCCCTGCTTCTCGGGGGCTGTTGGCCACACTTGCCAGATAGGCTCTCAGGTTAGGGCTTTTGCCTGGGCTGCTGCTTGCACTTGGAATGTGCCCCCCATGGGATCTGCCTCACATGTGGCTAAAATGGCCAGCTCCTGCTTAACTGTTACCTCGCAGAAGGCCAGCCCTGACCTGTTCAGAAAGAGTACCTGCCCACCTCCCATTACATGTTCTCTTCTGTCCAGTTCTTAAATGTTTCCAGCCGAGTGCCTCCCAGCCTCTAACTTCACATATTGTGTGATTTTCTGATTGTTCGGGTCCCCCCTCGCCTGGCACAGTAAACGCTCCATAAATACTGTAGTTATTGAATTCTTTACGTTGATCATGAGATCTGTACTATTCATAAAGACTTTTTTTTAAAATGATGCTAGCTGATCTTGACTTGTCATATTTCAGTTTTAAATGTTTGGACTGTGACAGGCTCTTCCATGGGAAGGCACTTATGTGAACCTTTTCCTATTCAGATGGGCAAAGACCAGTCACTTCCGCATTTCGCTTTCTTTAGGTAGAAATAAGTTGTTGTAGAAACACTTCTGTTCTCTGTCCTCTGTGCTGTGCTCAGGCCTGACCTACTGGAAGCTGGAGGAGAAGGACCTGTACCACCCGCTGCCCGAGGCGTCCCTGTCTTCCACCCGCGTGTCGGCCAGCCAGGTAAGTCGGACACGACCTGTGGGTTTGCGCTGTCACAGGGCAGGCAAGTCCTCCATTTCAGTACATGGTCTATACTTTTCTATTTCTGACGCAGAGAAGAAAGCATGGGGTTAAACCATAGGCACCTGCTCTCAGAGTCTGTCTCTCTCTTCGCCTGTGTGATCTCAGGGAGGTTATTTAGAAGTGGGATTTAAAGAGCCCAGTGAGGCCGGGCGTGGCTCAGCTGTTGAGCATCGACCTAGGATCCAGGAGATCGCAGTTCACTTCCCGGTCAGGGCACATGCCTGGGTTTCCGGCTCGATCCCCGGGGGGGGGGGTGTGCAGAAGGCAGCCGATCAGTGACTCTCATCATTGATGTTTCTCTTTCTCCCTCTCCCTTCCTCTCTGAAATCAGTAAAAATATATATTTTTAAAAAGCCCATTGAGCCCTGGCTGGTTTGCCTCAGTGGTTGGAGCATCGGCCTGTGGACTGAGGGTCTCAGGTTTGATTCTGGCCAAGGGCACGTACCTCGGTTGCAGGCTCGATCCCCGGCCCCAGTGGTTGGGGTGTGTGCAGGAGGCAGCCAATCGATGTGTCTCACATCGGTGTTTCTGTGTCTCTCTCCCTTCCACTCTCTCTGAAAAGCAATTGAAAAAATATCCTCAGGTGTGTGGGGGGAAGCCCAGTGAGTGCTTTGTGAAGTTAAACGAGGTTCTGTGCCTGCTATTTTACGTGCAGAGGGTCCACATATACACTTCCCCTGCTCTCGGACCTGCTTGGGTTTTCCACCCCATCACCCCCCCAACCCATCTGTATTCTCATGCTGAGCAGTTTAATTGGCAGGTTAATTTTGAGTGAGAAATGTAAACATTTCAGAGCAAAGAAATAAAACTCTCCAATATGTGCACATTGAGGTACACGCCTCACTTCTGTGTTTCGATCAGGTGATGAGAGGGAGAGGGAGAGAGACGACGGAAGTGACCAGGAGAGCTGAGCCCGAGGGGCGGGCAGACGGGGTGCAGCAGACCTGCAGACACCAGGGCTGGGAGGCCAGCGGGCTTTGTGCTCCCAGGCTCCCTGTGGTGCCTGATCTGCGGCGTCAGCAGTTAACACTGTGTGTGTGACTCAGGTGCCGCCCGTTTCAGGGCTTCCTGCCTCATCGGCTACCAAGAGAAAGATGACCAGCTCGACTGATGCGTGCTCGCTTATTTATCACTGAGAATTTCTGTTCTTTTTTACAGAAAGAGCTTGTAACTAAGCACAGGTTTCTGTTGTATAAAGCTCATACTTAGGAAGGAAAATGTAGGTGAAATACATTCGTTCAAACCTCTTCACCTGAGAGGCTCACCCTCCTCCATCCCAGTGCTGGGTTCTGGCTCCCACACGGCTCTCGGTGGTGACCTGGCGTTTCTTTAAAGGCGATGAAGGGCCCTGGTGCCACGCTGGGCAGCTGTGCGGGGCTGGCCCACTTCCCACTCCCCGATGGCGGGGGGGCAGTGTTGCTAAGCAGGTCCGCTCCCCGTCCCTTACGTAGCGGCTCTCAGCAGTTCCAGCGCCGCCTCAGGACTCCTGTGGCCAGTCTTGATGGCTCTGGTGGTTGCTCACGAGCAGGCAGAGACAGACACGTCACAACTGTCACTTGACTGAAGTAGCTGCAAGATGCCAGAAACTACAAGAGGCCTTGTTTCAGAGATGTTACACTATGAAGGGAAAGGGAGTCACCAAAGTGGGGACACGTGGTGGCTGTTCCACCCGGAGTTCTAAGTAAATAACTTCACTTGCCCAGGCCACTGGGCAGGGGTCCCGAGGCTGGAGCCAGGGCCAGGGCTGGAGCTGGAGCTGGAGCTGGAGCTGGAGCGCTGCTGCTGGTCCCTGGCCTCGAGGCTTGAACAGGGCCTCTGGGTTGTTGGTATAGAAAACGTAAAGTTTTAAAACAGGATTATGGGGAATTTTAAGGGTTTACATTTGACAAATTAATGCCTTTGATACACCCACATAAATATAATGGATTGTCTTATTTGCAAGCTAGTTCTAGGGTTGATTTAGAAACACTAATTCATGGTGCCTGCCGCCCGCGCTGGGTCTGGAAATGGGACCTAGGTTAGAGCTGAGTGATGACTGTGTTCTTTCAGTGTGTCCCTCGTGGAACCTGTAACCTCACCTGACAGAAGGTCCACGGGTTATTAACAAGGTTAAGTGGTCCCTTGTCACACCCACAGCAGCTCCCACCTTGAAGTAATTTAAACCCAGAGTTTTACCACTTGGAGCGTAGACCGAGTTGCAGTATTTCCAGCGTAGCGGGGGCCTGGATGTCAGGCTGTAGACACACTTTCTCCCTGTCTGCCAGCTCTTGAGGTAAACGTGGCCACACAGGTAAGGGACCGCACCTCTCGACAGCCGTCCCCGAGCCGCAGGAAGTTGATCTGGGGCAGTGTCCTGCCAGCTTCATCCCCTCGTTCTGAAGTCTTGTCTCAAAACCTGGTCCTTATTTTGAGTAGGGGGCTACCAAGGATTTTATTCTTTGAAAATATCTAGGCTGCTAAATAATTAGGTTCAAATAACTCCCTTAGTATTTATTGTGAGGGATATGAAAACATTCTCATTGTGAGGGACACTTGTTATTACAGGTTTTGACCTCTAAACTTTTACTATAAATCTACAGCCCAAAGTCTCCGTTTACTTAAAGCCTTTTTAAAATCTCTTTATGGTGCTGATCGTGATATCAGTCAACTTTTTCGTTGTTGCTGATACCACTGAAATGATTGTGTTTTGTGTCTTTAAGTCCAACACTAGCAGTGAGATGAGGCTCCCGTCACTGAAGGACATTTATCATAAAAAGCAGAGGGAGACCAAGCAGTTACCAGAGAGGGATCTCGCGCCTGCCTGCAGCCTGGAGCACCCGCCCGAGGTAACGTGGCCGCCGCCCTGCGGGGGGCGTGGGGCTGCGCCCGCCCGCCTGGCCTTCGCTCCCTCTCCCCAGGAGGCCTGCGGCTGCGCACCCCAGCACCAGCCCCGCGCAGTGGGGAACACGCGGCCGTCTCTCCTTTCCAGGTGCTGACTCTCGACCCAACGTTACACAGGAGGCCGGGTGGGCCGGTTTCAGGGGCCCAGCCGCCTGGCTTTCTGAACGTCCTGCAGGACAGGCTCTCCTCGCCGGACTCAGTCCCGGAGCCCAGTGTGTCTGCTCACTCTGATATTGATTCGTTCTCACAAGCAAGTAATGTCCCTTCCCAGCTGTCTGGGTTCCCAAAATGCCCCTCAGATGCGAAAGCGTCAACAGGGGCCTCCTGGAAGAGCCCCGTCTCCCCCAGCGGGAGCAGGACCAGCTCCACATTCCCCTCGGTCTATACTGTGACCTGCAACGACACCTCGGTCAGCACGGTGGAGGAGGGCTCTGTCGTGGTAACTGCAGCCTCGTTCGGTCAGTCCCAGCTCCCAGGGACAGCCAGCGGCGGCCCAGAGTGCGTTTCCTTGGCTTCCCTGGAAGACCCCGGGCTGCTGTCTAAGTATGTATTTCAGCCGCTGTGTGTCTCTTACTCCATTCCCTGTGGTGTCTGCTTAAATGATGAAAGTGATTTCTTTTGAACTTCGGTGTTGCTTAGTAAGTTAAAAAGAGATAGGTCCAGCCGGGTGGCTCAGCGGTTGAGCCTTGACCTGGGATCCAGGAGGTCACGGTTCAGTTCCCAGCCAGGGCACATGACCCGGTTGTGGGCTCGATCCCCGGTGGGGGGCGTGCAGGAGGCAGCCAATCAGTGACTCTCTTGCATCATTGATGTTTCTCTCCCTCTCCCTTCCTTTCTCTGAAATCAACAAAAATATTTTTAAGGAGAGAGAGAGCATTTTTAAGGTAGATCATCAAAAAATTAAGTAATCCGTGTCTTTTTCCTCTTTATTAGTGTTCAACTTGTGTATTAATCTATTTCCTGAGTGTGCAAAGGAAAGGCTGCATTTTCTTTGCATAGAAGGACTGTTCCTAGTTGCTCTTTGGGGTTAGAGATGAGGCCATGGTTCCTAATAAACCTTTTACTCCCCCCGACAGCATCCGGCAGAACCTGAAGGAAAAGCACGCCCGGCACATAGCCGACCTTCGGGCTTATTACGAGTCAGAAATAACCAGCTTGAAACAGAAACTGGAGGCAAAAGAAATGTCTGCAGTTGAAGACTGGAAGAAGACCAATCAGATTCTTGTGGACAGGTAGAACTTAACGTTTAACTGCAATTAAAAAGTATAATTTAGCTGTCAGTGTTTCTCCAATTTGGAGATACTATTTTCCCCCAAGTATAATATATCGTGATGATAAAACACTTTAAAGTCCTGTGCTTCAGGTGTGAACATTTTAACACTGAAAACATGTTTGCCTAAGTATTTGTACAGATTTGAACCAGCCTCTTAGACTATACTAGTAACTGACAGCTGGTTCATGTGGGCAAAATCCTGAAACAGTTGAGCAGCTTTGTGTGTGTCAGATGTCAGATGCCGGGCGGATTGGTGCCACATGGGTTCTCCAGTGAGACGTCGATGACTAATGTCCTGGGGCAGGTCTCAGCCGTTTTCCTACCCAGTCGCTCATGAACCCGTGGGAGCAATTATCCTGTTAAAGCAACTGTAGGCACACGGGGGAGAGAGGCTCAGAGCACTTGCCGGGGAGGGACCTGACCTTCTAGTTGTCTCACTTCCATTATGGGCTTAGATGCAGCCAGCTGGACGGTGCTCTGAGTGAAGCCACCAGCCGTGTGAGGACGCTTGAAAATAAGAACAACCTGCTGGAAAGAGAAGTGGTGAGTATTTCCTGTTGTTCTAGTGTCGTTTTCAGTCCTCACCGAGGGAGAGAGAGACATTGACGGGAGAGAGAGACGTTGGTCGGTTGTCTTCCATACGCGCCCGACCAGGGATTGAACCCACAACCATTTGTTTTGCTCTGCGGGACGGCGCTCGGCCGCGAGCCACGCTGGCCGGGCTGCACCTGCTCGTTGTAAACAGCCGGTTACCTGGCCCGTCTGCAGAGTGATTTCCGAGAGCGCCTCAGCGCCGCCAGCAGTGCCTCCAAGGCTCTGCAGGACCGGATCGAGGAGATGCGAGCGAGCGACAAGGAGAAGGACGGCACCCTCCTCCGGCTGAAGTCGCGGCTGCAGGACGTGGAGGAGGCCCTGGAGCACACGTACAGGCTCTCCAGCGACAAGGACACCAGGCTGAAGCAGGAGCACAAGATGTTTCAAGACGTAAGTGACGGCGACCGCTGGGCACGTGCTCGGCGGGGTGACTGGGTGCTGCCCAGGCTCTGTGGCTCCTTCCACTGCGTGTTTTACTAGCTTTGCCGTAGCTGAGCTAGGTTCCCTTCCCACGGGGAGAGGTGGGTCTTTTTTGAAGAGCGTGGGCAGTTGTTTTGCAGAGTATCCTTCGGCTGATGTTACGATGTCTGATTCTGTGGTGCGATTCTTTGTTTTTTCTGCAGCTTTTAGGAGAATACGAGTCCCTTGGAAAAGAGCACGAGAGAGTGAAGGTGAGAGCGGGTCACCCTTCATGTGCTGAGCTTGCGGTGGGGGCCGGAGCGGCAGACCCCAGACCAGGGGCTCTGAGCCCCCCGCCCCACACGGCTGCTGTCACCAACCACTCGTGTTTCCTCTCCCTGCCAGTGGGCTCGTTTTTAGATCTCTCCCCCTGTAACTCACAGGCAGGTGGATTTGTTCATTTAACAAATGTTTATTGAATGGCCGTTGCATTTGAGATGAGTTGAAATTTTTAGAAGAGTAGGAGTCCATACAGATGCAAGTCACTGGCGCCATTTAAATGTGAAGTTTTGTTTTCGAAGCATTGACTCTGTGGGCTTAAACTTGCCCATCGTGTGTGAACTCAGCCAGAACTGGGTTTGGGAAGCACCCTTCACACTCAGACCCACGGTGATGCCGGGCGCTGGTTGGTGCACACGGACTGAGCATCGTGATTTTCTCTGTAGCTCTCTGGTCAGCCTTAGGTTAGCTGTGTGTTTTGCATTTTTAAGTAAAAGGGCTGCATTTGAATGCTTATCTTCAGTTCCCTGAGCATTTCCATTTTTTCCAAAGGACACGTTAAATACGACAGAGAACAGATTGCTCGATGCGCAGACTCAGATCTCTGACTTGAAAAGGTAAGTGTGTCGTCTTGTGACGGGCTCCGGGGCACGTTCTGTCCGCACTTACATGTGTGTCTACTGAGCGTAATGAAAAGAACGTTTTTCCTGAGGGTTTTAAAGCCCTTTGAGATTAGATTTTACCCTAATGTCCCCAACACAGGAATACATTTGATTTTTTTTATTCTTACCCGAGGATATTTTTTCCTTTGATTTTTAGAGAGTGTGGAAGGGGGGAGACAGACAGACACGTAGATTGGTTGCCTCTTGCACAAGCCCCGTGACCTTGGCTGGAATCGAACCCGAGGCCCTTCAGTCTGCAGGGGTTAGCGCACTTGTCTTTCGACCTGCCCTCCCTGGGCCTGGTCGGCTTTCTCAGGTTCATGGTGGGGCCTGATGGTGAGAAGGTTTAGGGCTGCAGCCCCTTTGTCTCCCCTTCTCTAGAAGGGTCTGTTAAATGAGTAATTTGTAGTCGAGCTGTATGTTTAAATTTATTGCAACATATTTACTTTTATCTCACTGCTTTGAACCAGAACAATCTCCAAACTCGAAGCCCAGGTTAAGCAGGTGGAGCACGAGAACATGTTAAGTCTCCGGCATAGTTCCAGAGCTCCAGCGAGGCCCTCGCGTGCCAAGTAAGTCCTTCTGTGCCATCCCTGCAAAGCTAGAAACGGGTGCGCCTTCTCCCGAACTCAGAGGCTCATCTGTGTGAATCACAGGAACGTCAGGGCTGAGTGTCACGACAGAGTTAGATGTGTGAAAACATCCCATTAGCAGGTGTCGCGAAAGCTCTGCTGCGGAGCGAGGCAGTTCTCGGAGGGCGGGATGGTGGCGTCGGGTTGGGGGTGAGGAGAGTGGGGGTGTTTCTGTTTTCTGGCTGTCCAGCTGCATGACCTCAGGCAAATCACGTAATTTTGGGGAGCCTGGTTTTACTATCTGTAAAAATAAGGCCACTGGGCTGAGACATCTCAGGAGGGCGTGTAGCCTAAAAGTCGCGGCGTTTTAGTCCCACGTCGGCGGGAAGGCCTGTGAGGCGGGTTGTCACCGGCTGCTTGGACCCTGCTGCCTGGTTCCTCACTGTTAGCTTTGCTGGCGTCTCAGCGCCGCCTCGATGGTGCATTTCCAGAAGACGGGTCTTCCCTGGTAGAATCGGTCTGTATGGTTTTGGTGGAAGTGACGAGTGTTACTGAGCAGACCATGGCCTTGTTACATTGTAACCGTCAACCTGAGTCGTCGTCGTCCAACGAGAAAGTTTTTCTAGGTCTTTGTCAGTCCGACTTGGTGGAACATAGGGAATTATTTAAAGAAAAATCATATAAGCCACTGAAGTTGAACGTTGAGAGGACGGGAAGGCTGAGGCTGGGCTGGGGCCTTTCTGGGGAGGTGGCTGGAGGCGGGGGCGTGCGGGGCTGTGGGCGTGGGCGCCCGAGGCAGGGAAGCGCCCTCCGCGCTGCGCCCTGACGTAACCTATGGAACAAGCCCCCAGCGCTCCTTTGTTTCAGTCACTAACAAGCCGGGCAAGCCGGCACCGTTTGTTAAAACTGAGTGCGGGCGGGTGCCTGTCCGAGGAGCCTGCATTTTCTAAGTTGAAGGCTGAGAAGGAGTGACTGGGCTTAAAGTGAAAATCGGTGGGAGAGACGTGCCTGGAGGGGGGCCGTGCGGGGAGCGGGGCGGCAGGCAGGGGTGGCTCCTGGTGTCAGTTCTCGCTCAGGTGCCACGAGGGTTACGTTATCTCGGGCGGCAGGCCGGGCAGAGTGGCCGGAGGAGGGGGCAGGAGATGGTCACCGGTTACAGGAAGGTCTGCTGCCCGCAGCGCTGGGTGTCCCGCTGAGGTGGGGAGAGATTGTGTGGCACCCCCCAGCTGCGGGAGCGAGGGCTCTGGGAGGGGAGGCCGTGCAGTCGCCAGGCCGAGGCGCTGGCTGGAGGAGGAGCGGCGCCAGGTCCTCGGCGAGGCCCAGGGCTCCCGGGTGTGGCCTTCCCGGTGCAGGGGCAGAGAGGGGGAAGAAAAGGAGACGGCTCCAAAGTCCAGCCAGTGACTGGTTATTCGTTAAAATTAAGAAACATTTAGAAATGGGTTCTTCAGTCTCAGTAGCCACGTTTCGAGTGCTCAGTGGCAGAGTGTGACTGGCAGCGGCGGGTGTGGGCTGGGCAGAGAATCCTGTCCCCTTCCCTCCCCTCCTGCCCTGAGCTGGTGCTGGGGGCTGGCCGGGGGGGTGCAGAACTGGGGGTGTGGGAGCCCCTGAGTCTCGGCAGGTTCGGGAATGATCACATCGCAGAGCGTGAAATGACTGTGCAGTTCAGTGTTGAAACCACGACGTAGAATTCGTAGATCTAAAGTGATTGCTGTCTGCGGTTTTTATTTCTGTGCGAGTAAGTACCTTTCAAAGCACAAACCTCGTAACGCCCAGAGCACCCCTCATCCCCACAGCACACTGGCCACCTCGGATGTCAGCCGGCGGAAGTGGCTGATCCCCGGGGCCGAGTACTCGATCTTCACGGGGCAGCCCCTGGACGGGCAGGACAGGACGGTGGACCGGGACCGGCGGGAGGAGACCTGCCTCCCCGGGTGAGATGTCTGTCAAAGTTCGTGCTTAGGGCTGCTGTTTGCCTAGAGATCCCAGTTGCCTTTATATAAAGAGCCATCTCCTTGTTTCCTCAACATGTTCAGTTTAAGGACCTGATTTTTATTTTACTTTGAAAGACTAATGCTCTCCGGACAGTTCACTTTTGTAACTGCGCAGAGCTTCCCTGCTTGTGCTCTTGGCACCGGGTGTGCCACCCATGGGGGTTAAGATAGGATGTGGGTCCTCTCATACCCTGCACCATATACAGGGAGCATTTCCTTTGTGCTGGGATGTGAGACGGACCGGGAAGCACTGGGCTGTGACGTGCAGGTTCCGTCTTATTTGCATTGTGAAGCACACATTCACTGCAGAGCGTAACTGTCAGCTCTCCTGTTTCTCCCTCACCATCCCAGTGACCTGCGCATCTAGCTCGGCTGCTGCAGCCAGTCACTGTAGACCAGGGGCTTACGCATCCAAGGTCTCTTTCCTACCCTTCTGCAGGGGGAGGTCTGAGGTCAGGTGCCAGCAGGGTTGGGTTCTTGGTGAGGGCCTCCTCCTGGCTGTGTCCTCACTGGTCTTTTCCTCTGGGGGGGGGAACAGAGGGAGAGAGAGAGAGATTTTCTCTCTTTTTTATTAGGGCACTAATCCCATCGTGGGGGCCTCACCTTCTTGATCTCATCTAAACTCAGTCAACTCCCAAAGGCCCCACCTCCAGATACCATCACACTAGAATTGAGGCTTCCACATGTGAATGGGGCGGGGGGTGGGGTATTCAGTCCATAGCACTGTGTGAATTGCGATTGCTGTTGAAGGTTCCATCCTTCTGAGGAGGAGTCTGCGCCCGGAAGTTCACCAGCAAACTTCCTGGTAACGAAACAAAGAGCGTCCGACTCGCCGATTGTGAGAGCTCTAAAGGAACTCGAGGGAGAAAAAGTGTTTAAACACTGGGGCACGCAGACCGAGAAAGAGGACACTTCGAATAGTAAGTATTTTACTGTTTAACATGGATGTGGAGAGACAGGTGCACTCCCTTCCCCGACCGCGTTACCTTCTGTGCAGTGGGATCCCCCCGACGGCTGAAAGGCTACTTTGGTTTACTGCTGCTTCAGTCCCATTTCATAGGTAACCGTGTCCCCCAGCGAATAGTTTATCACAGTCATGGCTTAACACGTACCTTTTGTAAGAGAAGATTACGCATTATGTTCTGATTATTAGAGGTTTCTGTGGGGTTCTCAGGATATGTGGCGAGTTTCTGCATCAGGTTTCCTTACATCAGAAAGCTGTGGCAGACGCCTGGTGGTCATAGTGGGCGGGGGCATACCTGCTCCCCTCGTGGTGCCCAAGCGCCCAGCAGAGGGGCAAGGGCATCTTCAAGGCTGGTTCTCCTGGTCCAGGGACCTGCCGCTGCTCCTGGTGCTTCCTCTCTGCTCGCTCGCTCGGGCCTGCTCATCACGTCAGTGACGTCTCCGGTGTAGCATCCAAAGCCGTATCTCCTCGTAAATAAATGAGTGACCTGCTTTCCAAAAATAAACTCTTGAAAAAAATCACCTTGGCTTGTAAACAGAACCAGACCAAACGCATCATAAACTCCCACATTTTTCGTCTGTAACGTGCGTTCACAAGTCGTCATCAGCCGACGGCGAAGGGCTGCTCACTGGTGTGGCCACCTGTTAACAAGGCGGACGACCGAAGCTGGCTGTCTTATTTGATTTTTTTTTTACATTTGTCTCAGAATTAGCAAATCCTCAGCAACCTGAAGTGCCCGTCGGTGCGAGTCGGTCCCCAGAGAAGTGCACCCAGCAGAGACCCCGGAGGTTCAGCTCCACCGCGCAGAGGTCCTCGTCTTTACCGCCTTCCAACCGCAAGTCAGGCACTCCAAGTAAGAGCCAGGCTTCACCCCGCCCGGAGCAGAGGAGCACCCTCGGCGAGCACAGGGACCCTTCCTGTCCCCCTCACGCTCCCTCTGACTCAGGGCCCCTGAATGGGACCTTTTCTGAGAGTCACATTGTCTGGCTATACGGATACTGTGACTAGCTGAAAAAGTGATCAGCTTATTGAGTGAGATTTTTTGTGTGTCCAGCAAATTTTTGCCACTAATACCCCTGCACAGTTTTTGAGAGAGTAGCCAACCATTAATTGAACATTGTGCAAACATTAAGTTCGCCTGCGAAGAGACATTCCTTGCATATACTTACCAAAGGTTACTCGGCACCAGCTGCCTTTCTCTTTAGCTGATGACAGGGATGTTTAACATTTAGACGCTGGATTCCATGTCCTCGATTTTCACGTTCACAAAAGCTGGGGCGAGTCCTGTTCGACTGTACTTACAGGAGCGCTCGCGGGCTCTGGCATTGCGTCTTATTTCCAGTCTGCTTCTAAAATCCTGAAAAACCAGTTTTGAGCTAGAGCCGGAGCTACAGTCTGCTGTGTAAAATGTTGGCCTGGTTCCCTCCAGATGTCAGGGTTAGGGATTATTTCATTTTTATCTTTTACACTCTCATTTATCTTTCAGAAAGTTTTACAATGAAGTTGTAATTTCTTCGAAAGTTAGAAAAAAGAACTGAAATATAACGTGGATCATACAGAAGGAAATGTTTCCTCTCGTTTTCTCCTGTAGCGAAGAGAGAGATCATGTTAACGCCAGTGGCTGTGGCGTACAGTCCAAAGCGGTCCCCTAAAGAAAACTTGTCCCCAGGGTTTAGCCACCTGCTGAGCAAAACCGAAAGCAGTCCGATTCGGTAAGTTCTCTAAAATTATAGCATAAAACACATATATTACCGATTTTATTTTTTTAAATGTCAACTTGTGCCCGTAGCTGTCATTAATTTTCCAGTTAATGGGAACTCTGGATGTAAATCGTGTCAGTGAGCGTCATACTAAAGACAAAACCGCTGTAATAAATGAGGACAGTCTGTGACTGTGAACTGCCCGCTGCTCAGCGCAAACACCGTCTCAGAGCCCTTCCTTCTAGCTCGGGGTGTAGACGATGATTCCTGAGTAGGTTAATGGCACAGGGACATTTCTGAGCCGTTTGTACAAGAACCTGGGCTGTCCTGGTGTGGCCCTGGCGCTGAGTCTCAGTTTCCTCGGCTCCTGGGAAGTGTCCTCACTGATGTGTGGTCAGCGGTGTGAACTTGGGAGGGGGGCGGCCACTGACTCCTGCTGAGCAGCCCCCGCGGCCCCTGGAGGAATCACTCGGGCAGCAGACCTCAGTGTCCCCTTCTGTAAGGCGGGGAGAATAGCTGCCCTGCTGACTGTTAGCTGCTTAGATCGGACGCGATGCCGTGGGGGGGATGCTGGAAGTCTAGTACGTCGCTATAATTTGTGTTAGAAAACACTAAATTTCAGTTCTAGAAAGTTCTATGACCAGCTTTCTTTCTAAAAAAAAACATCAGTGTGTGAGTTACCTGGACGCCAGCTCGTCTTTCTAGGGGCGATAGGGAAACCAGGTGACAGTGTTTTCTCACAAGTTACTTGCTTCATTCAATAGATTTGATATACTTTTGGATGATTTAGATTCTGTTCCTGTGTCTACGTCACAACGCACCAACCCAAGGAAACAGCTCCAGTTTCTCCCGCTAGATGACTCGGAAGGTATGTTTTCCTCCAACATTATTCGTTCTGGCTTTAGTCATTCGTTTTGTTAGTTTCTGGTATCATGTTAAAATTCCCTTTACTTACGTATTTTGTAACCAAGGGCCTTTAAAAATAAGCGCTCACGGTGCGTCCGCCTTGTGTTCTCTTGGACGAGTTGGGAGACTGAGGTACAGGGATGTTAACGTGTAAACCAGGGCCTGCTGCTCAGTGGTTCTCTCCACTTCATACTCTGGTTTTTATGCAACTTAGACTTTGGGTAACTTTTTAACTTTTTTTCATTTATATGTTAAGTTTGGAATAAAGTTATAAGACAGTGTAGGTGAGGCCATGTGGGCAGTGACCTCTTTAGTGTTGGTATCAATGTCTGTTTAGTTATTAAACTTTTTCTTGCCTTAAATTTACTTAAAGTTCACTGAAGTTTGTATGTATATGTATTTTTAAAAATATGTCTGTTGATTTCAGAGAGAGGAAGGGAGAGGGGGAGAGAGAGAAACATCAATGATGAGTCATTGATCGGCTGCCCCTGGCCGCCCCCTACTGGGGACCAAGCCTGGGCATGTGCCCCGACCGCGAATCCAGCTGCAGTCTCCTGGGTCGTAGTCGATGCTCAACTGCTGAACCACACTGGCCGGGCCATTTAAGTTTATAGAAAGTCTCCATTGGCTTATTTAGGGAGGATTGTCTGACCGAGGCAAAGCTTTTAGATTCGGTGGAGAAACAGCTCTGAGTAACTGGCTGATGTTGCTCCTTACACGTTTGGCCCTGTAGCAGCTATTTCCAGAAAGTGCACTGGGTTAATTTAGTGTGTATGCGAGCTATTTGGAAACTTGATATGAAATAAAAGAAATTTCTTTCCTCTCTGACAGAAAAAAAATATTCAGAGAAAGCCACGGACACCCATGCAAATAATAGCTCTCCCCCCGAGCTGCTGCCCAGTGGAATGAAGGCCCCAGGGCGACCTGCCTGGGCGAGGGGCGAGCCGGGCAGCTGCGAGCAGTGTCAGTCCACACCCGCCCCTCGCGCCCAGGACTTCGAGTATACCGCCAAAATCAGGACCCTGGCAGAAACCGAGCGGTTTTTCGATGAGCTTACAAAGGAAAAAGACCAGGTAAAAACAAAAAAAATCTTAAAATCTTTTTCTGAACTTATGCTTATGTCTAAGGACCAGTCCGAAGGGAGTCAGTGAGTCAGACACACCCAGGAAGTCGCTGTGAATTTCACACCAACGCTGCACGTGTGTGAGCACAGCTGTGGTTAGCAGTCAGGACAGAGGGACTCGGTGGGGACGGGATGGACAAGCAGATGCCAGGCGGGGCCTCTGCTCTCCGGTCTGTGCTGCACACCCCCCCCCCCCCCCCCAGCAATGAGATTCTCGTTTTCATTTGAGCTGTTTCGTGTTGACAGATCGAGGCCGCCCTGAGCCGCATGCCTTCTGCAGGAGGACGGGTCACCTTGCAGACGAGACTGAACCAGGTGAAGCGACAGCCTGACTGCTGGGGAGGCAGGCGCTGGTCAGGGCCCGTTTGCTGGGTGATGTTTGAATCACGCTTTTTGCAGGATTGTAGTAGATTTTATAACTTCAGGCCAGCTTTCAGTGTAAAAACAGGTCTTACCTTTACATTCAAGAAGACCCCGTTGTCGCCATTGTTTCCAAGACACGACCTTTGGGCGCAGGGCTGGCTGGAGAGAGGGCTGTGGCCCCTTAGCTCAGCAGGAGGCGGGGCAGGTGACAGGTGCTCCCACCTCTTTCAGCTGCTTTTCAAAGAAAATGAAAACACAGGAAGCCACGGGACACTTAAATTCTGCAACATTTAAACCTAACAGCCGCTCTTGGGTTTCTCAGGGCCTGAGCTCAGGGAAAGTTCATTCCCAGGCTGAACTGTGATCCCAGAAGGACAGATGGACAGAAAGTAGCCGCTGTCTCTCTCCAGGGCCTGTAGCCCTAGCTCCTCTTTTTTTCTGTCTCTTAAGTCTTTTTGGTTTTATTGGTTTAGCTGTTCTGGAAGTTTTTATTCAGTAATTTGTAAGATGCAGCACGTGAAACTCTTTTTAAAGTCATTTACTGGGAAGGCAGAAGGAGAGTCGTTGGTACTCTGACCCTAAATCTGCCAGAAACGTTTGCCTCGTGAGTTTCCATAGAATGATTGTAAGCTCTTAAAGTAAGGCTGGAAGGGCACTGGCGTCTGTTCACACAGGGTGGGCCGGAAGGAAGTTTACAGCTGCGGATATGTGAAACAGCTTATGCTCGTGTTGTTATTTATTGTTTACCGTGTTTTCCACGTGAAAACTAAACCTCCTTTTGCCCACCCTGAGCATCAAAGCTCGTTCAGCTCAGCAAGAAGACAAACGGCAGCAGAGAGGGGCTGAGGGTGAAAAGTAGCCTCAGCAATGAGTGAAAACAATACGCCTTTAAGCAAAGGCATCAACATTGGCAGGTATTTTTTAAAAAACAGTTCCTGGGTGGGGGAGTAGAAATTGCCACAGACTCTCTGGAGTCCAGCTTGACGTCCCTCCAAACCTAGAACTTTGCCTGCCTGTGGGCCTCGCGCCTTCGCCCCGGGAATGACTCCTCAGGCAGTGCTCACACGTGTGTGCGAGGAGACGTGTTTCAGGGTATCTGGTGCAGCCTTATTTGTGGGTCTAAAATTAGAAGCCACCTAAGTTTCTACTAGAAGGTTCTCCGTTAAATATGGCACATCGATGAATGTTGCACTTAATTTAAACCAATGCTGTAAAAAGATTTCCTAACAAGACAAGTTCAGTTGGGAGACATTTTGAAGTAGCGAGTTGGATTCCGTTTTAATTTTTCCTCTTGAGCGTGGTGAGCGTGTCTGCAGGAAAAACAAGCAGAGGACAGTAGTTAGTTACTTCCTCCTGTCCACCACCTGCGCCATAAGGAACATGGGTCCTTTTATAACTAAAGTTTTAAAGAGGAAATTTTAAAGTCTTATGTCAGGGTACCATGGGGGGTACACGCTGAACGAAGTGCCTAAAATGAAAAATACATATTCCAGGTGCTATTTATTTAACATTCGCAGTTGCTACATTGATTCATTGTAAAATCTCTTCCTTGGAAATGTCTCCTCCAGATGTTGTTTTTCTTTTTAACTTGGACATTTTTGTCAGGAGAAAGCCATGTCCTGTGTGCGGCGCTGTGGCCGCTGCCTGGTGGGAGGTCTGGGTCCTCTGCCGTCTGGGCTCAGCGGAGCCAGCGCTCCGTCCGCGCGCTTGTGCCTGTGGCTGGGCCCCCCACGCCCTCGCGCGAGGAGGGCAGGCGCAGAAGGCAGTGGGGCGCCGACGCTGGGCCACACGGCGCAGCGTGTACGAATGTCAGTGTGGGTTCCGCTTTCGCGGGTGTACTGTTCTTTTGGAAAAGAAAGGCCCATCTGGTGGTGAGGAACGGCGACCTGGCCCAGGCAGAGTCCTAACGATGCTCTCCCCCCAGGAGGCCCTGGAGGACCGGTTGGAGAGGGTCAACCGGGAGCTGGGCTCGGTGCGCATGACCCTGAAGAAGTTCCATGTGCTGCGCACGTCGGCGAACCTGTAGCGTTACCCCGGCGGCCGTTGGCTGGAGTCTGTCTGTCTGTCCTCGGGCGGCCGGTGTCCCTGCCCGGCCCCGGACGAGCTTCCCAGCCGCGCTCTTCGCAACACTTGCTCTTTTGTACTTAAGACAGCCACATATTTTCAGGATATTTTTGTTACACTCAGGAATCTCTTGTATATTTTACTATTTAGAAAGTGTTATTTTTAACTAGCAGCGACTCCAGTTTATATTGGGGTGAGGAGGTGTGACCGGGCGGCGGCTGGTCCCCACGAAGTGCGTCCTGTTGGTGACCTGTGCCCCGTTTTGTAAGCTTGTCCCACATTGTGTCATTTTTTTAAATAAACGCTTCGGAACAGCTTTCCTGATGGGAGGCTAATGCCGCTGAGTGCAAACCGCTGCAGCGCCCCTGGGAGGTGGTTTAAAGCGCTAAGAATTCCTGCCCCGGCCGGCGGCGGGCTCCCCGGGCGCCCCAGGCGGACCCGCCTCGCGGGGCGCTGCTGACCCCGGGAGCCGGAGCCGGGAGCTGGGGGGCAGGGCCCCCCTTCACCCCGCCAGCGGGCGCCCGGTAACCCGGGAAGGGGCTGGCCGGGGATGTGGCTGTTTATCAGCTGCCCGCGGGCCTGCTTTCCGGGGTGTGTGTAAATACATTTTTATTCGCGTTTTTAGAGAGAGGAGGGGGGGGCGAGGAGCACGGGGGGGGGCGCCCCCCGCACCCTCGGCGGGTCAGGCCCCAGCCCCGCGGTGCCCGCCTGCGGGCCCAACGGCCGCCTTCGGGCGCCAGGACGCGGCCCCGCCTGGCGCACGCGGGTCCGCGGGCCGCCCTCCGGGCTGGGGTTCCGGGGGCGCGGGTCCGGGGTCGGCCCCGGAAACCCCGCGCCTGGGGCGGGCGGCGGCGCGGGGCGCGGCGGTCCTTCCGGGGAGGCGCCGGCGGCCCCGCGCGCCCCGCGGCCTGACGGCGGCGCAGCGGCCGCGAGCGGGGGATGCGCCCGGCGCCGCCCAGACCCGCCGCGCCCCCGCCCGGCGATGCCCGCGGCCCGGCCGCTCGCGCGGGGCAGCTGGCGGGGCCGGGGCCGCGGCGCCCGCGCCTGGCCGGCGGCGTGAGCGTCCAGCGCGGCCGGAGCAGGCGGGTGAGTGTCCGCGGGGAGCGCCGGGCGCGGGAGGGGCGGCGGGGACCCCGGGACCGGCGCAGCGCGTCGCCCCGGCCCCAAGGCTGATGTGCGGGCTCCCGCGGGGCGCGGTGGGGGTGGGGACCCCCGGGCAGGCGGCGCCTCGGGCGGGCGGGTGTGCGCGGGGCCTGCGGGGGGGGGGGGGGGGGCGGACCCTGGGCCCGCTGCCCGCCGCCCGACCCCCTGCGGCCTGGGCGGGCCCGGGGTGGGCGTCGGGGCCTGGACCCGCCGAGGAGCCGCCACCCCACCCCCACCCCCACCCCCCCGCGCCCGCGGCTGGAGGGGAGCCCGGCCCATCTCCATCCCGTTGTCACCGGGGCTTCCTCGCCCTGCCCCCCCCCCGGCTTTTTTCCATCAGGGGCAGGGCTCAGGGGTGACCGGGGAGAGGGAAACTTGGGTGCCCCCTCCCATGGGTGCCCTCATGCCCCCCAGGAAGCCCCCCAGGGACATTCTGAGTAAGCACAGTGCTCGAGCCACAGGAACGTCATTTGGAGGCAAGTTCTCCAGCTCTGTCCCCTCGGAAGGACTCGCTGTCCCTGCAGAGAAGTCCTGGGCCCCTGGTCCTGCACCCTGAGGCCGGCGGCCTCTGCCCACCCGGGATCCCTCAAGACCTCATCCAGCATCTTTCCTGGTCCACTCCCAGCTCGCTCCCCACCCCCACCAAGTGTCGCTGTGGCTGAGAAGACAGACACCCCATTTCCGGGGGGAAGGTGGGCACCGCTCCCCTTCTCTGAACGTCCCCCACAGCCCCAGCCCCCCAGGAGGCTGGCCTCCGCGGGGACTCCCGCAAGTCCCAGCGCGGTGTTCCTCTTACCAGCACCCGAGCTCCTTGTTTTTGGTGACTTGGGTGCCTGGCTTATCTCCCCGCCGGACTGGGAGCTCCCGCAGGACAGTGCTTCATTCGTCCCCGGTCCCCCGCCCTGGGCCTGCACCCTGGATGGAGTCGGAGGCCCTCCCCGGTTCCCCCCACCCCGGGACCCGGCTGGCCTGACTCCTAGGGCCCTGGCTGTGAAATTATCCTTCTGTCAGGAGACTGCCCGGCCTGGAAGGTTCCCGCCCTCTCCCTTCGCAGAGGGGAACACGGCGAGTTAGGCAGGGCTGTTATCCTTGTAGGCAGTGACTTGCCACATGACAGGGACAGTGCATGCTCTTCTCTGACGGCAGGCGCAGACCCTGGGTCCCCCGGGTGGTGAGCCTGCACCGGGAGGCCTGGGTTCCCCGGGGGGTGAGCGTGGGGCGGGCCTTCTCTTTGGGTTGCGCGGGAGGCGGGAGGGTAGAGGCCCGGACTGCGGGAGTCGGGGTTCCAGGCCTGGCCATCCCATAAGGTCGGTACAAGCTTCACGAAGTCCCTGGCTTTCTCTGGGTCAGGACCTGGGGCCCACCTCCTCTCCCTTATCAGCTCTTCATTATCAAGACCCGGACCTCCGGTTCGGTGGTTAGAGCCTTACCCCCATGGTCAGCCTGCCTGTTTCTACTTTACTGCCCGGCCGCGTCGGTGTGTATGTTTACGTGTAAATCCGCCTGTCTCTATAAGTCATCCGTAAAGGGTTCTGGAAAACTGGACAGCCTACGCGAGTTGAATGCAATAAGTAACGTTGCACCTAAAAGTTGGGCCAGCTCCCCGTGTCGGGGAGATGCCCCCCCCCCGTGACAAACGCGGGGTGTGTGTTGAGGGAGTGTTGCTCCAGCAGCAGGTAGAGTTCAAAAGAGGAGACACCCTTTCTGGGAAAGGCAGTCAGGGTGGACTTCCTGGAAGAGGTGGGATTTTGAAGAGGCCTTGAAGAATGGGTGGAGTTTTCACAGCCACAGCTCCCGTAAAGGGTGTGCGAGTTAGAGTCTGAAATGTGTTTATGGCCAAGGCCCCATCAGAACAGGTCTTTGGACCTGAAAGGAGAGAACTGGTTCGGGGGGATAGAGCGGGAGGCCTGGCGACGCCTTTTCAGTCTCAGCGGTGGGCCTGGAGACACGGGAACTGGGAGGGCTGCGCCCCGTTAAGAATGAGGGGTGAAAAAATGAGACCAGCAGAAGAGAAGTGACCCGCCCTTCGGCCTGGAACCCAGGCCCCCAATTACCAGCTCCGGCTGACGGGCAGTAGCCCTGTCCATCGGCTCTCTTTCCCCCTGTGAAATGGGTCTGGGGTCCTGACTTCCCCACGCCCAGCACTGCAAACACCGTGACAAACCCCTGCAGAACCTTTAGGGCCGGAGACACCGAGAGTGTCAGCAAGGGGAGCTGGCTTTTGCTGAAATTACTGGCCTTGCCAGAGACGGAAGGAAAATGAACCAACAGGCAGGGTTCCGGTAACAGACAAATCAGAGCAGCAGCCTCGGGGACAAGCATTCAGCAGGCGGCTTCTCTCCCTCTGCTTGCCGGAGTCCTGCACCCCTCACTAAACTGTTCCTGGGGACCCCACCCTGCAGTTTCCTCACTGTGGGAAGGGGCCGGGAGTCAGGGAGCAGGGGAAAGGCAGAGACTTATCCAAGTGGGTCTCGGGGGCCCCTGAGGCTGATTCCCGTCTCAGAGCGACGCTGACAGGCGGTCGTGGGCGCCACAGCCCGCAGCCTAGGGGCGTGTGGCCCCCGCAGGGCGGGAGGCTTCCAGGTATAACGCACGCCCTGCGCACGGCCCAGTCTCGCTGCTCCCGGCAGCTCTGCGCCGTAACGCGCTATGAGCCCCAATCAGCGAATCCTGAGCCAGGGCTCCTAGGGAGGGGGAACTCGGGGTGCGGTTCCCACGAGCCTCTGCACATGTTTGTCAACCAGTCGCTCATGCATTTCTGTTTCAAGACCCCTTATTTTTATTTTTTAAAAATTTTCCATTGATTTTTAGAGAGAGTGGAAGGAGGAAAGGGGGGGAGAGAGAGAAACATTGATGTGATAGAGACACACTGATGGGTTGCCTCCCGCACACGCCCAGCTGGGGCCCGGGATCGAACCTGCAGCTCAGGTACCTGCCCTTGGCCGGGAACCGAACTTGCAAACCCTTCGGCATGCAGGCCGGTGCTCTAACCACCGAGCAACCCCGGTCGGGGCTAAAGACGCCTCACTGACTAGATATTGATTCATTAACGCTGAACTCGGCCAGCAGCACTGTCCCTCGCCCGCACGAAGCTCGTTCACGTGTTTCCCCCGTGAGACCCGTCACCGCCGTCCTGCGCTTGGGGACGCTGGACAGCGCTTGGGGCCGTTTTAAACAGTGGAATCACCACCAACAAAAAAGCACAGAAGTGTGACAATCGTAGGACTAAACAGCCCACGCTAAGGGCCCTGCTGACAGCTTGAGCTGGGGGGGCGGGGCGGCTCCTAGTTCTGCCTCCGCCGGGGCTCGCACCTCAGGTGACTCAGCATTTCTGCCGTCTGCACGTGCTCACGGGTGACCTCAAAGGCGCCGGGAGCATCGATTTGGGGGTCACGGATAATTTTAGCGACGCTGCAAGTTCGTGACTATGGAGTCCGAATGAGGGGGGTTGACCCTGTGCGGGGTGACTCCTGGAGCGCGGCGTTCCCGAGCCGCAGGAGGGACTGCTGCCCGCTGGCCACGGAAGAGGAAACGGGCTCTGAGAGGTTGAGCAACGTGCTCGAGCCTGCACAGGAAGCCCGGCCCCGCCAGGACGTGCGCCCACCGCCCGGGTTCCAGCTGTGGCCCTGACTCTGGGCCTCGGGCGCCTGTGGGCAGATTCTTCCCTCCTCTGTCTCCCCCGGCAGGGGGCCGGCCGCCCCACGTTGGCGCCTCTCACAGAGCGGGTCCTTCTCCCAGGACGGCCCCGGGAGGAGGTGTTTCAGGCCAGCCTGGGCCTTCTGGGGCCTCCAGTCCCAGCCTCCTTGCTCCTGGGAACGTTTCCAAAACCGTTCCGCCCCAGGTGCCCTGTAGAGTCGCTGCGGTGATAACGCACATCACTGCCCCTCCTTCTCTCCAAGGCTCCCCTTCCCTCGGCCAAGGGTGGGATTTTCTCTTAAGGCCGCTGGGGGGCTTCTCAGGCCCCCCCCCCCCGCCCCGGGCGTCCTGAGGGTCTGGCTGACACGCGGGCTCTGCTGCGGGCCTGTGGGGCCTGAGTCGGGGCCTGCAGCCTGCTGGCCTCACCTGGCCTCACCTGGCCGCGGGCCACCCAGGAATCCAGCCCGGGGAGGGCCCACCAGGCCCCAGTATCCTGGGCGAGGCGAGTGCAGGACAGGCCAGCTCAGCGGGTGCTGCCAGCTGTCCCCTGCTGTCCCTACAGCCCCTTGAAAAGCCACCTGAAAGGGCGGTGGGGGGTTAGGTTCGGTGGGGGGGTGTCAGGGTGGAAACACACCCTTCCCATTTCTCCCGGGAGAGCCTCCGTCAGCCCCGGGCTGGGGGGGGCAGGGTTTCCCTGCAGGGCTGGAGGGGTCGAGGCCGGTTCAGCCACAGAGCGTCCCCTCCCCTCCCCTCCCCTCCGTCCTCCTGAAGGGCCCGTTAATGGCTTTTCTCGGCACTTTGTAAGAGTTGACTTTTCACTTGTGCTGGTTTGTTTTCTCCCCCCATACGAGGGAGAAAAACCGAACATTTTGCGCAATTAGAATTTTCCCCCCTTGGGCAATCACGCTGCGGAAAGCGTCAAACGCCTTCGAAAACCACACAGGTGCCCTGGCCGGTGCGGCTCGGTGGTTAGAGCGTCCGCCCAAGCGCCGAAGGGCTGCGGGTTCGAGCCCCAGCCCCGGTCGGGGCACGTGCGGGAGGCAACCAATCGACGTGTCTCTCTCACGCCGATGTTTCTCTCCCTTCCCCCGCTTCCGCTCTCTCAGAAAAGCAGTCGGAAAAAATGTCCTCGGGTAAGGGTTGAAGAAAATAATAATAAAATAAAAATAAATGGAAAAAACATCCTCGGGTAAAAAAAACCAACCACACACGCGTGAGGCTCCCGAGTGGCGGGCATTCCCTCAGCAGGCTGGCAGTCGGGGCCTCGGTGTATGGAGACGGCGATTCACGTCTGTTTTGGGTTTGCCCCTTGAAGCGTGTTTCGGGGAGCCGGCCGGGCTTGCAGCCCGCGGGCCGCACGTTTATTGTGGCCGAGCCGCGGGGGGTGGGAGGCCGCCGCCTTCCCCATGGCAGCCAGTGGGTAGCTCCGGGCTTACGGGGAATTTGTTTAAGAGCCCGGCGCTGAGGCACCTTGATAACTCGGGCCCCGGAGCCCCCAAGCAGCTCACTTGTTTGGACGGCAGCACCCGAGGCCTCACTCCCCCCCCCCATGCACATGCAGGTGACAGTTCTCAGGCCTGCGAGCCACAGTGCGCCCGGGGACAGTTTGCGCCAGCCGGGCTCGAGGAGGGGCTCATTAGCTTATACTCGGGGAGTCGCCAGGGTGCGGTCACCAGATGCCGGCATTAGCCTGCGGCGGAGCGCTGGCCTGGCCGAGGGGTGGAGGGAGGGAGGGAGGGAGGGAGGGAGGGAGGGAGGGATGGAGGGATGGATGGATGGATGGATGGATGGATGGATGGATGGCGCCGCTTTTATTTTGGTTCCCGGCCTTGGGTGAGTCACCGAGAGTCGTGAGTTCACGCGAATGACTGCTCAGCACCAGCACAGTCTGTCTTGCGCTCCCGGGGACCGAGGTGGACAGTCCTGATGACACCTATTTTTCTTTTCACCTCTGTTATTAACCAACCCCCTCCCCACCGCCGTCCCTGAAAGCCCATGGTCCTGAGGAATGTTCTGGCTGATTTTCCAGCCGCGGGGAGAGAAAGGAATTCAGAATCTTAGGGACAGGCCAGCCGGAAGGAGCACTGGAAAAAACCAGGCCCAAGGGTGTGACCTTTCTCTCCACCCAGAGAAATGACTTTCCGTTTCCCTGAAAGCTTCGGATCCCAGGGCCGGGCCTAGAGGGGACTGAGACGTGAGGCCTCAGCGACAGGGTAGGGAACCGGAGGCCGGCTCATAAAACCTGGGTGTCCCCACCCTGGCCGGTGTGGCTTGTTGGGTAGAGCGTCGGCCTGTGCACCGAAGGGTCATGGGTTCGATTTCCGGTCAAGGGCACGTACCTGGGTTGCAGGTTCGATCTTTGACCCCAGTCTGGGCTCATGTAGGAGGCAGCCAATCGATGTGTCTCTCCCCCCTACCCCCTGCCTCTGTCTCTTCTGTTCTCTCTAAAAAGCAACGGAAAACTATCCTTCATTGAGGATTAAAAAAAATAAATAAATCTGGGTGTCCTGGTGGCCCGGGAGCTGCAGGACTGGTGTTTGCAGAGTTTAGTCCAATAATGTCACCCGACCAGGTGACCTTGATCCTGGGATTTTCCGGCTGCTGAGGTTCCCGCCGGAGAAGGAGGCAGCTCTCCCCGCGTCAGGCCACAGGGGTCCCCTGTGTGGCCCAGCTGCTCCAGAAGCCCAGGGACCCTGGCCTATTGGTGTTTGAGTCACTGGTGCCCAGCACAGTGGCCTGGTGACTGGGGCAGGCACTGGTGCAGGTCCCGAGGTGGAGGGGCCTTGTGCGCCCAGCTTTTGTATAATATGCTCCGTGCACACAACGCTTCCTCTTGCTCTCGCTCGCCTCTTGACCGGAGACAGTGAAAGACAGCTGGGCCGAGAGGGCCTGGGGGTCCCGAGGCGCGAGTTGTCCCGTCTCAGGTGAGAGGCTCTTGGTTTCTGTGCCCATCCGTGGGGGTAGTGACGCTCCCGCCCAGGGATGCTGTGCGGATGGGAGGGGGCCTGTGGCAACTGTCAGTGACCTTGCACACGGGGCGAGGGACGGCCTGGGTCTTCATGGCTCACAGGTGTGACATTGGTGGTAGCTGGCCTCCCACCCACCGGGGCTCCCCTGTGACTCCCACCAGCCAGAAGGTCCCCTCCCTCCAAGAGGTTCCAGCTCCAGCAGAAGGCGGCAGGCGGGTGTCCTGCCTCCCAGGAGCCTTATGAGCCCTCGCTGACCCCAGCCCTCAGCCCCGGAGCCACGGGGCAGCGGGGACGCAGGGCCTCCTGCAGCGCAGGCTCTGGGCCGGCCCTCGCTGCTCGGGAGGGTGAGGGGCGGGGCAGCTCCCTGGGGAGGGCTGGGCGAGCGCCGAGTCACACTTGCTTTCATTAGGCTAATTACCCGCTGCTGTGAAGTGGCTCCAGGAGCTGCCTTAGGAAGAGGGTTCTCTGGGCTGGGCCAGCTCCTCCCGGTGCTGCCTCGGGGACTGTCGGGGCCACTTTCTCTCCTCCAGTGAAGGGGCTGAGTTACTAACTTCCGGCCGGTGACAGGCGTCCAGTTGCCCGCTTCGTGCCTGACTTGCGAATTTTCAGGCCGTTGAAAGCGAGCTGTAACGCAGGCCGGTCGTGGGCACCTCGGGAGAGGAGCCGAGCGGAGGGCGGGTCCGTGGAAGGCCGTGGAGACTGGGGGGGTGTTCGCTTGTGTAAAGCGCTGGCTGACGGGTGTTTCCCGCTGCCCCGTGGCCGGCCCCGCCCGTGGAAGGCAGCTTTCTGTGTGCACGCCCGTCACGGGCGGGTCCTCAGGCTGCCCAGCGACCACAACGCGACCCACCAGGTGGCTGAATGACTGGCTCTTGGGGCCCTTACTCTGTGCCAGGTCCTCACCGGCCCTCTGCAGCAACCCCATTTGACAGATGAGGAAACTGAGGCCCAGAGGGGAAACGTGGCTGTCCCAAGGTCACGGGGCAGTGGCTTCAAGCACAGGCCGCCTGGCTCTGGAGCTCGAGGCTACAGGGCTGTTTTAGACAGTTCACCCCACGCTGGGCTGGGCTGGTCATGAACCAGGCTTTCGAGAGCCCATTATGTAAAAGTTTTGTCTGCATGGAAACTTGTCCCCAGGCGAGGCTGGAGAAGGTACAAAGCCTCCTTCCCGGGCCGAGCAGTTCCCGCCCGGAGGCCGCGGTGCCCGCAGCTCGCTGGCTCGGCCCGCTGTCCAGGCCCCTTGGCGACCATCTTCGCAAGCTCTCCTGGGGGCACAGACGGTTCACCAGTGTCCTTTCCCCGGGCGGGCAGGTGGGCTTTCTGTTTGGGCCACCGAGCCTCGCTGAGGCCCTCACAGCCGGAGCTGAGCCCTCCAGGTGTCGAGGTTTCGGGAGGTGGAGGTTTTGTTTTTAGCCACACAGCCTCTGTGGTTCCGTCACTATGGAGAGTCCAGGCTGGGGGCCACCAGCTCCAAGCTTTTCCTGCTGGTGAGGAAAGTGGGCCCCCCAGATACATCTAAGGCGGGGGAAAGGCCCTCCGCTCCCAGACCCGTGTGCTGTCCTGGGGAGCCGATGAAAACTCTCTCTTCTGTTCCTGCCGTGGACTCACTGCCCCGCCTCCAGCAGGAGGGGACACTGGGCACCGAGCTCCCTTCCTACCGTGGGCGTAACTGAGGCTCGGAGCGGTTCAGGTGTCTGTCCAGAGCGGCACGGCCCTAGGCCCCGGAGCCTGGACTGAACAGAAGTGTCTGGACGCTGCAGCCGGCGCTCTTTCTGTGGCTCTGTGCGGGCTGGGGGCACAAAGGGACGGCCAGGGATGGGCCATCGCCCGTGGCACTTGTCTCCTCCCTCCCTCCCTCTCGCATCTCAGTCTTGGCTCTTACCCTGCAAATGGGAAATGACACGTGTTGGCCAGGATGTGGCGAGACGGCAGCTGTTGTGCATTGTTGGTGGGAACGTAATTGGTTAAAGACCAGCCGATGGACAGACAAACACGTGGCCTATCCGTGTGGTGGAATATTACTCGGCCCTGAAAAGGAAGGGGGTTCTCACACGGGCAGAGCCATGGAGACAGAGCAGAAGGGTGGTTACTGGGGTCTGGGGGTGGGGTACAGAGCTCCTGTCTGGGGTCATGAAAATGTTCTGGGAACTGAGAATATCCTTAGTGCTCCTGAATTGTTCACTTAAAAATGATTATAACGGTGCCTTGGCCGGCGTGGCTCAGTGGTCAGAGCGTCGGCTTGCAGAGGGGTCGCGGGTTCGGTTCCCGGTCACCGGCACGTACCTTGGTTGCAGGTTCGATCCCTGCGCCCGAGGCAGGGTGCCTGTGGGAGGCAACCAGTCGATGTCTCTCTCTCTTTCCTCCCCCGTCTCCCCCCTCTTCCATTCTCTCTGAAAATCAATGGAAAAAATACTCTTGGGTGAGGATTTAAAAAAAAAAAAAAAGATTAAAATGGTAAAAAAAAAAAAAAATCTCAGGCTCCCCCTGGAACCTCAAGTGGGTCTCGGGCGAGGACCGGTGGCCTCTGCATTTAGAGCCTGTAGGTGCCCCCGGCTTGGGAGCGGCCCCCTTGCCTGCAGGCCCCGCCAGGGCCCCAGCTGCACCCGGCCTGTTCAGGGAGGGCGTTCCCGACGGTTGGGTTGACGACGGCCGGGCTGTGTGAGTGACATCTGTCTCAGGAGCGCGGTGCACCTGACGTGGGCTTGTCCTTTTATGGCGCGCTCTGGCCGCCAGCGAGCGGAAAGATAAATACCTTTTCA
Source organism: Miniopterus schreibersii (assembly GCF_964146895.1). NCBI lineage: Eukaryota > Metazoa > Chordata > Mammalia > Chiroptera > Miniopteridae > Miniopterus > Miniopterus schreibersii. The sequence goes on along the minus strand of NC_138122.1, from coordinate 26,106,132 downwards.
AAGAGCAGATGCCAACTGCCCCGGGTCCCGGCGTTCGCAGCTGCGAGGCGCGTGGGAGACGGCCCTGCCCCGGGCAGGTGCTGCGCCCGGGTTGGCGAGAGGACGGGCCCCACGGCGGGGCCGAGGCCCACGCAGGCAGCACGGGCCTGTGGCGGGAACTAGGGGGCCACGCGCCCTCCCGCAGCTCCCGAGGTTTCACGGGGGCGTGTGGGAAGGTGTCCTCATGAGGCTCCCGGGCTCATCCTGTCCCTGGCCCTCGGGAGGTGGAGAGGCCCCAGGCTCCCCCGGTGTCCTGGCGGCAGAGCGGTAGAAGGTAAGGCGGCCGGGCCGGGGGTGCTGTGACCGGAGGGGCTCCAGCGGAGCCAGCCCGCAGGGGGCTCCCCGTGCTTGGACTGGTTCCCGGGGTGCGTGTGATTTTCTCACGGATCAGGAGGCCCGACGTCCGAATCCGGGTGGGGGCAGGTTGGCTCCCGGGAGGCTCTGAGGGAGAACCTGTCCTCTCCCAGTGTCCGGGGGTGGCCGGCTGTCCCTGTGCTGCGTGGACGTGTAGATGGGCCCCCCCCCCCGCCCCGGCTCGCGGGTGGGCGTCTGTGTGTCCGCCCGCGTGGTTTCCTCCGCGTCCCTCCCTCTCCCTTCCCGACAGGCAGGGGCCGTTTGCTTGTGGTTGGGGCGTCTCTGCGCCTCCCCCAGCGCGGCTCCCGGCCCCGGGCTCAGGACCAGCCTGGGAAACACATAAGCAGAGGGTTAAAGGCTCGGAGCGAAAGAGCTTAGAGCCTTTCAGCAGATGCCGGGAAACGCATTTGATAAAGTGCATCCGACATCCATTACTCCTGAACACGCGGAGATGGAGGGCCCGGCTCGGGTTCGGCCCTTGGGGAGCGTCGCCCGTCAGCAGGGACCTAGTCCCGCTCCGAGGGGGAGACGCCCGCCGGCAGCCTCTCCCTGAGCGAGTCCCCGAGCCGGGGCGCTCGGCCCCGGGGGGATGGCGGGACCGCGGGCAGCGTCCGGGCGGCTGGGCCGGGCGCTCCCTTTCTCCCCTGCGCGGCCGGCGGGCGAGGCACCCGGGCGGGCCGGGCGGGGCTGTGGGCCAGCTGCCCTCTCGTCGCCCGAATCGCCCCTCCCAGCCGGCCAGCGGGACGGGGCACAGCCCTTGGAAAGGCTTTTAAGCGGAGTCAGCGTTCGTCGTGGGTTTTCAAAGCAGACGCCCCGATAAGCCAGCAGGAGTCAGGAGCAGGACGGGTGGGGTTCCCACGCGCGCTCCCGGGCGGACGGAAAGTGCTTCTCCTGTCCCGGCCGTGAACCCGGCCGGGCCGCGATGTCGGTCCGTGAGGGTGGCGGGGTGCCCGGTCCCGTGATCCAGGTGCCCCCGGCCGGGTGCTCAGGGTTAGCGTGGTTCCGCCCACGGACCGAAGGGTCCCGGGCTCCGTTCCAGCCACGGGCACGGGCCTCGGTCGCCCAGGTTCCAGCCCCAGTGGGGCACGCGGGGGGGGGCAGCCAGCCAGCGTTTCTCCGTCACGTCGATGTTTCTCTCCCCCCCCCCCGAAAAAGCCTGTGGAAAAAATATCCTCAGGCGAGTTTAACAAACAGACAAACAGACATCTCTTTACGGTGCCACCTGCAAAGCGTCAGAGACGTGGGCGCTGGATCGCGCCTCAGCGTTAACCCGCCGCCGACAGACGCACTTGCGTGAACCGGGAAGATCCTGGAAGTGCCAAGTGAGCCGTGGCCGTGAAGGGACCGGGCCACGTGCAGAATGGCACCGGGGGGCTTCGCGAGATCGCACGTGGCCCCGCGGCAAGGGGCCGGCCGACGGGCGGGCGAGGCTTCGGCGCACCCTCCTCCGCCCTCTCCCCCTGCCGCCGGCCGCGGGCGCCCGTCTCTGTGCTGCCCGAGACTCTCTGCCTGTGTGAACCTGTATTATTTTTAAAAACCCCGCTAATAGCTGCCTAACCTTGTGCGCCTGCTGTTTCGACTTAGCAATTCAGGAACCCGGAGGGGGTCCCCCGTCCGTCCCTGTCGCTCGCCGGGCCTCTGACCACTGGCTCAGCGTTCGGCTGCCAGAAGCCCCACCGCTTATTCCGCCAGCTCCCTCGCAGGGCGTTTGGGATTTTAACAGCAGAAAATTGGGAGCCCGAGGGCACCGGGGGCCGGTTTCCACGCACCCGGGGGAGAGGTTCCAGGAGCAGGTCGGCGGTCAGGGGCGGCCTCCCTCCCGTCCCCAGCAGCTGCTGCCAAATCGCTCTGCACAGACGTGGGGCCGCTTTACACCCCCGCTTACGCCGCGAGTGCCAGGCCGCGGTTTTCAACCTCAAAACCCCAGGCAGGGAAGAGCTCTTAAGCAAAATGAAAATCGGGAGAAAGCCGTGCGAGAGCCTTGTCTACTGCAAAGGGCGGCCGAGCGGGTTCCTGGCACAGCCAGGCGAGGGCACCAGAGGGGGTCCTGGGCGCCTCCTGGGGGGCAGCTGCCTTGCCCGCCACCAGCCCACCCGTCACCAAGTGGCTGAGAAGCTCTGGGAGCTTTAAAATTACCCCAGGACTTTGTAAAATCGCAACATAATTTTGCCAAGGAAGGACATTATTATTATTTTAAAAATGTACGTCTTTATAGATTTCAGAGAGAGGAAGGGAGGGGGGAGAGAGAGAAACATCAGTGATGAGAATCATCGATCGGCCGCCTCCTGCAGGCCCCAGGCTGGGGGTCGAGCCCGCGACCCGGGCCTGTGCCCCGACCGGGCGTCGAACTGCGACCTCCTGGGTCCTAGGTCGACGCTCAGCCGCTGAGCCCCACAGGCCAGACAAGGACATTATTTTTAAAGAGTCACCGTCCAGGGCGTTTTCAGTCGCCAAGGGTGTCGGTGGTAAGGAGACGGTAGAGCCGTGGTTCACGCTGGCGGGAACAGCCCGCCTGCCCCCGGTGTGCCCCCTGCAGGCCCCGTCACAGCGCCAGGCCTGGCAGACACCTGCGACGAGTTTCCATTTGACTCACCGTTGTCGAGAAGGTGACAGGACTTACCATATTTTCAGGGCGCCACGGTCCCCGAGCCGCCGCGGCTCCCCGCGTGGGCGGCAGGCGTGGGCTTCCCACTGAGAAAACCGCCGCTTTGAACAGGCTCCGGATGGAACTTTTTTGCTTTCACTAAAGAAAATAATAATAAAGCAGCTCACCCAAACACACCCTTTAAAAAAAAAAATCTAACGTCAACCCAGGAAAAATATCTCTGTATCCAGCCTGGTATCAGAACACAGCCGAGCCGCCCGGACAGGAGGAAGGGGACACCGTCCCTTAGCAAGGTCAGACGTCCATCTTTCAGGGGCGGTGGCACCCGGTCCTTGCCCCTGCCGCCTCCCCAGCGGGCGGAGCCTGGGCACAAGCAGCTCAGACGCGCGGGAACTGGGCCGCGTTGCCTCTGAGAACTCCCAGCGGGGCCGCTGCTCCCCCGAGACACCCCAGGAGGCTGCAGGGCCGGGACTGTCTCGCTCGGGACACCGGAGTCCTGAGGGGTCCCTGACCAAGGCAGGCCGGGCTGCCGTTACTGATGCTCGGCCCGGAGTTTGAAAGCTCTGTTCCCGGGCTTCGGGTGCCCAAGGCCGACGGTGCGCCCGGGCCGGCTGAGCCCCGGGCAGCCGACGTGGCCCCTCGGGTGCCCCACGGGCGGGCGTGTGGCAGGAACGGGCCCGGGGCGGCCGCCGGAGTCCCTGAGGCCCGCCTGTCAGCGCCGAGGTGTCAGCGCCGTGTCTGCGGACGGCCATGTGTTTGACAGCCCTCCCCGCATCTAGCGGCCAGATGGTCTAAACAACCCATCCGTGGTTCGGTATGTAAATATTTCCCGTCATTATCGCGGTCTGCCGTGTTGACATTAACAAGGATGAAGAATGACTCTGAGGATCTTGCCACCAGGAGCCCGTCAGGGCTGCAGAGCTGGCCCTGCACCGTGGAGGGAACAGCTTTCGGGGCGAGGCCGCCCCCGCCCCGCGGCCTCCTGCCCGGGCACCCCCTCCCTGGCGCAGTGACCCCGGGGCGCGTTCCCTCGGAGCTCTTAGCGAGGACGAAGTGTGTTTCTCATCATGAGCCGACGTGACGTCTCCACTGCTGGGGCGAGCTCCACGGCCCAGCTTATTTCCCTTTTTGCTGTGCCTACTAGGAAGCACACGGCTAAGTTTTGTTTTGTTTTGTTTTTACTCATTTGCTTGTAGATTTTCCTCTGTCAGGAGCATCAGTATAGATTTTCTTCCTTCGTGGTTTCTTTCTTTCTTTACTCCCCTAGTTTTCTGGGAGGCGAAGCTGTGTTGTAAGGTTTTCCTGGAAGCAGGTAGTGTGACTAACGTGAAGAAGCTCTTGTCGTGAGCTTAGTGTGTGATTGCGGGCCCTAAGCCTGGTCTCTAGCCCGTCTCCTTAAATGGTCAGCTGGATAGTGGTGCCAAGAGGGGCAAGACTGGGCGCGGGCCTAATTCTCCTGTGTACCCGTCACGCACTGGACACGTAGTAACAGCCTGGTGAACGCGTCAGGATAGGTACTGCCAGCTGCTGCGACAAGCAGTCCCCCTTCTCGGCGGCTTACGGCGGTAAAGACTTGTCACTCTTGTTGCAACTGGGTCGGATGCTCTGGGGCGGCCTCCACGCAGGGACTCAGGGATCCGGGTCCTTTCCTGTCGTGGGGCTCCCTCGGGGCCCTCCACTGGGAGGCTCACATGGGGCTTTTAGGGGCCAGGCCTGGAAGGAGTGTTCGTCCCTCTACACAGACAACTGGTCCCACAGGGCCAGACGGTGTTCAGCGGGAGGGGGTTCCACGAGGCCGTGGCTCCTTGGTGGTCCCCAAAGTAACCGTCCATCACAACCACTCTGGGGGAAGATCTTTTGCAGAAGCGGCCGGGTGGACCCCGCACACAGAGCCACCCGAGGCCCCTGACGTGCCCAGGTTCCCCTGACCCAGGCGCCCAGAGGCCAGGTTCCCTTGGGCAAGCTCCGGCCGGACCGGCGGCCTTCCCTCGAGGAGGCTGTGGCGAGGGCCGCCTGCTCCGCGTCGCTCGCGGCTGCGGCTGCGATTACATAACCTGTTGTTCTGTGCCGCACCAGGCCCCGGGGACTTGTCAGAAGTTTCTGGAAGCCAGCTGTATGAGCTCCAGGCAACTGGGGGGGCTCTCCCTCATAGTATTAGTCACTCTGTACTCGGCTAAATTTAACTTTTATCGTCCAAATGATATTTTTGTGGGCTTAGGGTTTTACATAATTCCACCAACTGCTGCAGGCCGAGGATTTCTCTGATTTGTTAGGCGTGTCCGTGCGTGCATGTGTTGCGTGTGCGTGTGCCTGGGGGGGGCGTCTTCCCCCGTGAACTTCTGCCGCCCGGGGAAGCGTTGCCGTTTCCCTGCCCTCGGAGGCCTGGGTTTGCCCTTTCGGGCTCCGCTCTGCTGGGGAGCAGTCGCTCCTAAGGGCTCTCTGATGGCCTCCCTCGGGCCCCCTTCCTCACTCAGGCCTCTCCGCTCGGGGAGGGGGTCCCCCAGGGTTTCCTGCCGCCTCCAGCAGGCCTCCGAGGGAGGAGTGAGCTCCGGAGTAGGGTGTCCCTGGAGAAAGCAGAGAGAATGATCCTGAAGGGTGGGGGTGGGGAAAGGAACGAGATAAGAAGCCCAGCCCACAGTGCGGGGTCCGGGGTGCTCACAGGCGGGCAGGTGCGGGGAACGCTGGGCTGCGGGCGGCTGAGTGGGGAGACCCGGCCTCTCCCCGGGGGGGGCCCGGGGGCAGCCCAGGGGGACCCGGGGACGCAGCTCCGCCATTCCCCCTTCCTCCCAGCTGCTCAGAAATGGTGGCTCGTGGGTGTCCCCAGGGGGCCTCCTGCTCTCCAAGGTAACTGTGCGTGGGGGTGCCCACCTCCGTTTTCCAGATGGGGAAACTGAGGACCACGTCCGAGGGCCGACGCAGCAGCCAACATTGGGCGCTCGCCATGTGCCAGGCCCGGTGCTGGGCGCTCGCTCTGGCTGGCTCGTGGGCTCTTTGTGGCCCTTCTGTGAAATGGGTATGCGTGTCGGGGCGTGTTACAGAACAGGAAACCGAGTCCCAGAGGCGTCCAGCACACAGGGTAAGTTGCTGGAGGCCAGGTGTCAAAACCCGTCCACCTCCAGGCCCTCTGATCTCAGCCACTGGGCCTGTCACCTCTTCCCTGCTACGGGGACTCCCAGGGGCGCAGACGGCAGAGAAGGGACTCGGGCCAGGCCCCGGGCGCTTTCCAGAGCATCGCTAGTCTCATGATGTCCTCATATAGTTGCCCCGTGGCCTCTCCGCAGGCCGTCTTTAGAATAAAACGGTGCAGGTGTGTATAGACTGTGTCTGGGGAGAGGAGCTGGGTGCTGGGGAAGGGACAAGAGAGACTCACTCTCACCCTGCACCCTTTGTAGCTTTTTAAAAAATACAGATGCACCATTTTAAGTAATTTTATTTAAAAAAAATTAGGAACCCCTAGGTATAAACCCAACAGAATTGAAAACATACGTCCACACACAGACTTGTACGTAAGTGTTTACAGCACCGTGATCCACAGCAGCCGAAAAATGGGAACCGCCCCCGTCTCCATCAACGGAGGACGAGAGAAGCAAACGTGATCAAGCCGCACGGTGGAATTTTACGCAGCCATGAAAAGGAAGGGAGCGCTGGTCCCGGCTGCGTCCTGGACGGACCTTGAGAGCCTGGTGCCAAGTGAGAGAAGCCAGACTCGGAAGGACGCAGTGTGATTCCATCGCCCCCCCCCACCCCTCCTTCCCCACCTGCCCCCCCCCCCCCCCCCCCCCCCCCCGGCTCCCTGCCCGCAGCGAAAGGAAACGAGTGTTTAACTTCGGTCACACCACCCACTTGTTTGGAACTCAGGCATTTGGCCAGGGCCAGCGGAGACACAGGCACGCCTGGGCACGCCGGTGAACTGGCGCCTGGTCCAGAGGGCATTCGTTAAGCGTTTGACATTTATTTAGTGGGGACGGGGGCAGACCAATAACCCATTAATAGAAACCGCGTGGTTCACATCCGACGACTGAAACAAAGTCAGGGATCCGGAAAATTTTCAGGACAGAAGTTTGGACTTCCTGTCTCCAGAGGGGGGTTTGGTTTCTTGGTTGGTTGGTTGGTTGGTTGGTTGGTTTGTTCCCCAAACCCCGCGAGCGGCACTGGAAGACTTAAGTTTAACATTTAAAGGAGGGCCTAGTGTATGTCACGATCCTCGAGCGGGTGATACTGTGCCATGTGAGTGAAATTTGCTCATAGCTGAACTTGTCTCACTCCCCCCGCCCCCGGCAAAAAAAGTGAGTATGGGGGTGATGGCTGTGTTAATTAAAGATTTCAGGAACCCTTGCCCTGGCCCGTGTGGCTCGGTTGGAGAGTCATCCCACCCAGAGGTCGCCGGTTCGATCCCCGGTCAGGGCGCATGCCCGGGCCGTGGGTTCAGTCCCCAGTTGGGGCGCATGCCCGGGCCGTGGGTTCAGTCCCCAGTTGGGGCGCATGCAGTGCGGGGACAACCGGTCAGCGTTGCGCGCTCACATCGATGTCTCTCTCAAGTCAGTAAAAACAAACAAAAAAAAAAGAGATGGGAGGACTCCTTTCACGGTGCATGCACACATCAAATTATCACCTAGACGCTGTGTTACACCTTCGTCACAATGTATCACAATGTTACCACTGTACCTCAGTAAAACTGGGGAGGGGGGCGCATAGGGGAGTAAAACGTTTCCTTTTGTTCCCAGTAAACAGAAGAACGTGTATTATTTCGTTTCAGGGCCCCCCCGCACCCCACAATGCCGCAACTGGGGGTGTGCGTGGGACCTGCGCGCGGCGAACCTCAGCGCAGAGCGCGTGGGGTGCTGGCTCCTCGCTTCCCCTGGGGGGGGGGCTGACTTGCTTTCTGCCTGTTTTGTGCGGGTTGGGGGTGGGGATGGGGGTGTCACCCGGGGAACCTGCATCACCTGGCAGCACCTTCCTATGTTCTCCCAGCCGTGTGTAGCCTCCGCCCTGAAGGAGCCGCCTCCCTCCTTAAGCTGACTCCACGTTGGTTTTTTGTACTCTAAACGCTCTTTTGTCAAAACAGTCACCTCCCGCATGTGCCTTTGTCCCTGGGCCCCTGTGGGTCTCCTGCCGGCGGCTGTGAGTCACCGGTGACCTTCTCACCCGGGGATCGGCGCCCGGCGGGCCTGCAGAACCCTGCTGCGGGGACGGGTGTGTTATCCCGGGGAGCCCGTGACTCCGACACGGGGAGACGCGCAGGGCAGGGCAGGGCAGGGCCCACGTGGGAGCTGTGGATTTGGTGGCTCCGACCAAGAGCAGCGGGCGGGCTCGGCGTGCCCAGCGGGGACTGGCACCTGGGATAGCGGGACGTTTTGTTCCCTCGGGGCCCAGCGTGTGTGGGGCTGTCGGAGAGGCTGCCGTGACGGGAGGGCAGGCTCAGGGCCGGGATGGAGGCTGGGCCCTGCAGGCCCGTCCCAGGGAGGAGTTTGCAGACTTGGCCGGGACTCGGGACTCGGCAGGGAGTGTGGGACTCGCTGGGTGGTGGGCGTGTGAAAGCCGGTCTGGGCGCTCTGCTCTGCGGGGCTGGCAGCCACACCTCCCACTGCTGTGCCCCCCCAGTTCTCTTCACCTCCCCAATTAGATCTCCCTCCTCTGCACTCTCACTGTCTGTCCTCACCGGGCAGTTTTGCACTTTTGTTGTCCGCGGCCACGAGGACGTTCCTCTTCTCTTAGCGTCTGTCAAGACTGCTGGTCCCTGGCGGGTACAGGCCGGTGTCCCCGGAGCCCCCGTACCTGGCCTCAGGCCCCCGAGGAGGGTCGCCCCGGAATTGGGAGTTGGTTTCTAGAACAATCCCTGCTCCTTCGGCCTGCAGGGGGCTGCCTTCTGCTGCTGGTCCCTGGAAAGCCTCCTGGGCTTGGGGACAGGTACAGGGGCTCGCTTCGCACGTGGTCAGACAAGCAGGGACGTATGTCAAGCTGCAGATGTGGGCCTGGGCGTCTCCACGGGAGCCCTGGGTCGGTGGCGGCATCGGCGGTGCCTGTGAATTTTCTGACGTCTTGTAGGCTGGTCGTGCCCGGGACTCCCTGGGTCTCCGGTCACACGCTGCCCGGCTGCAGGGGATCAGAGGGAAGGCCAGAGTCAGTCAGTTGCATCACCCCACGATGCTGACCATCGGGGTGCTCCCAGCTGACCGCCAGCTCTGGGCTGCTTCCCTCCCTCCCCCTTCCACCTGCCTCCCGATGCAGCCTGAGGTCCTCGGGGTTTGATGGGTGAAAACCTCAGGTCTGAGGCCGAGGGCTCCGAGCCGGGCTTGTGAGCTCAGACAGCTCCCGTGTGTGTCTGAGGTGTGGGTTCAGGGTCCCCAGCACGGGCGCCCGAGGACATGTGCAGAGCCTCAGTCTCCACGAACACATCCTTTGTCAGATGGATACTCCTCTAGCCGGGCGTCCCCCGTCCTGTCCTCCGGGCGCATCTGAATTTCCAGTCTCCGGCCTTCGTGGCTCAGGATGAGGCCTGGATTCATCCATTTCCCAGTGGGGTTGGTGCTGGGTGATCAGAGCGACCAAGCGTCTCACCTCCTCCCCCGCTGGGCTTCTCCCTGCAGGATGCTGGCATGTGGGTCCTGGTCCCCGACACCCTTCCGTGGGCCTAGTCAGCCGAGCCGTCCCGCCGCCACCGTGGGACATCGAGGGAGCCTTCTCACGCAGACCTACAGGTAAGGCCCCCCCCCCCGGCTTCAAAGTTTGGGGGTGCCAGGGCTCTGTTGCCGTTTGCTTCCTTCCTAAACATCGGACTTTATCTAATTAACACAGGGTGGGGCGTATTAATCGATTCTCCTTCTTGCAAATATTGGCTGCTCTTCGCTGAGTCCCAAGGACTGGTACTCGTCTTGGGGGCTGTAGGTTCCAGATTCGACCAAGCTGGTCACTGTGCTTGGTCTAGGGCGCCTGGGGCCTCCCTTCTCTGGGCTCCCCTGGCTCAACCTGACCCCCCCCAGCCAACAGGACAGGACAGGAGTGTGGGGCTCCCCGAACTCCGCAGTGGGTAGGGGCTCGCTGTGACCTGGTGTGACAAGCTGTGGTCGGTGACACTAAAACGAAAATGTGTGTATTTTTCACGTCAGCGTCTCCCTAGACGAGAAACTGAGGAGGACATGGCCCAGGTCCTCTGCGGGGTCATGGGCGGCCTCAGGACTGGAGGTCGAATCTCGGGGCGCTTGTTTGCTTTCTCTCCTTCTGCCCTGACTTAAGAGTGGGAGCCCTGGGCCCTCCTGGGGCCCCTTGTCCATCCCGTTGCCTTTCACGCCCCGAGTCTCAGGCACAGGCCTCGCCCTGTCCTCTGTTGTGATGCCAGGGCCTCTGGCGGGTAGAACAGGGAGTGATGTTGCCCTTTTCCTTCCTAAACTCCGACAAAACCTCCTCCCTGTGCGCTGACCGGCTGGATTGAGCTTTGGGGGTACAGAGGTCGGGTCTGTCCTGGGAAGCTGACCCAACAGGGCGACAAGGCCGGGAATGGGGATCTCAGGCGTCCGTCCCGTTTCTGTTCTGTCCGCCTGGCTGTGGGCTGTGGACACCCAGTAACCTGTGCAGGAGCCAGGACAGTCCCTGAGGAGGCCAGGGCCCAGAGACACCAAGTACCTGGCTCGAGGTCACACAACTGGTCAGTACTGGGCTTGGGACTCGACTCCAGATCTAGACCCAGAAGCGCATGGTCTGGTTTCTAAACACAGGCGAGAACTCCCCGCGGGACGGGGCCAGGCCCAGCCTTCCTTGCAGTCCTGCTCCAGGTGGGCCCCTTCCCTGCTCGGGCCTCCCCTCCCTCCCTGGGGTGTCGGCAGGGAGCACAGGCCTCCTCGAGTGCCCCTCTCACCGCCGAGCTGGCACCGGAGGCTGTTTCTGTCTAATTGCTCGTTCTCAGTTGCTGCGAAAAGGCCTCCAAGTGCTAAGGAGGAAGGGTGCTGGGTTGTATTTTGTTTTGTTTTAATTTACTTTGCAAGGTGGTGTCTCAGCTGCCAGGGTGATACGGGATGGGGGGGCGGGCAGGGGAGCCGGGCACAGACCCTCAGCCTCCGGGAGGCCACTGTGGAGGTCACCTGTGAGCACTTGCCTGCCGCGCCTGAGCCCGGCCGCCCCCGCGTGGCTCCGAGGGCCCTCCTCCGGCAGAGCCCTTGCTTCCTGTTTCCTTTCCGCAGGGGGGGCTCTGCCCCTCCTCACAGCTGCACCCCCGGTTCCCGGGCCACTGACGGCAGCCTCGCTGCCCATCTTATCCAGGGGGCCCCACTTAGCGCTCCTCAGCTTCACTCGTTGGTCCAGCCAATATTATTGACTGCTCAGTACCCACCAGGTGGGGCTCCAGGTGCTGGGGACGCAGCTACGGACACAAGAGACAAAAGCGCCCCGCGTGGAGCCGACACCCGGTTGTGGGCCCAGCGCTCTCTCCACACTCTCATTTCATTTCTGCTGTGAGGGTTCCCTCTCCTCACCTCCACCCAGACCTGGAACAGGAAGATCAGGGTCACTCCCATAGGCCTCTGAGCCCCTGCTGGGAGTTGGTGGCCTTGAAGGGCCCTGGATGGCGAATCGCATGGTGGGGGGACTCGGCCCTTCCTTCCCCTGGCTGCTGAGAAAGTGGCGTCTCCCCATCTCCTCTGCAGGGCGCTGAGGGAGGAAAGGGCTTCAGGAGCAGGGTTTATTTTTAGAGGAGTTTCTTGCTCCAGCGGAACTCCGAGCCCTTCCTTCCAGAGGTGGGGGTGGGTGGGGGCCGGGCCAGGATAGCCGGGGTCCTTTCCTCAGCTCTGCCCGGCTGTCTCTGCAGTAGCTTGACCTCCAGGCAATGGCCCTCGCCGCCGAGAGGGTCTCCCCCAAAGAGGAGTCCCCGTGGGGTGAGCCTCTGCCCTCAGCCCCCTTCCGGGCGTGAAGCTGTTTGCGGCTCTGAGCTGCTGAGCGGAGCTTCTGCGTCCACAGTGGGGAGGGTCCCTGCCCAGCCGGCTGCGCTCAGAGGCGGTCACTTCCTTCCTGACTCCCCGGGCTGGGCTCTCGCAGGGAGGGGCGCTTCCTGCCATTGTCTCCTCCGAGGCCTCCCCAAGGTCACTGTCTCCCAGGGAGGAAGAGAGCTGAAGACTCAGGCAGGACCTCTGACCACGGCCACCCGCTGACACTTTCCACACCCACCTCCCCTGTCCTCAGCGCCCCTGCATCCCCTCCTTTCCCCGCGGAAGCTGCATCCCCTCCTCCGGGGTCCTGGCAGGGGGTGGGGTGGGGCTGGGACCACAGAGTTGGCCGCTGTTGCCTCCGGGTTTGGTCCTGTGATGAAGGGCAGGTTGGGTCCTGCAGCCAGCAGGGGAGACCCCAGGTGCGGAGAGGACGTCCTGCGTGGGGCTCATCCTCAGTTCCTCTGCGGTCCCCCCGCGGCACTCAGGAGACAGCGGGCGGATCTGACGCCCCACTCGCACCCCTTCTGACCTCTCCTGTCCACAAGTCTTTTTCTTGTGTTTTTTTAAATGTTTCTTTTCTTTTTTTTTAAGTTGGCTTTTTTTATTATTATCATTTCAGAGAGAGGAAGGGAGAGGGAGAGAGAGAGAAACATCAGTGATGAGAGTCATTGATCGGCTGCCTCCTGCACGCCCCCCGCTGGGGATCGAGCCCACAACCGGGGCCTGTGCCCCAACCGGGAATCGAATCTGTCTCCTGGACCATAGGTCAATGCTCAACCGCTGAGCCACGCCGGCCGGGCCCCAGTTCTTTTCCTGATGAGGAATGAATGACTCAGGGTAGAGGGCGGGCCTCCCTCCCACTGCGAGCCCTGCACCTGCCTCCAGGGGCCGCAGCTTTGGCCCCCGGGACCTGCATTTGGTGAGCGAGTGCCTGGGAATCGGCGAGGCCCTCGGGTGCGCTCCCTCTGAGTATTTGCTCTGGCTCTGAGCTGATTAGCAAGCCGATGCCCGTCAGGAGGCCATGCCACCTCCGGTGTCCCCACAGCCCGGGGGGCTGGCACGTATGTCTTGGACTTGTCCGCTGCGTCACGACAGAGGCCGGCGGCCGGTAGGGGAAGAGGGATTATATTGTTTCCATCTGGCTTCGGCCGCCTTTCAGCCCCATCCAGCTGTTCCCCGGTACCCAGTGCCCGGCGGCAGGTGCCGGGGGCGAGGTCAGCCAGGCGCTGGGGACCTGTCCGTCTTCTCCACGTGCACGTCTTCAAGGCTATTTCTGGCCTCACCATTATCCCAGAGGCTTTGGTGATAAATATAGACGTGGATTGAAGAGCCCCAGCGGCAGCAGGCAGGCAGGCAGCGGGGAGAGGAGAGCTTGCGGACGGGCACACAGCTATAAATAAGTCCGCCAAACACCTCCCCAGCCATACCGCTGGTGGGAAGACAGGTTTCCCTGCCACGCACTCTGCCTGGGGGCTGCTGGGTGAGCAGGGAGGGAGGGTCCGCGGAGGGAGAGGGACAGAGGATGCCGGTCTATCGGGACCTCGCACAGGAAGGCAGGCTGCCGGCAGCGACTCCCCCTTCGCCCTGTTAGCAGCTCATGAAGGACACTGGCCAGTGGCCCCAGCAGGAGTCACGGGGACAGCTACCTGGAGGGACAGTGTGCTGTGCCGAGACCGATGGCCCCAGGCTGGGCGTCTGCTGCAGCGGGGGCCTCGGGCAAGGGCTGGGCCCGGTGATCCTGGGCCGGGGCGAGGCCTGCAGGCAGCTCTGTCTCTCTCGAGGCCCACGCCCGTCTCCTTTCCAGCTCCTGCGCTGCCGGGATCCTGCCTCCTGGCGAGAGCACAGCTTTGCTTCTCTGCTGGTTCCGGGTCCTCACCACCCAGCAAGGCGGCTGCGGAGTGACCCTGGCTTAGGCTCAGGGAGGGGGCCCTTCCCGCCCGCCTGCCTTTGCTCCTCTCTCCCCTCCCACCCCTGATGCCTCCTCCAGGCAGGAGCAGACGCCTGGGGCTGGCACCTACCAAAGGCCCATTGCAAGGAAAAGGGTAGAAGTGGGTTAGCGGATAGGAATCTCCCTGTGGACCAAATAGTGTTGCGGTGATGTCACCCTCGTGTCACAGGAATCGTCTTCCTAGCGTCCCCTGCGGTGGCCCCATGGAACAAAGGCCAGAGGCTGGCGTGTGCACGCGGGCCGGGCAGGGGGAGAGATGTCCGTTCACCGCTCATGCGCAGGCAGTGCCCCGGGAGTGCCCGCTGTCCACGGGCGGGAGCGGCCAGCCCCGTGGAGGAGGGGTCCGCGCCCTGCCCCGCAGGCCGTCGGGCCACAAGGACAAAGAGTTGCTTTGGCTTCCTGAGCGGGTGGCACATGTGGGGATCCGGCACTCAGCGCCCAGTGTGGCTTCAAGCGGAGGGCTGCAGAGATGCATCGCACCTGGGTCCCACTCTCGGATCTCATCGGACACCGGAGGGGGCAGAATCCGAAGCAGTTGCAGTGCCCGGGGTACACGCCCGGGGGGAGGACGGGATGGGATGGAGACACCGTCTCCTGGGGCCAGGAGCCCATGGAGGAAGCTCTCAGGGGCCTGGCACCTGAGCTGGACCCTCTAGAATGCCCAGTTCACTAACACAAGAGGCAGGGTTGGAACGGAACAGGAAGGGGCTTCCCAGCAGAGGGAACAGCCTGTGCGAAGGCACAGAGGCAGGAGGATCCTGTCTGCCGGCCAGGCTGCTTGGGGGCTGTGCTGGGAGCCAGGCTGAGTGGAGGCCGGGGGCCAGGTGCCTCACACGCCTGTTGGGGAGCGGGGAGGTCCCCCGGAAAGCCGAGGGCGAGCATGGGCGGCCCTTAATCAGAGCCGTGTCAGGGCGTCTTAGAAAAGGCTTCACCCGACTCCACGGGGATGACAGGCTGGGGGCGGGGGAGGAGGGGCGGGCCGGGGCCAACATCACGGTGTCTTGCTGTGTGAGTACCTGAAGGGTGTTTTTTTTGTTTGTTTTTTTCTGCCCGAGCCTGTGAAATCGGGATGAGAAACTAGGAGTTGGAGAGCCTGGCCGGTGTGGCTCGATGGTTGGGTGTCATCCCAGGCACCAAGAGGTCACGGGTTCGACTCCCGGTCAGGCACCTGCCCGGGTTGCAGGCTCCATCCCCAGTAGGGAGCATGCAGGAGGCAGCCGATCAGTGTTTCTCTGTCATCATTGATGTTTCTGTCTCTCTCTCCCTCTCTCTTCCTCTCTCTCTAAGAAAAGCAATAAAAACATATTTTAAAAATCACTTAAAAAATAATAAAAAAGAAACTAAGAGTCATCGAGATGGCAGTGCCCGGCGGGGGGCCTGTGCCCGGCACGGAGCCATGGTTTCTGACTTGCTCGGTTCCCCTTGTCACCAGAGGGATGACCTTGTCCAGCAAGCTTGACCACGGCCAGCAGCCCAGGTCCGGAGCAGAGATAACGAGCTCCCAAGGGGCTCAGCCTGCGACCTGGGGCTCCCCCTCCAAGGCCCCGAATCAGCGGCTGCGTAAGGGGTGGATGTATCGCTCTCAGCCGCTTCCCCCCCATACCCCAAAAAAGAATCGGCCTGAAAAGTGCTGCGTGACGGAAAGATAAACAAGTTTGCACAAGGGAGCCACAGAAGTTAATCTGGCCGTGTAAATATTTTCGTGTGCGCGGGATGCTGTGGCTGCCTGTTGATTAAATGGAGCAGAGGGGAGGTTGTGGGGCCCTGAGCTGGCCTTGGGGGGAAAGCGGGATCCTTATTAAGAACTGTGGGCCACGCCCCGACGGGTGTGCTCGGCGGTCAGAGCGTCAGCCCGCGCACCTAAGGGTGGCGGGTTCGATTCCCACTCAGGGGCAGGCAGCTGGGTTGCAGGTTTGATCCCCGGCCCCAGTCAGGGTGCCTGCAGGGGGCAACCGGTCAATGTGTGTGCGTCTCTCCCCCCACCCCTTCCGCTGTCTCTGAAAATCAAATGGAAAAATACCCTCAGGTGAAGATTAACAAAACACACACACACACACACACACACACACACACACACACACACACACACACACACACGGCTCGTGTGAGTCAGAAGCCCAACACTGCTCTCAAGTTCGGGCGCCTACGTGGACTGAGAAGGTCCCAGCCAGGAGCCTGGCCAAGGCCATTCGAGTCTCGGTGGGGAGCGAAGGGAAAGTTTCTCATTCGACATTCCTGACGCCCCACGTGGGGTTTCCATTCAGGCAAGTCTCCCGCCCTCTGTGGACACCAACCAGGTGTCTCACACGTTGATCCTGTCTGGCCGCCGGTCCCCCCATCCCCTTGGGTCCTCGGCGACACGTATCACCCGCAGGCCCTGGGCTGCGTGCTTAGGCCCTTCCCGTCTCGGCCTCGTTTTTTGCATCTGTGAAATGGCTCTTACACGCTAACGCTCAGGCTGGCTTCCCATAGCCGGCCCGGGGCTGACCCTCACGGGCCTGGGGACCGACTGACCGGGGGTGGGGGTGGGGAGGAGCGCTTGGCGACCGGGAGACTTTTTATTTATTAATTAACTAAGAGACTGTGATGCCTCAGGACGTAAGAGGAGCTGACAGGTCACGTGGCCCCTGAAAGCACAGGGCTGGTAATCCATTTAAAAAAACATTTTCTCCTTTGTAATTTAATGGAGGAAATCATTAGCTGGGAAATTGGTAGAACTGATTTATTCCCATTTTGGGGAGGGGGAATGGGAGAGAAAGCCGGCTCTCATCGCCGCTTGTTCTAGAAATATGTCGGCACAATAGTCCCATTAGCTGGGCCTGGCGTGGGCAGGGCAGCCCGTGGAGCCGGGTGAGGGCAGGGGGCTCTTTCTGGGCGCAGGGGGGTGGCCGCGATGTCGGCAGCAGCTGCGCATCTTAGGAAACACGGCAGACGTGCCCGGGCCCGGTGGCGGTGTGGCAGGGGCCCCGGCTGCCCGCAAGCCCAGGATCACGCTCACGCCCTCGTTCCCAGGGACGCGGGACCTGGACCGGCTGGGAAAATGGACTACGTGCCTCTCGGACTTCATCCGGTTCCAAGGGGAGGCAACTGGGTTCACCCTAAAAATAACCAAACTTGCAAACAGCTTCAACATGCAAATGTTTCTCGTATCGATAGGGCCACAGCACTTAAAGGTACAGCAGTTTTTCCACCGCCCCGATCTGTTTGTTTCCCCCGCGTGGGGAGGAGCTCTGGGGTGATCTGGGCCCTTCTGGGGTCACCATCTTCCAGCGCCCGGCTGAGGTCTGGCTGGGCTTCTGCCCTCCCCGTGGGCGCCTCCTGCCCTGGGGCACCCCAGTCTGGCAGGGGTGAGGCACCTGCGACTCTCAGTGGCCCCGGGTGCCCCCCGACTCGGGCAGGGTGGCTGGGCGGGAGCACTGTCGCCCCGTCAGGCTCGCGTGTGTGCGCCGAGGGGCTCGCCTGACTTTGACTTTCCAAGCTCCTCTGGCCCAGAAACCCGAGTAAATGAGTTTTCAGAGAGGAGGAGCCTATAAATAGCCAGGCAGGATGTGGAGAGGTGAGATGCAGGGGACCGCCACGGTTGTGGGCCCCGCTCTGAGCGGTGGCTGCACCGGGACCCACCCCACCCTGCCGGGTGCCCGTCTCCCCACTCTGTTGGCAGAGTCCTGGCGTCACAGGCCCCTGCTGACCTCCGGCTGTCCTGGCCGCCACGCCCAGCACGGGGCCACCGTGAGGCTCTGGGGCACCCTGTTATGTCCCCTGCTGGGGACTCTGTGTCCGTGTGCTAACTCTTCCACAGATGTGCCATGTCTGGGGGGGGGAAAGTGCACCATCAAGTGGGGGGCTGAGTGTGGTCGCACCCCCTGGACGGCGGGCCTGGGACTCCAGGGCCTTAGGGCAGGGCCACCGTCGCCACCGTCTCTGGGAGTCGTGAGGAGGTGCAGGCCTAGACCCTTGGGGTACTAACCTCTGCAGAGTCTTCGTTCGTATGTTCATTCACCCCTGAGATCATTCATTCGTATGTTCATTCATTCCTTCCCGCGTTCATTCGCTCCTGAGTTCATTTGTTCATTCAGCGCCCGCTGGGCGCCAGGAGCTTCCGGGCCCTGGGGATGCTTCAGTGAATGAACCAACCCAAAGCCCTGCCCTCACGGAGCCCCATTCCTGTGGGAGAGAGACTTTAAAAAACACACGAAAACACAAAACGTGCTACACCGTGGACGAACCTGGAGGACATGAGGCCGCGTGAAACAAGCCAGACACAGAAAGACAGACACCGGGTGATTCCGCTCATCGGAGGCGCCTAGAGTCAGATGCATAGAGAGGGAAGGGGGGGGGGGTGTTAGTGTCTCGCGGGACAGTTTCCATTTGGGAAGATGCCAGTTCTGGGGATGGTTGCACAGCAGCATGAATGTGCTTAATGCCACTGAACTGGCCACTTAAAAACGGTCGCGACGGCCCATTGGGTGAGGTGTGTATTATACCCCGATTTTAAAAACAAAAAATATAGAAATGAGAGGAAAGGAATGCACAGTGTATTAGATGAGGGTCGGTGCTGGGAAGAGAGCAAGAAAGGGCGGGAGAGGGCCGGGGCTGGGTTAAGGCATTGTCAGGGCGAGGGAGGGAGGCCCGTGGGGTGGGGGAGGAGGCCTAGTGAGAAGGGGCTGAGCGGAGGCGGCAGGAAGGGGAAGCGCCTCCGGGCAGAGGGGACGCAGGGACCGATGCCCAAGGCAGGCAGGGTGGAGCCTCCAGGCCTTCACTCCGGGTGGGTGCCGCCAGGACACTTTGGGCCCAGGCAGGACGTTTGTGGGTTCGCGAGGGGTCCCTCCGGCCGGCCGTTCTTTGCAGGGTGGGGGTTTGAGGCTGGGTGCCCCGGGCCTGTTCCTGAGCTCAGCGCACAGTGGGGTAGGGTTCTCTGCGGTCGTGTTTAAGTTTTTCTGGAGTCCTTGGCTGTCGCTCCCAGATGCCACTTCTCCCTTTGCCACTCGGGCAGGGTGGGGTGGGTGGCGTGACGAGGCGGGATGGCTTGGCCAGGGTTCGGTTCCTGCTGCTGGGGCCTGGAGGCCGCCCCCTAGGCCCCTGCCTGCCCCGCCTGGGAGCTGAGTGCTGAGGGCCCGGGAACTGGGCCTGTCCCAGAGTTGCCTCTGGGGGGGGGGGAAGGCCCCTGCTGGCCAGGTGGGGGGTCGGGCCGGGCTTCAGCCCCACCTGTTGTCTGCCCCACCCTGTGTCTTCCAGCTGTTCCTGGGTTTCTGCATCTGCAAAGGGAGAGGGTGGGACTGGGACCCGGTCTGGATTCCAGTTTCTGCCGGGAGCTCAAGCAGCTCCGTGCGTGAGGGAAGGTCCCCCTGAGCACCCCCCACCACCCAGCCGGGGCCCAGCGCCCTCTGCACACCCCACGGCCCCTTCCACCCACCCCGGCTGCCGCTTTAGGACGGGGGAGGGTCTGTTCTAATCCTATAGCTCCCGCCCAGATATTCCAGGGGTGACCTCAGGAGTTGCTGGGGGAAACAGCAAGCGATGGGGTTCTAGAACGGGTGTCAGGGGCCAGTTGGGGCAGGAGGAGCGGCCAGTGGCTCGGGGACCTGTCATTATGGCGCCCATGGAGCCCACTCACCAGCTGGAGCCCCCTGTGTTCCCCGAGAGCCCAACCACCTGCCCTCTGTCCTTCTAGAAGGGGCCTCGGGGGCGAGGCCACAGACAAGCCCTCTCCACCCCGAGGACACCCCGAGGACACTGTGGGGTAAGTCGGGGGAGGAAGGGGCCAGGAAAGAAGACCGAGGGGCTTGGCGCTTGGCCGGGGCCCTGGGTCCCACACGCCTGTCTTATCCAGTCCTCAGAGCTGCTCTGTCTGGGACGATCACCACTCACCCCATACGACTGTTTAATTTTAAATTAAATTGAAATAAACTTAATAATCGCGTTTCCAAGTCACACAGTCACATTTCAGGTGCTCAGTGGCCACGTGGGGTGAGTGGCGGCCAAGCTGGACAGCGCAGGCGTAGAAACATCCATCGGCGCAGGGAGTTCTGTGGGACAGAGTTGGTCCCCACTCGAGCAGCCCCACGAGGTTGAGGCTGTTGCCCCATTTCACAGATGGACAAGCTGTGGCTCTGAGAGCAGAAATGGCCTGCTGGTCGTGCAGCCGGGGAATGTCAGAGGGCGCAGGACACAGGTCCGGTGGGTCTCAGGGCGTGGATGTGGGGCTGGTGCGGGCGCCGTGTCCAGCGGCCCAGCGGCTACTTCTCAGGACAGAGGGGCCTAAGGCCCACCCGTGGCCCACCCACATGCCCTGGGACCTCTGCCTCCTCCAGGAGCCCTCCTGTGCTCAGTGACGCTTTATTGCAAAGGCAAAGCAGGGGTTAACATTCAGTTGGGGCCTCCAGGGGCCTGCACCTTGGAGACCAAATCCCTTAGGAGAGACTCAGGGGAACTGCCAGGAGCCTTGGCCAGACAAGGATCCCGGCCCAGGGGCTCCATCCACTTGGGGGGCCGGGTGTGGCTGGGAGAGCTCAGCCCACCCTCCCCCGCCTCCTGCATAGGTGGCCCTGGGCATTGGTGTTCTCCTGTCAGTGGGCACCCCTGCCCTCCTCAGGGTGGCAAATGTGGCAGAACCTACTGCGGAATTGGGACTCAGGTCTCAGCCACACTGATTTTGAGAAGTGGGGAGGCAGGTGGGGGTCAGAAACGGCTCCTGGACACCAGGGCCCAGCTGCTTCCCGGGCTGGCTGTCGGGAGGGGCTCTGCTGTCCTTAGGCCTGGCCCTCTGGGAGGCTGATGGGGCATCCTGAGCCCCGCAAAAGCCCTGCGGTTCCTGCCCCGCCGCCCGGCACGGAGCTGCTCTTTGCCCCACCGAGACGCAGGTCCCCCACGGCCTGGCCCTGTGGCCCGGAGGCCCGGCTTGGGGGCGGCTGCTCCGGCAGGAGGGTGGGGATGGGCTCTGCTGCCGCCTTCCCTCTGGCATATGGCTCCGCCGCCCGCCTCGGGCTGTGCCAGCGGCTCCCCCTTCTCCATGGCAACTTCGCTCAGTGGTCCCAGTGGAGGAGAGAGAATCAATTCTCCCTCTTCCCTCCCTCCCTCCCTCTCCCCACCCCTTCCTCTTGGCCTCCTGCCTCTTTCATCCCTGCCGGGCTCACGGCTCTTCCCTCCTCAGCTGGCTGTCCGTCAGTCCATCCAGGGGACCTCCCGCAGCGCCCTGAGGCCGAGGGCGCCGGGACCTCCGAGGAGGAGGACCTCCGGGGACATGGGGACCAGCTCCTGCGGCGTGGGGTTCCCGGCGGCTCTCGCACTCTGTGCCCCTCGTCCCCCCTGCTTGCATTTTCCTCCCGAAAGGTAATTTTCTGCTCTAACCGTCACAGCCTGAGGAGGGCTGATTAGGCAGGAAGGCTCTGTCCCGGTCACGTGGGCCGCTGGTTTCCTCTGAGTCGCTGGGTTGGAGGGAGAGGCGAGGAGAGGCCGAGTTTGGGGGCCCAGGGTCTCCTCCAGGGCTGTTGTGAGTAGCGGGCCTCGGGCCTCCCGGTCGGTGCTTGGGCACCGCTGTGGGTGCCCATCCATTTTCCAGTGTAATCGCCGCTCACTGGGGACAGCCGGCCTTCCTCGCCCGAGGTCTGCGGGGAGGGGGCAGGCGGAGGCAGGCACATGCACCCCACATGGGGCTGGGCCCGGGTGCAGGGCTCCCCGCCTAACCCCTCTCACCCGACAGCGGGGGACCGTTTCGTCCCGTAACCAAGACTTCCCCAGGAGACGGTTTAGGTGGATCTTGGACCGGCCGGTTCCGGGCAGAGCGGTCCCGCCGGCACGGTCTGCTGGGCACAGTCCCTCGGCAGAGTTTGTCCACAGGCTGGCTTTTAAGGCGGCTGCCCAGTGGGCGGACATTGTCCGTCGCCCCTGCCCCACCTCCCGGGTGCGGGTCAGGATGGCTTCCCTGG
Source organism: Miniopterus schreibersii (assembly GCF_964146895.1). Lineage (NCBI taxonomy): Eukaryota > Metazoa > Chordata > Mammalia > Chiroptera > Miniopteridae > Miniopterus > Miniopterus schreibersii. Next base: position 26,084,346 of record NC_138122.1, on the reverse strand, counting down.
AGGGAGCGCATGAAGTTAGCTGCGGGCGCCGTCCCCGGGCCGTCGCCAGGTCTGCAGCCCCTCCCCGTTACCTCTCTGCCTCCTGCGCCCCGTGGATGGAAAATACAGCCCCTCCCTGTGCACAGAGCACCCCCCGTGTGGATGGGAAGCCAGGCCCCAAAGGCACGGGCTCAGCACCCAGTTCTTAGAAGCCGAGGGTTCCACACCGCGTCTGAGAGGAAGCCCCGTGCGGTCTTTAAATAGACCGAGGACGCCGAGCGCCCCGTCTGACTCACAGGGAAGTTCAGAGCCGGTCGCAGGTATCAGAGAAAACAGCTCCCGGCTGCGAGCGCGGGACCCAACCTGGGGGGCAGAAATGGCAGGGGTGCCTGGCCACGCAGGTACGCGGCTGGGAGGCAGGCTCGCGGGCGGCCAGTCGGACTCCGCGTCGCCTTCTGGGGTGGCCCCGGACAGGCCGTTTTCATAACAGATTCGGCCTTGACGGTGCCCCGGGGCTGGGCCCCCCCCTGCTGCTGGGGGCTGGGCCGGGCCCCTTTCAACTGTCCTTGCCCCGAAGCCGCCTGGGACCCCGGATTCCCTCTGCGCTTCCTTTGATGATCCGATCAGTTCCTGTTGGGCGGGTAGGAGCGAAGCTTTTGTGTCTGCAGACGGGCCACGCCGCGCCTTGTTTTTCCTCGGCTCCGAGCCTGGAGTCTGTCACCGCGACCCTCCCGGCATCCGGCCGCTGTGCAGGCTTCTTAATGACATTACCCGCGCCTGGCCTCGCGGGTGGCTGCGCCGCACATTCTGATGGGTTTGCGAGGAGTTGTGTGACGGGCGGGCGGGCGGGGAGGCGGTGCGCCGCTTTTGTTTGGTTTGGTTTTGGTTTGCCGGTGAACGGAAAATCTGATGTGACACGGAAAAGGTCAGTCCTGTGAGCGGCTCCGTGGAGCCCTGGGCCTCCCTGCGGGGCGGGGGGGGGGCTGGCCCGGAGCCCCCGCGACAGCTGGGGTTCCTCTGCTCGGGGTCTCTCCTGGGTGGCCCGGGGTGGGCTGCCTTTGATGACACCCCCCGTGTGCGTAAACCTGAGGTCGGAAGGGAGGCAGAGCAAGGCTGGCCGGCCTCGGAGGAGGCGGGAGGCTCGGCCCACCAACCTCCCTGCTTTGTCCCGAGTGACTGCTGAGCTCCTGTGCCAGCCCCTCCCGCGCGCCGGGAGCCAGCCTCCTTTCTCAGCGTGATTCCACCGAGCGGAGCGGCGGGGACTTACTTGAAAGCCTCGCAAACAGCTGTGGAGGGTGTGGGAACTGGTCGGAGGGGGGAGCCCGGCTGCCGACGGCTCCGGCCAGGGGTGAGAGCGTGGGCAGCTCATTCCAGGAAAAGTGGAGTAATCGCCGCGTTGGCCGGCGTTCAGGCGGTGAGTGGATGTGTCTTCTTGAACTCGAGGGGAGCTCCGAGATTCAGGGAAGGGCGCGGCGGGCGGCCGATGGTTCCCACAGACCTCACAAAGTACAGGAAGCTGCCAGGGGAAGTGACTTCTCCCCCCACCGTGTGCTGGCCGCTCGCGGTGTCCACCTCCCAGGCCGCGCCGAGCAGGACAGGCAGGGCCCGGGACCACCTCCACCGGGGAGGCCTAGCTGGTGCCCTCCAGGCCCCAGGCCCAGCTCTGAGAAAATCTCTCGGTGGTGTCTCTTCATTTTCATTGTGTGAATGGCTTAGAAACTGTGCGGGAGGAAGGAGCTCGTGAACATCAAACTCTCCCCGGTCTGTCTTGTGATGTCCCCGAGCATACCCCCCCACACACACACGCTCACTCATGTGCACACCCAGCTCCCCTGCACCGTGCATGCAGACACACACACACACACACACACGCATGCATACACTCATGTGCACACAGCTCCCATCCACCGTGCATGCAGACACACACACACACACACGCATGCATGCATACACTCATGTGCACACAGCTCCCCTGCACCGTGCATGCAGACACATACACACACACACACACGCATGCATACACTCATGTGCACACAGCTCCCATCCACCGTGCATGCAGACACACACACACACACACACACGCATGCATACACTCATGTGTACACAGCTCCCATCCACCGTGCATGCAGACACACACGCATGCATGCATACACTCATGTGTACACAGCTCCCATGCACACATGCACTCTCATGCACACACACACACCCCGACGTTTGCCCTCCTGCCATCAGGGCCATGCCTACCACCTGGCTTTCTGCTCCTGACGAGATCTCCCTTGAACAGTCCTCGGTGTTGGTAAGACCCCGCAGCTGCCTGTCTGTGCCCCGCCTTCAGCTCATCAGCTTACCTGCGTGAGACGGGCCGTTCCCGTCCGCTTCTGCAAGGAGCTGCCTCGCTCTCTCGCTGCTCCTCTTTTCCATGCCACCCCCCAGGCTCTGCCCTGCCCTCGGTGTGTGTCTGTGGGAGACCCCCCCGAGTGCCAGCCTCCCACCCTGGGCCCCCGAGAGTCCAGGTCAGAAGGAAGGGGCATCGTCAGAGAGAGACCGCTGAGCTGAAGATGTGCTGGGCTGCAAGGCCACGCGCACGCGGGCATGTCCTCCCCACGTTGTCCGTAATTTGCCACCTTCAGCTTTGCTCTCCATTTCTCCCTATTTTCTGGTTGATTTCCAAGAGCAAGGCTCAGCAAACTCTGAAGCAGGACCTGAATTCCCACCTCATGGGCTCCTTCGCGAATATCATCTAATTTAACAGTTTGCGGCCACCCTAGAAGTGCTTGCTGTGAGCAAACTGAGTCTCAGAGCGGTTGAGTAGCTGCCCTGGGAAGGCAGGGCCAGAACTCATTCATTCATTCACTCATTCATTCATTCACTCATTCATTCCTTCATTCATTCATTCACTCATTCATTCACTCACCTGTTAGACATGGAGCCTGCTCTGCATTGGGCCGGGGGGGGGGGGGTCCATCCATCCCAGTTGTCTGAGGAAAGCAAAGAAGCGGCGAGCAGGCCTGGGAGGAGGGGCAGCCCCGGGGCCTGAGCTGGGAGCCCCTCGTGGCCCCCCCAGCCCGCCGCGCCCGCGGGAGTGCGGGATCCCGACCGCCTGGGTCCCTCCTCCTCCTGCTGTGGGCCGCCCGGCTCACTCTGCTTTAAAATCTGTCACAGCATGGTCCTGTCGCCGGGAAGGCAGCCTGCGGAGCGGGGCCGCCTGCTCCACGCCGAGGACTTCAGGGCGGGCGGCTCGGCGCCGAGGGGTTACAGTAGGAGGCCGTGCCTCGGTTTCCTCCTCTGTCACCTGCGGGCAGCGCCGCCTGCTTCACACCGCTCAGCGCGAAGGGAGCGGTGGACGGGCGCTTGGCAGTAAGGCCCACGATGGGCGTCAGATGCTCCCGAATTACGATGGGGCTACGTCCCGGGAGACCCTTCCGGAGTCGAATATCGTAAGTCGAAAACGCACGTGCTCACCCGACCTACCGACCGTCGCAGCTTAGCCCAGCCCACCGCACGCGCTCAGAGCACTCGCCCGGCCCGGGTCGGACACAGCCCGCCTCGGAGTGCCCGGCGTTGCGAGAGTGCTGTGCCCACGGCGCCCGCCCAGGAAAACACCGGAATTCAAAACCCAAAGTTCAGTCTCTACTGACGGCACATTGCTTTTGCACCGTCTCGTAAAGCTGAAAAATCGAAAGTCGAGCCCGGCCGGTGTGGCCTAGCTGGTCGAGCGCCGCCCTGGGTACCAAACGGTCGCCGGTTCGCTTCCCGGTCAGGGCGCAGGCCCGGGTTGCTGCTCGATCCCCAGCAGGAGGCAGCCGATCGAGGACCCTCGTCATTGACGTTTCTCTCTCTCCCTCTCCCTTCCTCTCTCCGAGACCAGTAAAAACATATTAAAAAAAGAAACCGTAGGTTGAACCCCGTAAGTGGGGGGCCGTGGGTGCAGAGGACCTGCCCGCAGAGGTTGGGGTGGAGTGAGCACAGACGGCAAAGCAAACGACCCGCTTCACGGTGGTCCCGGGCAGAGGGAGGTGCGAGCGAGAACTCTGTTATTTTTGCAATTCTTTCTGTAGGTTAGAGAATATGTGAAAGAAAAAAAAAAATGACGTAAGCATTTGAGGGGCTTCCCCCAAAGGTGGCAGAATGAGGACTGAACCGAGCAGGGTTCGCACCCGAAGGGACCACAGGAAGCCCCGTGGCAGTGGCCGGCCCTGGGGGCGGGGATGGTGTGTGCTGTGCCCGTGTTCCGCCCGGTGCCCTCGCCTTGCCCTTGCCCGCGCCCTTGTGAAGCACTTTGCAGCTTTCTAGGCGTGGGCCTGTGTGATCGCCGCCTGGGGCCGTGAGCAGCTCCACAGGCTGTGCAGACAGGGCCCGGGAACGGGTCGTGTTAAAACGCTCCTGCCCCCGAGCTGATCTGCCTGCTGGGCCCCCGGGAACCGCGCGGCGGCCGGGGTCCCGCCTCAAGGGCTCTGGGCTCCTGGGATGGGAGGCGGGAGGCGGGGGCTGCTCGGGGTGGCGGGAGTCCCCGGGTTTGAGTCCCGGCCGTGCGACCTGCAGAAGCGCTTGGTTTCGGAGCCTGCGTTGCCTCGCGTGGGGCGGGGGGCCGTCCTGCCACTCGGGCGCTGGGTGACAATCGCGAGCCTGTGTTTCTGGCCTGGCCCGGGAAGGAGCGAGATGGCGACAGGGCGACCGTTTTATAGGGCGCTTCTTCAGTGCGGGGCTATAAAAAAAAAAAAGAGTTGGCCTCAGATGGACACTGTGTACCAGAGGCTGTCCTAGGATCAGGGCCAGGCTGGCCCCTGCTCTCCACGCTCCCAGTGTTTGGCGAGCGGGCCCCGGGTCGAAGCCAGCGGGACCTCCTATCCCGGGGCGCGGCCGCTACGCCGCCCGTGGCCTGGAAGACGAATGCCCGAGCTTTGCCAGCCCCCCCGAGGGCACGTGGCACAGCAGTGTTGCTGGTGGGGAAACGGAGGCGGGGGGAGCGTCTCACTGTCAGAGCTGGGTGTGGCCGAGGCTCCGAGGAGGGGCCTCCCCTGGACCCAGCAGGAGAGCAGGGGCCGGAATTTGTGTCTGGATCACCAGCCAGCGGCTTCCTTCCTCCCCCCGCCTCCCCGTGCCCCCTGCTCACAGCTGCGGAGGGGCCCTGCTGGCGTTGGTGACATCCCTGCCCCACGGCAGGGGCACCGTTGAGGCACTCTTTCTTTTTTTTATAACCCTCACCCGAGGGTGTTTTTTCCGTTGCTTTTCAGAGAGAGTAGAAGCAGGGGAGAGAGAGAGAGAGAGACATCGATGTGAGAGACGCACCGATTGGTTGCCTCCCGCAGGTGCCCCGACCAGGGCCGGGGGTCGAGTCTGCAACCCAGGAGCGTGCCCTTGGCTGGAACAGAACCCGGGACCCTTCAGGCCGCGGGTGGCCGTGGCATTCTTGGGGCTGCCTCTTGCCCCAAGTCCATCCAGGTTGGGCCGGTGCGTGAAGGGGCACGTTGGCTCAGGGCCTTTGGGGTGCCCCCCATGACCGGCCCGGGCTGCAGGACCGGTTGGTCCCTGTGAGGCCATTCAGAAGACGCAGCTCCGAGTAAGCGGCAGCGGCCTCCCGGGCACTCGGAGCAGAGCTTCCCGCCTGATGGGCAGCCACGCGCCTCTGACCGCTTGGCAGTCCCTGGACCTCGCACGGGAGGCAGCCAGCGGGAGGGCTCCTCCCTTGGCCCGGCTCGCGTCACGTCCCTCTGAGCTGCCAGTCTGTGGTCCGGGAGGGTTCAGAGCCACTGCCCCTGAGGTCTAAGGGCCCCTGGAAAGGGGTCAGTTCAAACCCTTCTGCTAGAGCTGGGAAGGTGATGCCCACGGAGGGCTGGGGACCGGCCAGTCCAGCTCCCAGGGCCTGGGCAGCACTGACTGGCACGACCTCCTGTTTGCAGCCTGGTCATTTTCAGGGTCTTGGCCCAGGTCCCACTGTGGGTGCAGGATTGTGGCAGGATTTCTACCCCCAGGAGCACTGAACGGTGCAGGGGAAGAGGCGGGGAGAGCGGCTGGGACCCGCCTGCCTCCCTGCAGGGGACTCACCTGCCCCCTCCCCGCCCCCGTCCACCTGTGGTCTCCTGGCCGGGCTCCTGCCCTGGATCCTCAGTGCCGTGTGTGATGCGTTAACAGCGGGGCTCAGAGCTCACGCTGGGATTCGCTCCTCGGTCCGTCCCGTCTTTGTCCTGTGAAACGGCCGAGGCGGAGGCCTGGAATCTTTTCCACGCAGAGAGCTTGAGTGAACCCTCCAAGGTCAGACGGCCGCTCTGGGACAGAGCGTGGACTTCAATCACTTACAGCAAATATTTGCCGGGCGCCTGCCTTTATTGAGCAACTGCTCCAGCCAGGCCCTGGGGAGCCACTGGGAGCAAGAGGCTTGCAGGAGAGCGTGCGGTGATGTCACCGTCTGGGAAAGGCGTAGAGGGGCGTCAGGCCAAGTGCCCGGGAGCCGGCGGGGCCCACCCGCAAGGTTTCCCTGGGAGTAGGGCTCTTGGAGTGAAGGGGTCTCAGTCACGGGACTCCAGGTGTCCCCACCAGCAGCTGCAGGAGACGGAGATTCTAGTGTCGGCCCCGCCCTGGGACCTCAGGCAAGCCCGTGTCCACCTGCAGGAGAGGCTGACCCAGGCCATTCTTTTCATTCTCTGGGGGGCTTCCCAGGACCCTCGGGGAGTGTGTGAGACTCAGGGCCCAGGGCTTCCTCTGTCCAGGAGGCCAGGGAGGGAGGGCCCGGAATCTGCCCTTGAACAAGCCCTGTTGGGGTTCCGCAGCTGGGTCTCCCTCCCCTCCCGTGTCCTGCAGCATCCTGCCCACCTAGGGGGCTGGGCACCCTACCCTCGCTCTGCTCTGCCTCTCTCTGAACATCCAGCCCTCACCGGGCACCTCACCCCGGGGCACATTGTAGAGGTGTCACCTTGACACCTGGCTCCTGCGAGAGCCTTTATCTCTAGGCGTCCAGGGCCTGTGTCTGAACACTCCTCCCGGTGACGTTGACATCAGTCTCCACACAATGACACCAACACCAGACTGGAAGGTGTAGGCGGGTACCAGGCCCAGACCTGCCATGACCTGCTGGGGGCCTCAGGAGGGTCTCTGTGTCCAGACACCTGCAGGACGGGGGCTGGAGGGGGCTGCCCGGCAGAGGTGGCCGTGCGCAGCCCCTGAGGGATGACCCAGTGTGTCAGGCCAGGGCCAGGCGTCACGCTTTGTCTAGGTGCCCAGTGCCTCGGCGTCGTCCCATCTAACCCCACCCCGCCCTGAGAGATGGGTCGTGTTTCTAAAAACAGGTAAACTGAGGCCCAGAGTGGGTAGACAGCTCGAGAGAAGCATGAGTTCAATCGTGGGTCCGCCTGGCTCCGGAGCGGGTCTTTCCCGTGGTGCCTCGGGGCCTCCAGCTGGTTCTGGTTGTTTCACGACCGGTTTGTGTTTTGTTCAGGGCGGGGGGGGTGCACCTGCCCCTGCCGCCCCCCGACTGCCCCCCGTCCTGCTGTTCTCAGCTCGGGGCTGTTCGCCGCCTCTCACTCCCACCCCGCTGACACGGGGCTGGCTTTGTTTTTGACCGTCAGCCGGGCAGGGAAGTGGCAGGCTGTGTGCAGAGATTCCCGAAATAGCCCCAGGCTCCCCGCCAGAGATGGGAGAGCCAGGCTGTGCGCGGTGGGCCGGGGCCTTGAAGATGACTCAGTTCCCCGCACCCGGCCACCCCCTCTTCGCGCCCTCCCCTCGGGCTCTTCTGCCTGAGCTGCCCCCAGCCCTGCCCGCCCGATGCCCCCAGGATGTGCCGAGAGGCCGCCCCAGGCTGGTGGCTTCGGGGTGCCGGCTGGGAGGGCTTTGGTGTAGCCCTGGCCCCGGAATCAAGGGTTCTCGTGCCCTCCCTTTGCCTGACTTGCCCCATGGCCTTGACCAAGGCCCCGATGACCTTGACCAAGGCCCCCGTCGTCCTGTTTGCTGCAGTTTCCCAGTTGGGGCCGGGGAGGGTGTGTCGTGGGATTGTGCGGACAGAGGCCCCAAACAGGCGTGGGAAGGTCGGTGACAACACCGATGGGTTATTTCTCCCAGTCCTGGCTGGTTTTTGGTTTTTGTTTTTTTCCTAAGCCTCACCTGAGGACATTTTTTCCATTGCTTTTCAGAGAGAGCGGAAGGGAGGGAGGGGGAGAGACTTGACTGGGAATCGAACCCTCGACCATTCGGTACATGGGCCGGTGCTCTAACCGCTGAGCCGCCGGCCAGGGCTCGCCTGCCATTCTCGTTGCCCCTCCAGGATCCAGCCCAGCCCAGCCCTGCCCCCCGCCCTCCCCCTTGCCCAGGTGCAGGCCTGGGGCCGCGGGAGGACAGGCGCTGGCCCGAGCAGGTGCCCGTGGCCACCGGGCTGCACGGGGCTGGGCTCTGTCCCCGAACGGGGCTTCTGCCTGTGGCCAGTGATGAAATCCGCTCCCGTCGCTCGCGGTCTGTGTCCGTGTGCTGCTGGCTTTTGCTCTGTGACTGACCTTGTGCTGCGTCCCCTGGGTCGGGGTGGGGCGAGCTTCAGGGGCGGGTGCGTGTGACCCGTCGGGGCCGAGGCTCAGGCTCGGCTGTTTCCCGGTCAGGGGAGAAACACCCCAAGGCGCGAGCCAGGGTCCCTGACCTTCCATCCCCAAGCCCAGCAACTAAACGCTTTTTCGTAACTCGTTTGGCAGCCAAGTCTCGCCTGAACCGAGGTGAGGCCATTTTTTCATGGCCGTTACGTGTCTTCGTTCGCGTCTTTCGCTGCAGAAATGTCGAGTTTGACTGTCGGATGCTGCCGAAAAATGCCCCGAAAGTGCAGGGAGCTCTGAGTTCTTGGACACCTCTGGCCCGAGGGTAAGGCCTCTGCTTTCATACCAGTTACAAGCAGCCTCTGCCCCCAACTCTCCACCGTGTCCTTCCCCTGAGATTCCTGGGGCTGAAGGGGTGATGCCGCCCACGGCGCCTCCAGCACCCAGCCCCTGGCAGCACCCGGGGGGGGATATTTTTAATATCACTGTAGGCGCTAGAACGCATCCCTGTTGCCAGGCGCGGCGTGGGGTGCTCTGCACACTCACGCCTGACCCCCTCATTGGATGTATCGCCATCCCATCCCCCTTTTACAGATGAGTAAACTGAGGCTCAGAGTTTTAAGTATTATTTCTAAAGACAGAGAGGTGAGAAGGGTGAGCGCTGGGGCTCACACCTGCAGCTTCATTTGCTGCCTCTCGGGGGGGGGTGTCTGGGGACCCAGTGGCGTGTCTCCCTGGATTTGCGGCCGTGGCACGTTGAGATTGGGCTGGAGCCTGAACTCTCAGCGCCAGCACCCCTGGCCTCCCTGGGCCCGGGCGCCTCAGCCCCGTCTGTGGGCCCGTCTCCTGAGGAGGGGGGAGAATCCGAGAAGCCCCGGGTCGCGCCCCCCTCCCGGTCCTGATTTACACCAGGCCGATCTGGGGCACTTGGTAAATATTTATAGGATGAGAGATTCATGGGACTACTTGTACTCTTAGGAACATTCTTTCCTTTGCTCTTCCCAGTGTTCCCACTGGGGACAGAGGGAGACACACGCACGCACACGTGCACCCCACCCGTTTGGGCTCTCAGGCTTCAGGGCACCCCAGCTTGCCCAAGGCGAGCAGCAGCGACTTCAGTCCACACCTGCCTGATCCCCGGTCAAGGCCAAGGGCCGGACCTCCGTGGACAGGGAGCTCCTGGGACTACGAAGCCCTGTAGGGAAACTTTAGGGCATGTTCCGCGCCCTGGTCGTCGGCCTCATGAAATCCTGGGGGAACCAGGTGCACGTGGCCCCCTCATTGGGCTGAATGTAGAGAGAGAGCCAGATCCCCAGGCCCAGGCTGTAGGCGGTCACCCCGGCGTCCGGCCCAGGGCAGGGAGGGCAGTGTCCATGTCACCCAGGGCTGGAGACGCCAGAAAGACTGTGAGCCTTTCTCCATCAACCCAGGGGGACTTGCTGGAGGAAGAGGGCAGGGCAGTTCCATTTTTCCTCAATTTATGTCTCATGGACGGAGGCAGCGGTCGGTCCCAAGCTTCCTGGTGTTGTGAGGAGCTGCTGACACTGATAACCTGACCCAGCCTCGAGGAGGCACCTCCGGGTGGCACCGTCCCGCGTCTGCCTGCCCAGGTGAAGCCTTCCCTGCGAGGAGCTGGCACGCAGCTCCCTGGGGCAGCTCTAAATAGAAGAGGAGCTTGTCTCCCAGGCAACGCGAGCCTGAGCCATCAGCCTCCGCGCCCCCACCCAGCGTCGCCCCGGAGCTCCCTCCGAGTTCAGGTGTGAGCGCTCCTTCCCGGACGGGTAAACCGAGGCCAGAGTTACCCGACACGCACAGGTGGCCCCAGCTAAGCCTGACGTTCTCCCCACTGACCCTGCACCGCCCCAACCTCGCGTCCAGGGACCCTCAGAGCTGACTCACGGACGCTCGACGGGGCCGGGGGCCAGGAAGCGTCCCGGGAGCCAGGTGGACCTGGGATTCAGGTGGGGAGAGGTCAGCATCCCAGGGAAGCGCCCAGAGGGAGGCGGGGCCTGCGGCAGCGGCCGGCGGGTGCGAACCCTTCACTAAGAGGCGCCGCTCTCACCCTGGCTGGCGAGTCTCCGTGGTTAGAGCTCCGGCCCTCGCACCGGAGGGCCGAGGGTTCGATTCCCGGTCAAGGGCACGTACCCGGGTTTCGGGTTCGATCCCCAGCCCCGGCCTGGGCCCGCGTGGCAGGCAGCCAGTCGATGTGTGTGTCTCACACTGATGTTTCTCTCTCTCCCCACCCCCCGGAGAAATCAATGGAAAAAACATCCTCGCGGCTCTTGGGGTGAGGGTTACAAGAAAATTTAAAAAGGCGTCGCTCTCAGCTCCTCTCCGTCTCTTTTAATTTTGCTCTCGCGCGGTTTCCACTGACATCTTGCACGTGTGTGCGCCTGTCTGAAAACCATCGTATTATTACTGTATCGGGGACGCTTGTAGACGAGGCCCCTGGGGACGCCCCGGCACCAGGCCCCCCGCCCTGGATGCTTCTTTGGGGGAGGGGAGCAGACGAGGGGGGCTTAAGGGTCTGGCCAGAGGGGGAGAGGGGGCCTCGGGCCTGCTGGAGGGACGGGTCTGGCTGTGCAGCTGATCCCGCAGCCCGAGCTCCCTCCGCGTGGCTGGGAGACACGTGAGCCTGCGCCGAGTCCACCGGCGTCTGGTGATTTGCAAACAGGCGTGCGGAGCGGGACAGTGTGTACACAGCAGCCTGCTGTTCCTGCGAAGCTGCGTCAAGATGTCACCGAGCTGGGGTTTATTTTCGTCCCGGGTATTGTATCTGTTTAGCACCGAGCCCGCCTGGCACTGTGCTCTCGGGGTGGGGCCAAGCTGGCGGTGTCACCACCTCCTGCGGGGGAGACAGCCTTCGAGGTCGGCCCCGGGCAGGGGGGACCCAGATTGGTGAGAAGCCCCAGGGCGAACCCCCAGAGTGACAGAAAGGGCCCGTGTTTCGCGGTGAAGTCTCCGTGTGATGACAGGGTGGCCTGTGTCCAGAACACTGTGGCCTGGCGTCTGCCCTGCACCCCCAGCCAGCTGCGTCCTTCCCCATGGGGCCGACCCGCCGTGGCTCCCGTGGACTCAGGAGGTAGCCGGTGAGATTTCAGAGCGGTCGGAGAGGAAAGTCACCCTGCGGGCTTGGAATCGGCCCTCGTTTTTTGACCTTGGGGTCGAGTGAACTTGCCCTGCACACCCTTCCGGAGGAAACGGTTTGCTCGCCAGAGACGGGCGCGCAGCAGGGCGGGGGGGGGGGGCACCGCCTGCAGGCAGTCGGGGTACCCGGCGCTGGCTCCGCGAGAGGGGGACCTGCCCGGGGTGCAGGCGACCTTGAGAAGAAAATGTAGAGATTGTCGCCCAGCCGGCGCGGCTCAGCGGTTGAGCGTCGGCCTAGGATCCAGGAGATCAGGGTTCGATTCCCGGTCAGGGCACGTGCCCGGGTCGCGGGCTCGATCCCCAGTCGGGGGCGTGCAGGAGGCAGCCGATCCGTGACTCTCATCATTGATGTTTCTCTCTCCCTCTCCCTTCCTCTCTCTGAAATTAATTTAAAAAAAAACCCCACATATTTAATTAAAAGAAAATATAGAGATTGTGCTGTGCAAGCGGCTCAGAGAGAGAACACAGCCTGAGTGTGGTCTGAACTGTCTGCCCCGAAGTCGTGTCCAAGTCCCAGCCCCGGGCGCCTGTGGATGTGGCTTATTTGGAACTAGGGTCTTTGCAGATGTGATCAAGTTAAGACGGGGTCCTGTTGGGGTGGGGGGCACCCTGACTCCAATGACCGGTGTTCTTATAAGCAGGTGATGTGAGGTCACAGGGACCCAGAGACACACGGAGAGAGAATGCCACGTGACGAGAAGGGGGGATGAGAGTGCTGTGACCCCCGAAGCCAGCACGGAGCCGTGGAGCGAGGCCCAAGCTTACCAAGTGACCACGTTCTGGACCTCGGCTCCCAGAACCCCGCGAGGACACACGCGTGTTGCTTAAAGCTGCCCACTTGGTGGTGCCGTGTGGGGGCAGCCCCAGGAAACAAGTACACCCTATCTATAGGGCGTCCCCCCAAAACACGTACACACTGTGAATAATTATAAAGGCAACGTTTATTAAAATATATTTCATTTTCAGAATTGAGCCATCCGCTGTTAAAGTGTGTGTACATTTTTGGGAGACACCCCGTATTTGGGGAGGAACAGAAGAATTAGAAAGGGGTGCAGAGAGCGGCTAGCCGGGGCTCTGGGGAGCGTCTCAGATGGGCAGTAACCCAGGCTCGCGGCGAAACAGATACAGGCCTCAGGAAAAACAGACCCCGTCCGAAGTCTCCCAGGGTTTCTACAAATAACCTCCGCAGAACACGAGCCGTTCGGAGTCAAAAATAGCCGAGCAGAAGAGCAGATAAGGCACCGGAGGCTCCGGAGCCGGCAGGGACGAGTGAGAGCAGAGACTGCCGCGGACCCCCCATACGGCAGTGTTTAGGCCCCGCTGATCAAATGACCACGCTTGCTGCATTTAAACAGAGAAAAGGCAAGGTTGCAAATTCAGGCTGTCCCGCCGGCCGGCGAGGCTCAGCGGCTGAGCCTCGACCTAGGATCCAGGCGATCGCGGTTCGATTCCCGGTCGGGGCACAGGCCCGGGCTGCGGGCTCCATCCCCAGTCGGGGGCCTGCAGGAGGCGGCCGATCAATGACTCTCATCATTGACGTTTCTCTCCCTCTCCCTCTCCCTTCCTCTCTCCAAAATTCATTTTAAAAAACAACCACCATACTTAAAAAACAAACAAACAGGGTGTCCCCAAAAACGTACACACGTTTAACAGCTGACAGCCCGATGGATGTGTCTTTCTTTTCAGATTGAACCCCCTGGGATTAATAATTATCCAAAGTGTGTGTACATGTTTGGGGGGACACCCTGTACGTGCAGGTAACAAAAAGGCATAAAAAACGATGAAGCCGATTTGGAAAAGGACCACACGGACTTTTTATAGGACAACAGTCAGAACCGGATCAGCAGCTGGAAGGCGGAGAGGCCGTCGCCCGGGACACGGCGCTGGAAGGACCAGGGAGCCGCGGAGGGTGAGACCCGCCGGGGAGCCGCTAGCAGGACGCCCGCGTGATGGGGTTTCCAGAAAGGGGAGAGCGATGGGCCAGAGGCCGGGCCTGACGAGATCGCCCCGAGAATTTCCCGGAACTGGTGAAAACCGAGGCAGGGCCCTGGCCGGGTAGCTCCACTGGTCGGTTCATTGTCCCCATACCCCAAGGTTGCGGGTTCGATCCCCTGTCAGAGCACCTACAAGGATCCACCTATGAAGCATGAATAAGTGGAGCCACAAATTCATGTTTCTCTCTCTCTTTCTCTAAAAATCAATCAATCAATCGATACAGAGACGGGCAGGCACGGAGCGCCGTTTGGAGAAAGGGAGGGCGCGCTGGGGACCTCGGTGAGATTCAGCTCAGGGAAGAAGCCCCGTTCCTCTCAGGTCCCGGGGCGCCGAGCCCTCCTTTCCCGCCCGGCCCCCAGAACGACTCGGGAAACGCCGGGCCCTTCCCCTCGGCTGCCGCCCGGCCTCGGCCGGTTCTCCCTGCCCACGCGTCACCTGCCGACGGGCAGTTCCTGAGAACGGAGGGGCCCTCGTGCTAGGATAAGGCGACAGTGAGGGACGAGCCGTGAGACGCTGGAAGGCGTTGCCCCAGATCAGGTGGGGCCCTTTGCCCGCACTGCCCAGCTCGAGAGGGTGCCAGTCCTGGTGCCGTCCATGAGAACGTCACCTCCTGGAGTAGACAGTGCCCAGCCGGCCGCCCCGGGCAGCATGGCCCTAAAGGCCATGCCACTCGCTCCCTGAGGCCGAGCAAGGACCTGGGCAGCGTTGTGCAGGTGCGTGAGTTTGCGTGTGCGTGTGCGTGTGCACACACATGCGCGCCGCCCCCGGGGGACGCCAGCTGGGCCTTTTGACGCAGGATCAGGCTTGGCCTGCTTGCTGCCTTCTGAGTAGAACATTTGGACCCAATTGTTGGTGGCCTGAGGCTCCTGGACCCGGGCTTGCCCAAGAGCAAAGTAGATCAGACCCAGGGTCACGGCCTTAAATCGTGATTCTAGGCCTCCTGCCCTTGCCTCGCTGTGTGGCTGTCAGGTGACTCAGCCCCTCTGGGCTTTCCTCTCCCCACCTGCTCTGGCTGCTTCCAGGCACTGACTTTGCAGTGTCATAAACCGTAAATCGTGAGCATCTGAGAGGGGCTGGCGGCCACTTGAAGGCCACCTGGGCCACCCTGCGGGCAGGGCCCTATCTCATCCGGGGCCCCGCCCCACCGTGGGAAACCCCCGCGGCCCTCTGTCCGTCTGTCTGCCTGTGTGTCTGTCTGGTTGGGGTTTGCTCCCCTGCACACACTCGGGGGGAGGCCCGTCTGGCTCCGCGCACAGTCTGAGTCACAGACGCTGTCAAGAAGCCGGTTTGTTATTTCGGGGACGCGGCGGGGGGGAGCGCTGCTCTTGGCGGAGCCTCGCTGCTCGGAGGAGCAGCTAACGGAGCAGTCGGCATTAGCACTTTGGCTGCTCCGCGGCGTCATCTGCCTGGAGACGCTGGGTTTGGGGAGCGTTTGCCAAGCAGACCTCCCCGAGTCCCTACTAAGTGCCAGGGGCCCTCATTCCAGAGGCTGGAGCAGGCAGTGGGGGCTCCGCCACCGACAGGGACGGACAGGAGCCAGCTGTGCCAGGGCTCGGGTGGAGCACCGTCCCGATGTATCGAGGTTGCGGGTTCAGGGCATGTACAAGAATCAACCAATGACGCATGGATAAGTGGAGCAACAAATCGATGTCTCTCTCCCCCTCTCTCCCTCCCTTCCCCCCTCTCTCTCTCTCAAACCAATAAATAAAAACGGCTGTAACAGCCCTGGAGTAGAATATTACTCTGCCGTAAACAGGGAGCAGGGGCTGACGCCTGAGCCTTGAAAATATGGTGCTGAGTGAAAGACGCCAGACACAAAAGGCCACACGGTGTAGGATCCCAGTTAAATGGAAACGTCGAGAACAGGCAAATCCACAGACACAGGAAGTAGATTAACTGGTGCCGGGTGCCCGGGGTGCGGGTGGGGTGGGAACAGAGTGTGGGTGCCCATGAGTACGGGGTTTCCTTTCGGGGCAAGAGAATGTCCTGAAATTAGATAGTGGTGCTGGTCACACAACTCTGTAAATATATTAACGTGACTGAATTACACACTTTGAGAGGGTGGGCGGCATGGTATGCGAGTCACGTCTCAATAAAATAAATAGACAAGTTGGGGTACTAGATCTGCCCCAAGGCCGTCGTCAGCATTAAGTAACTCATAACTTATTCGCGTGGCCTGAGTGTGCGAATGAGTGAAGGGAGTCGTGAGCCCCCACCCGCCCGCCCCCGGTCCTGCGGAGCAGGGCAGGCTCCGCGGTGCCCCCAGGCGACCGCTGTCCCACGGAGTCTGATGACACGTCCCGCAGTGGCCTGGCAGCTGTCCCCGGCTTGGCACCCGGGCATACGCTGTGGGATGTATTGCTTACCTTGCAATGTCGGTGACTGCGGGGGCGCCAGGACTTTGTCGGGGACACGTTGTCGGGGGGCTGCGCCCTCCAGTTCCTCACGCCTGCAAAATCCAGGCGTCTTCTCATGTATAAACCGACGCTCGGACTGGAGCAGAGGTCCTCTTGGTGGAAGTCCAGTGCCTAGCAGATGAAGGTGGAACTGCGCGCCCCCCCAGCTCCTTGCAGCTCAGACTTTCCCGGGGGCTGTGCCCGCTCCCGCTTTACCCTCGGGACAGAGAGGCAGCCGATGCGTTAGCTGCATACACACGCTCCCCGTGGCACCCCACGCCAGGCCCGGCAGCTGGGCCCTGGGGCGGAAACAGCTGCCCCTTTCCTCTCCCGCGTCCCTACGGTCCCCTCCGTTCACCTGGAGGCTGCCTTCCTGGACGGGGCAGGTGAAGCTCTTTTACTATTTCCCGCTCTGGCCCCTGATTGGGAAGCAGGCAGCCGAGGCGGGCGCTTTCCTGGAGAACGCCGGGGAGAGACCCCAGGAAGCCAGAAGGGTTGTTCCAGGCGCCCCAGGTCTCCAGAAGCTGCCCGTGGCCCCAGCGCCCCGCCGGCCGCCCGCCCCACCGCCACCAGGCTCAGCAGGCTCCGCTGGCCGGCTGGGAGCAGCTCCAAACTAACGCGGTTGGATGCACGACACCCGCTTTGTCCCCACGCAGCCTCGGTCCTAAATTCCACCCGTGACGTCGGACCCCCGCCCATCGGGGAAGCACAGAATCGGCTCTGTGCACCCGATCCTCTTGCTGCTGTTCCCAGGTGGGGTGTCTCCCTGCGGCCCCCCTTCCTGCCTGCGCCGCCCCCCCCGGAGCCAGACCCAGGCAATCCACCCGTCTTCACGGGAGCCCCTCCGGCCTGGCCACCCTTTGAGCCGGGAGCCGTTTCTGCTGCCTGGACACCGCCTCTTCCCCACGATGCCCTGGGGGTCCCTGACGCCTTTGGGCTCCTGCCCTTGATTCCTCAGGTGACACCATGTGCTCTCGGTCAGCTGCGGGCCTGTCCCCTCTCTTCACGTTGCGGACTCTGGCTGGACAGGCTGCCTGAGGATGAGGAGGGGGACCCCCACCCCACATCCAGGCCGGGGCTGCAGACACAGGCTTGCCCAGGGCTGGTCCTGCCCCCTAGGGCCTCCCTGGTCACCGAGCCAAATGGCCTCCAGTCTGACATTGTCGGCCCCGCTGTTTCCTCAAAAACGCTGATGTACATGGGGCCTGGGGCCCTTTCTAGGGTCCTGAATACAGGGGTCTGGAAGCCCAAGGCTTTTCTAGAGAGAAGGGGCCAGAGGCCATAGTAGAGGGTCCGTCCCTGCTATCCTTAGAGAGGGGCTGTGGGTTGTGCTCCTGGGTGGGGTTTGTCACCCAAATTCCTCGCCTGGCTTCCCCCATAGAAGGGCCTCTCAAGACTTGTATTTTCCTTTCTTCCCTCTCACCCGGCCAAGCCCCCGAGGCTGCCCTGTGCAGAGCAATAAAATATAATTCCGTCTAACCCACCCCGACTCCAGGGGGGACGGAGATGAAATGTGTGTCTGCCTCACGGCCCGGAATGAGCGTAATGAGATTGTCTGTGGGTTCAGCTGCCGGGCTCGGAGGGCTCGGGGGACAGGCGGCCACTCTGCCTTCTGTCATTAGGCGGCTGGGGGCTGCCGGGTCCCCTCGCTTCAGGCTCATCCAGGAGGAAAGCAAGGGGACCCTGTTGTGGCCACTGGAACCTGCCAAGGGGCCGTGTGTTCTTCAGACGTCCTGCCCTGGGTGCTTGGCTGTCCTTCCCTGACGGCAGTGGGTTTAGGGTCCTGTATCTTGTGTGTGCCCTGACCAGCAATCAAATCAGCAACCTCCTGGTGCATGGGACGGACGGTGCTTAATCAACTGAGCCACACCTGAGGTGGCTGGGAGGAGAGGGGACTTCTTCAAGGTCACATGGTGGACTCGTGGTAGAACCAGGACCAGCACTCCAGCCTCAGGTCTAGACCGGGCCCTTCCTTGGTGTTCTTGTGCCCACTGGCCTTTGCAGAAACTGACTCTCCTGTCCTCTCTTTCTCCCTCAGGGGTCCTTGGTGAATTCTGTCATGGTTATTTAAGGAACCTCACCTAGAAGTCCCAACACGCAGTTCCCCATCGCTGGGAAGGCCTGGACTCCAAGATGATTATAAAGGAATATCGGATTCCTCTGCCGATGACCGTGGAGGAGTACCGCATCGCCCAGCTCTACATGATACAGGTGGGGGGGGGCTGGCCTCGCCCAATGCGCACACGGCCCTCCACACCTGTGGGTGGTGCTGTGGCCTTCACGGCACAGCATCTGCCCGCTAGGCTTCTGGTCAATGTCTGGCTGCCAAGCATGGTGCCGGGCACACACTGGGATCCCTGGATGTCTGGCATGGAGGGTCTCGCCAGTGCTCTATTCTCGGCCTTTAACACAGATCCAGATACTATCCTCATGTTTAGTTGGCTCGGCCGCTGGAACAAAGTACCCCAGACTGGGGGCCTGAAACAACAGACATTTATTTCTCACTGGTTCTGGAGGCTGGGAGGTTCGAGGTGAGGTCAGGGTGCTGACAGATTTGGTGTCTGGTGAGGGCTCACTTCTTGGCTTGCAGGTGGCCACCTTCTTGCTGCATCTTACACAGCAGAGGGGTAGGGGCTCTCCAGGGCCCCTTTTTATAAGAGCACTAATCACCTCACAAAGGCCCGGCCCCTTCATACCATCCCATTAGAGGTCAGGCTTTAAGGTGTGAATTTTGAGGGGGATAGGACACAAATTCAGAGCTGGCAGGGCCTCCACCTCCACCCTTGGGTTTGCTTGATGGCTTCCACCCTTCAGTCCAGGCCTGGGAAGTTAGCTACAAGCTCCCTACAGAGCCCCGGCCCCCAGCTCCCTTCTGGGAGGAGCTCGATGGAGCTGGGAGAGTTTGAGCCAGCTCCCAACGTGGGAAGCTCGACTAGGAAGAGAACAGAGGCAAACTCGGCCTCTCTGGGGGGCCGAGTTTGCTCTGTGCTACTGCAGAAGTGGCACTCAATTCCCTCTTGAGCCACTTACCCCATAATTATTCCTCGAGAGCAGGGAGACAGGAAGACACTTCCATTAGCCCCCCGCCCCTGCTCTGAGTACCCTGGAAACTGCTCAGCCTGTGCAAGGACCAGGCGGATCTGCCACAGCCGCTGTTTATCCTGCAGCTCCGTAATTCCCGCGCATGCCAGGGGAGCCCCCGACCACAGCGGCAGTCCCCCAACCTCCCCCCCTTTCTGCTCTGCCTGGCCTGCTACATCCAGATCCTAGGGGACAAACTCCCAGCTTCTAGAATATCCAAAGTTCTTTCGAACATTAACCACCTCTGACTCTGGGTCCCTCAAAACACCTGCCATCTTCACCCCCTCTTTTGAGGTTATTTTTTTAAACATCTATCCTTATGCCTTTCATGAATGTAAGACATACCACAGCCTCCCATTTGACGCCCCCTGCAGCCCAGGGCTGCCGGTGCACTCTCCCTTTCCTGATCCCCACTGACATCTGCCTGCCTCTCGGGCCAACCTCCCCTCCTCCTGCTCCCATGTTTGTCTCACCCGCATCTGGCCCTGCGTTCCCGGGGTCTCTATATTCACCGTGTGGGAGACAGACAAGTGCATTATCTCCATTGTGTGACAGTTTCACGGGTGTGAGCACACGTGCGTCAGACCTCAGAAAAGCTGAGCTACACTTTTGTGGGAAGGAGAGCAAGGCCTTCGTTCATTTCTCACCGGTCCCGCTTACCAGCTGGGATGGCGGCTGAGAACAGGCTGCTTTCTGAACCAGCTGCCTCCTCCGGGAGGCTGTGAACAGGATAGTGCGAACGCACCCCGGCTGGCTTGGCTCAGTGGTTAGAGCGTTAGCTGGAAAACCGAGGGGTCGGTTCCCGGTCAAGGGCATGTGCCGACGTTGCAGGTTTGATCCTGGGCCCCCCAGTCAGGGCCCCTGCAAGAAGCAACCAGTCAATGTGTCTCTCTCACATTGATGTTTCTCTCTCTCTTTCCCTCCTTCCCTTTCTCCTTCCCTCCCACTCTCTCTAAAAAAATCAATGGAATAAATATTCTCAGGTGAGGATTTACAACAATAACGAAAAAAAGGGATGAACTCACATGTTCTGTGCCTCGTACCATGCCTGACCAGCGCTCAGTATATGTGTTCTGAGTTTTAAAAACACACAAAAAATTGGCCTGGCTGGAAGCTGACCAGGCTGGGAGACACTCTTATATCCTAGAGGAAGCAAATGCTTAGCTCTGTGCGAGCCATCAGGGGCGGTTGGCCAGCTCTGGGAGCTGGTGCCTTGGGGGTTTCTTGCTCTCTTCCCCTTTCTATCCCCTCCATCAGCCCACCCACCTGGGAGCCTCCTGTTTCTGAAGGATCCTGGCCCCATCGGGTATGTGCTTTGTCTGCATCAGGCCCGAGGTGGCTCGGTCCCCTTCTGTGTGGCCTCAGGTCCCAGGGAGGGAGCAGGCAGGGTTCTCCACCCAGCCCGTGTGGGCCGAGCAGGCCGGGGTCACAGGTGTGCGTGTGTGAGCATGCGCACACCTGCTGTTCAGGAAGCTGACCTAAGGCGGCCTTGGCGGTGCCTTCATGTTGTCATGGAAACAGATACTGGGCTCAAAGTCGGCAGCATCTCAACCATGAGGTTTTCTGCATACGCAGAAACCCGAGCTTTTGGATGTGAGGAAGGACATTCATGGCAGAGAGACACTTAGCGGTGGCCTGGGCGTCATAGTGCTCAGGCCGTGGCTCCGAGGCCCCTTTGCACTCCCCACAGTTGCCCTTTCTGAAATTTGAGTGAGCGCAGGAGGCAGGATTGGCTTTTGTGCCTGTGTGTTTTGTTTTATACCAGCCTTATTGCGATGTGAGTCATACACCCCACAGTTCTCACGTTTAACGTGTGCAGTTTAGTGGTTTTTAGTATATTCACAGTTATGAAACCGCAATCAATTTTAGAGTGTTTTTGTCTCCTCACACAGAAGTCATTTTCCATTCCCCGCCCTCCACCCCCCATCCCTGGGCAACCATACTCTGCTGTCAGGCTCTGTGGACTTGCCAGTTCTGGACATTTCATAGAAGTCGGGTCATACAGTATGAAGTACGTGGCCTCTTGTGTCTGGCTTCTTCCACTTAACACAATGTTTTCAAGGGTCATCCACATTGTAGCAGGAGTCAGTGCTTCATTTTTATGGATGGGCCATATTCCATTGTCTGGATATAATATTTTTGTCCATTTTTGTTGTTGTTAATCCTCACTTGAGGATATTTCTTCCACTGATTTTTAGAGAGAGTGGAAGGGGGGGAGACAGAGGTGAGAGAGGCACATCAATTGGTCCAGGGCCAGGGACTGAGCCTGCAACCAAGGTACTCGAACCCAAGATCCTTCAGTCTGTGGGCTGACGCTCTAACCACTGAGCCAAGCTGGCTAGGGTTCCCCTTGACATCCTAACAATATTAAATCTTCCAGTGCACAAACACAGATATCTTTCCATTTATTTAGGTCTCTAATCTTTCAGCAGCGTTCTGTAGTTTTCAGGGTACGAGTCTTTCACTGCCTTGGTTGTTTCTAGGTATCTTATTGTTTTGGATGCTGTCGTAAATGGAAATAATTTTCTAATTTTCTTTTTTGCATTCTTTGTTTCCATGTGTTGACTTTGTATCCTGCAACTTTGTTGAATTCATACGTTAGGCCGAACGAGTTTTTAGGGGAATTTTTGAGAATTTTTCTGTATATGAGATTATGCCTTTGGTGAAGGGAGATAGTTTTATTTCTTCCTTTCCAATTGTGATTCTTCTTGTTATTTCTTTTTCTTGTCTAATGTCTCTGGCTACAACCTCCAGTACAGTGTTGCAAGGAGGTGAGACAGCAGACATCCCCACCTTCTTCCTGACCTTGGGACAGATGGGAGTCAGGATGGAGGTGTTTGCACGCGCAGTGCTGGGCTCAAGGGGAACCATGGCCTGTTCAGTCTCCTGCAGGGGTGCTGGGGTACAGGGAGCTAGGGTCTGGATTTAGGGGTCCTGCAGTGACTCAGGAGGAGCCAGCCTCGTTGTTCAAAGCCCCTCCTCCCATTCGGCACTCTGGGGCTTGGTCTCCCTCCTGCAGAGCACTCTGGCCCCTGCACACAGACCGTGCCTTTGTCCCCACAGAAGAAGAGCCGCAACGAGACACATGGCGAAGGCAGCGGCGTGGAGATCCTGGAGAACCGACCCTATACAGACGGCCCTGGCGGCTCTGGACAGTACACGCACAAGGTGTACCACGTGGGCATGCACATCCCCAGCTGGTTCCGCTCCATCCTGCCCAAGGCAGCCCTGCGGGTGGTGGAGGAGTCCTGGAACGCCTACCCCTACACACGAACCAGGTGAGCAGGGAAGCACCCCGCGAGCGGCCCTTCAGGTAGGCTCAGCCCCTGCACCCCAGGCTTCCAGGGAGCTGAACCTGTGTTCCCCAGGGTGCCCCTCAGGAAATGCAGGAGAGGGATGCCAGGGGAGGAGGCCTGGAAGGCATGAGTTCAGCAAGGACCAGCTGAGACCCCCTTGCCACCTAGGGGCTCAGAGAATACAAACTCACGTAGATGTTCACCTGAGAATGCAGGACAGTCGGTGGGCTGGGAAGAAACACGGCCTGAGGGTAGACCAGATGGTCTAGATTCCCTCCAACCCTGAGACCTTCAGCTACTAGGATGTCTTGTTACATCCCACACTGAACTGGGGTTTCCTTTGGATCCCCAGTAGGGGATCCTTCACTCTGTGACCCCATCCTGCCCCGTGTAGCTGAGCATGACTGGGTTAGACCAGATGGGGGCTGCACCTAGCCACCTGCCCACTTGCCGTGCAGATGGTGTCCCCACGAGTCTCCTAGGGCTCCCTTCCCCACCCTCTGAGGGCCTAGAGCTTGCTGAGGATCCATGGAGGTCACTCCTCCTTCCAACAGCACTTTCCTCCTCTGAGCTCATCTCCAGCCCAGAGAGAGAAGGGCTGTTCCCCGTGGGTCCTGATGGCTGTTTTTCTCTACGCTTCCCCCCCCCCCCATAGGTTCACTTGCCCTTTTGTGGAGAAATTCTCCATCGACATTGAGACCTTTTATAAAACTGACGCCGGAGAAAACCCCAACGTGTTCACCCTGTCTCCCGTGGAAAAGAGCCAGCTGACGATTGGTAACCGTCCACCGAGTGGCTCCCATGCTGGGGAGGGCAGGAGTGGGTTTCCTTGCCCATGGGCCCCTCATCTCCAGGCCTGGCAGGCTCCAGACCCACTCCTGACCTTGACGAGACAGTCAGGGCCTCGAGCAAGCATGGGTGGAAGCACCAGGGGAGATAGGATGGGCCTTCTTGACCCCATTTTTCTGACATGCACGCTGAAGCTTAGTGCCTCTTACACCCTGAGCCCCTTCCCTGCTCCCTTCGAGGTGTCCCCACCCCCCAGAAGTGCCCATGTGTGCTCAGAAGGCCATCTCAGTCTGATCGCTGTGCCTGGGTACAGTGGGCCTGGCAGGGTCATGTCCCCTTAACGGCAGGTGGTGGCTTCTACTCCACTCCCCTCCAGGTGACTGTGCCATGTAGGAGAAGGCCCCATTTGTTAAATCTACTTTTCCAAGTGAGGCCAGAAATCAGGATTTTCATGTGACATCTCCCAACTCCTAAATGTTAGGAACTAATTAAAAATATACATACATAAACTCACTCTGGCCACACAAAACACATCTGCGGCTGGATGCAGCTCAGCAGCCACCAGTCTGGAACTCTGGGTTCCAGGCCCCCCACCCAAGGAGCGAGTCCCGTGGAGATGTCTCAGTGCTCGGCGGGCACTGGGGAGGCGGGTGCTGGCACCCCAGGAGCAAACAAACTCCCAGGCAGCCTCTCTGATGGGGGTGAGGGGCTTTTCCCCTGAGAACAGCCCTCCATGGGCCCCAAGGGAACCTGGAAGCTGTTAGTTTTCTGGGGTTGCTGGGACAAAGTGGCTCAAACACAGAAGTTGATTGTCTCTGAATTCTGGAGGCCAGAAGTCCAGGATCGACGTGTCAGCAGGTGGATTCTTCTGGGGTCAGTGAGGAAGGCTCTGCTCCTGGCCTATCTCCGGCTGGCACCCCTCGGTGTTCTTGGCTTGTAAACACATCTCCCCAGTTTCCACCTTCATCTTCACCCAGCGTTCTCCCCGTGCGCAAGTTGGGTCCGAATGTCCCCTTTTTATAGGGACACTAGTCATATTGGAGCAGAGCCATCCTGATGATCTCATTTTCATTTGATTATATCTTTAAAGGCCCTGTGTCCAAATAAGGTCATATTCTGAGGTGCTGGGGCTCAGGACTCCCACATATTAACTTGGGGGGGACGCATTCCACCCATAACAGGAGGGATGGATGGCCCCATCGTGACGCAGGCCCTCTGACAGCTCTTGTCCGGCCAGCTGCAGACATGGCCCAGGCTCCTCGGGCTCCCTCCAGAGGCCACCTGCGTGGTTCCTACTCCCAGTCCTCCCCTGGATGACCTTCCGGCCCCGGCAGGTTGGGCACATGGTCTGCTCCAGGCAGGACTTCCCCTCGCACCAACTGCACACCATGGTGGAGCTAATGTCTGTGCTAGCAGACCAGACCGCAGCCCAGACCCGGTGCCAACACGCCAGGGAAATGAGACAGCCAGGGCCTGGCTGGGGCAGGGTGCCCCCCAAGTGCCATCCTCCCCACACGTAGTAAGAAGGGCTCTGTGAGCCACACACCCTGCCCCTGGCTCCTTCCCAGCCCCTGTGTTCCAGCCCCTCGGGAGCCGGCACAACTGGTGGTTTTGACTTGGGGGGAGGCGGCAGGTGACAAGAGGTGGCATGGCTCATGTCCTTCCCAGAGTCACTACCATTCCTCTTGTCACCCCCCACAGGTCCTACCAGTCCCCAGTCCTATTTCCCAAGTGCCCAGCCCTGTGGCATCTGCTACTCAGTTGTCAGGACCATCCTGGTCCCGGCACCTCCTGCTGGGCCCTTGACTCAGCTCTTCTGGTCTCCTCCCTTCTGTCTGGGAGGTTTCCTACAGGCCACCTGCCTTAAGACCACATATAGTGCCGCTTCCCCCTCGGGGGACTGTCCAGGCACTTAGCCTGTCGAGAAGTGGCCCTGGGCCCAGCCTTATCACCTCTCCCCACGTGCACCCCTCGGAGGCCCCCCGCTCCTCCACCTCCCAGTCGAGCCACTGTGCTGGGATAGTCCGGGCCGCACAGGGCTCCTGCAGCTGAAACGCCGCCTTCCTGGGAAGCTTCTCCTGGCCTCTCTTGGACCTGCCCACACCCACCCCCATCCCCGGGCGCCTTCTGCTCGGCACCTTAGCAGCCTGCTTTGGCCATTGGGGGAACGCACAGGAAGCATGGGGGTTGCCCAAATGATTTGAAAGGACGACCCGGGAAGCCGTAGGCCTCCCAGCCAGGGGAGCTCGAGGTCAGGGTGGCCCAGAGCAGCATCCTCGCCTCTGCCTGCAGCCCTGGTACATCGGGGCCCAGAGCCCGCGAGGATGCGGAGGCAGGACGGGGGCGGGCGGAGGCCGGGGCGCAAGTGCCCATTCGCAGGGTCTCCCCGCAGACTTCATCGACATCGTCAAGGACCCCGTGCCCCCCAGCGAGTACAGGACGGAAGAGGACCCCAAGCTATTCCACTCGGCCAAGACGCAGCGGGGGCCCCTGTCGGACAACTGGATCGAGGAATACAAGCAGCATGTGTTCCCCATCATGTGCGCCTATAAGCTGTGCAAGGTGGAGTTCCGCTACTGGGGCATGCAGTCCAAGATCGAGAGGTTCATCCACGACATAGGTGAGCGCCCGGCCGTGTCCCCGCCGCCTCTCCACGCTGCTCCCCGCCGAGGGGTGTGCACCGCGATGCTGGGGGCTCCTGAATGGTTTCCTGACCAGCTTTATTGAGGCCTAGTTTACAGACCACACACTTCGCCGGTTGTAAGAGGACAGTCATTCTAGTGTGTTCCAGAGCATCCCAACATCTCAGTCTCTTGTTCCTGTTCACAGTCACCCCTCCCCACTCTCACCCCAGCCCTAGGCAACCCCCATCTGCTTTTTGTTCTTATGGTTCTTTTATTATTATTATTTTAATTCTCACCTGAGGATATTCCATTGGGTTTTTTAGAGTAGAAGGGAGGGAGGGGGAGAGAGATAGAGACACGTTGACTGGCTGGTTGCCTCCCACTCGCGTCCTGAGCAGGGCCGGGGATTGAACCTGCAACCCAGGTACATGCCCTTGACCGGGAATCAAGCCTGAGACCCTTCAGCGCACAGGCCGACGCTCTAACCACGGAGCCCCATCGGCCAGGGAGTTCCTTTATTATTTTTATATCCTAAAACCACCTTACTTTAAATGCACCTGTATTCTGTTAGGACGAGAACCAAGCTGCTTTGAACTTGAGCTTGATTTTCCCTGGGAAAGTCAGTGGGAAAAGTGTACCAGACGCTGAGACTGGAGACTCTCAGGAGGTCCTCCCCCAGCATCTCCCCCCCCCACAAGGCAGAAATCTGCCCCCACCCCCAATTCGGCCTGGCTTCTGAGCAGACGCATTACCTAAGGGAGGCCAACTGTGAGCCAGACCCCACATTCACAGGAGGGGAAACTGAGGCACGGGGTGGGGATGTGATTTGCTGGAGGCTCCACCGTGAGTGCGGTTGGAGCCTGACCCGCAGCGTCGGGCAGGCACCTCCCGGTCCCCAGCCTGGGCCCCGCGCCCCGGGGGACCTCGAGGTGGGACTGACGTGGCCTCCGCCTGCGCCTCTGTCCCCCGCCCGAGCAGGCCTGCGGAAGGTGATGGTCCGGGCGCACCGGCAGGCCTGGTGCTGGCAGGACGAGTGGTATGGGCTGAGCATGGAGAACATCCGGGAGCTGGAGAAAGAGGCCCAGCTCATGCTGTCCCGCAAGATGGCCCAGTTCAGCGGCGACGAGGAGGAGCCCCAAGTGCTGGCCAAGGGCGAGGCCGGCCAGGCCCAGGCCCCCAGGGAGTCCCCCCAGCCCAGCGGCGGCAGCGAGCCCCTGGCCAGCCGGGGCCTGAAGAAGCAGTGGTCCACGTCCTCCAAGTCGTCAAGGTCGTCCAAGCGGGGAGGTGAGCACCCCCCGCCGCCCCCCAGCCCAGCCGCAGGGTCCCTGCCCTCTGCGTGTCCACCCGGGCGACAACCCTCAGCCCTGCCCGAGGCGGCCCCGGGCCCAGAAAAGGGACCCTTGCTCTCGGCGGCCTCACGGGCCACAGCGGCAGGGAGTCAGAACCGCTCTCCTGCTCGGAGGGAAAGCCCAGGGTGCCCCTCCCCTCTAGCAGGTGCCCCCGGACGCCCCTCCACAGCCCGGGCGAGACGGGCGCGCTGGCCCTGTGGGAACCCCGCTCCCAGCCTCTCCCACTGGGTGGGTCCCACGCAGCACACTGGGTGGGGGGGGTCTCTGCTCCTGAGGGGGGATCCAGGCCAGAGGAGCCCAAAAGGCTTCGGACCCCGAGCGAGGCCCCTCTGGGGACCCGTGTGGACGGCGGGTGGGTTTTGCCTTCCAGCCAGCCCCTCCCGCCGCAGCCTCTCTGAGTGGAGAATGCAGAGCATTGCCCGGGACTCGGACGGCAGCTCCGACGACGAGTTCTTCGACGCCCATGGTAGGTTGGCCGCCGGAGCGCCCTGGAGGCCTTCCCAGGAGGGGTGTGGGGGCCCAAAAGGGTTGGAGGGCTGGGGATTGATAGGATGGTTGCTGTGCAAAGTCCTGGGCGAGCAGCATGGAAGAGAGGGCAAGACTGAAGTCGTCACCCCCAGTCGCAGGCTCACCCCACCCGGATGTCGGGATGCGCGCGGGGCCGGCAGGCGGGGACCGTCCTCGGGAACGCCCCCATAAATGGATTTACAATCAGAAAGAGGATTTTTTTTTTCTACGTGTCCATTTATTTCCGTAAGAAGCTCCATAAAAGCCTAAGGCCTTATAATGTTCTCTTTGCTTTCCCCAATTACCTTTTTTTTTTCTTCTTGGTTAAATTAATACACAGCCGATGTAAAAAAACTTTAGACAACGCAAACAAGCAGAAGATACGTGAAGTGCCCATTTCCCCACTCATCCCAAAATCCGCGCAGCGAGCGCAGGGCCACCTGGCTGGAGGAGCCAGTGCAAAACCCTCGCTCACCTCGGCCCTCGGCCGCTCCTTCCAAGGAAGTGACAGGGGCCTGCAGACAGGTGTGGGGGGCGGGTTTCCAGTTTTCAGGTTGCAAGCGGGACACAGGCTCAGAGAGAGACAGAGACTAGCCTCCCGGCACACAGCAGGACAGGGGCAGGGCCAGAGCCTTGTCCAGCCACCTCTGCGGCTTGACTCCTGAAGAGGAGCCATCTAACAATTAGGGCATCTTAGTTAACAGGCCTTCCCTCGAGGGAAAGAATTTGGGGTGTCTGTGTCCAGGCAAAAGGGAGGTGCCTGGTTCGGCCTTGAGGTAGGGACCTAGAACAGGTGACAGGTGGTTCCTGAGCTGGCCCCTGCACCTGGGGCCTCCCGAGGGTGGGGAAGGGTGTTTTGGGCATCCCACCCATCCCCCACCAACCAGGCCCAGAGGCTGAGCCCCTCCTGGCTGTGTCCCTGACACAAGGAAACGATCCATCTCGTGTAGAAACTTTAGAAAAAGCCGGAAAAGAGAAGAGGCCGCAGAGCCGGGAGACACCAGACCGGCAGTGCCCGGGGGAAGGGGCCCGGCGGCCCATCTCGGGGTTGGGGGAGGGGCCGGCACGTGCCCGCGTCCCGACAGCTGCCTGCGACCCCGCGGTCCTGGGCGGGAGTTCTCGGAAACAGGAACCACGGTGGGATTGTTCATAGCAGCGCTTCTCACGAAGCTGTATTTTGTGGATGTTGGAAATGGTTGGGAACATGAGCTGACGAGCAGAGAGACAAAATGTGGTCCTTCCAGACGGGGACTAGGATTCAGGCATGAAATGCAGGAACCTGGGAAACACAATGCTGGCCCCGAGAAGCCGGGCTGTAAAGATCACATCAATTCGAAATGTCCAGCACAGGCAAATCCACAGACAGAAAGCAGACGGGTGGTGGCCAGGGGCTGGGGAGGGGGGAGGGGGAGTCGGCTTAGGGGGACAGGGTTTCCTTTTGTGTGATGAAAACGTCCTGGAACTAGACAGAGATGATGCTTGCACAGCATTGCGAATGTACTAAATGCTGTTTCTCAGCGGCTTTAAACTGTGACTTTTGGGGGGGGGGGAGAGGGAGAGAGAGAAACATCAATGACGAGTCACTGACCGGCCGCCTCCTGCACGCCCCCTACTGGGGATGGAGCCCGCCCCCGGGCCTGTGCCCCGACCGGAATCGAACCGTGACCTCCTGGTCATAGGTCGACACGTAACCACTGAGCCACACCAGCCGAGCTTAAACGGCGACTTTTACGTTAGGTGACTGTTACCACAATTTTTTAAAAAGGCGAGGCAGCAGCCCCATGGGTGCGCAGCATGTGTCTGTCCTGTTAAGGAAGGCAGAGAGCAGAATGGAGCCCGGAGGGGCCCACGGCCAGAGCAGCAGGGGAGACCCCGGAGCCACCACTCCTGGGCCCCCCACCTCCAGGAGCAGACCTCCCAGCACCCCCCCAGTCCCTGTTCCCAGACAGCATGCTGAAGCCCCTCTCTCCTTCCCAGAGGACCTGTCCGACTCAGAGGAGATGCTCCCCAAGGACATCACCAAGTGGAACTCCAATGACCTCATGGACAAGATCGAAAGCCCTGAGCCAGAGGACGGGCAGGGTAACTGGCTGGGGTGCTGCGAGGGTGTGGGGAGCAAGCCCCTCCTCTCTGACCCAGCTCCTGGGCATGGGGTGGGGGGCGAGGGGGATGAGCGACACCCTGGGCCCCACTTGCCACCATCGCGGCCTCTATATGGGGGACCTGGAGCTGCCCGGCCGCCCCTCTGCTCATGGGACCCCCCGTTTCTGTGTTGCAGACGGTCTGTTTCGCCAGAACGCCCCTGAGTTCAGGGTGGCCTCCAGCGTGGAGCAGCTGAGCGTCATTGAGGTGGGTGCCCAGGGGTCATAGAGACCCAGCCAGGGCTGCCGGGGGAGGGGCCGGGGCTCAAAGGACCAGTCCCCTGGGGCTGCAGAGGCAGAACTCAGCACCCACAACCTCACTCACGTCCACGCTGGCCTGGGTCCCCCACCCCTTCTGATGTCCCCGAGAAGCGGCAGGGACAGTAGACAGCCCCCGAGGAAGGACCCGACCCAGCTCCCGGCCTGGGAAGTAAAATGAGGAACTTGTAAATTCCAGACCAAAAATAAGACCTTCACCATGTTCCCAGCCTTCCTGAAGTTCCTGAAGAGGAAAAGATGGAAGGGAAGGAAGCAAAAGCCATCTAGGCAGAAGTGATGTGGCCGGTGGCCGCCACCCGCTGGGACGGGGAGCTCCCGGTGCCCAGTAAAGCCGTCTCGGCGGAGCCTGTGTCTGCTTTGGGGGCTCTTTGCACGGAGCTCACGCCCCTCCTCCTCCACCTGTGGGTGGTCAGAGCTGTTGGCGCTGGGGGCCGGAGCCCCAGCCGGGCTGTCACATGCGGCGGCCACCACACTGCTCTGGCTTCAAGCTGCCCAAGGTGCAGACAGCCCCCGGGGACTCGGGACCCCTGGGGAGTCTGGACTGGGTGGTAGTGGGGGAGGGAGCTTCTACACTGCCCTCCCCCCTTTTGGGGTTTCCTGCTCTGAGGTCTGAGGTCCCACGGGCTTTTCTGGAAGAGTAACTGGGGTGATTTCCACTTGCGGGTTAATGGCGATAAAGCAGGCGGAGCCCCCTTCCCACCAGCGTCGCACACAGCTCTGACGGCCCCCGGGAGGGGCAGAAGGGGCCCGGGCTCCGGGTTGGCGGAGGGTGTGCATCCAGCCCAGCACGGTTCTGGGCACCGCCACCCGAACTCAGATCTGCTTGCTGGCAAAAGCCCCCAAACCAGAGCCTCCTCTCCCGGCCTGTGGAAGGTGGGGGGCTCTACGGAGACAATGACAGGTTCCCTGTTTTCTCAGGGCCTGTCGCCCCCGCTCCCCCGTGCTGTGGGCTCCGTTCCCACTGGGCTCTCGTCTCCGGCAGGGTGTGCCCCCTAGAAAGCAGGCTCACAGGGAGAAGCTGTGTCTTAGGCTGGCCTCCAGGGGTCCCTGAATGGTCCCAGCAGAGGGGACACAGGCAGGATTCCCTCAGCTCCCCACTGCTCAATCCCATGACCAAGTGCCACTGTCCTGGCCCCGCCTGTGGTCTGGGCAGCTGGTGGTCCCGCCCTGCCCTGGACTGTGAACTCATCCGTGCCCCACAGGCGGGCAGCAGTGGGCAGTACATGTATGGGGACAGGTGTCATCCCCAAACTATGCGTCCAGGCCCTGTGGCCCACAACTGGCCAGTCAATGACCAGTCCCCTCTACTGGTCAGTGGCACCCGCTCCCTTCCTGGCAGCCTCACCAGCCCTGGGTCCAGGGCCCAGTTCAGGTCCAAGTGCCCCCACATGTGCCCTCCAGGTGGCTTCAGCTCCTTGGTCTGTCTCCCTGGTTCCTCGGGGACAAGCCCCTCTCTTCATTCAACTCCCTTCCTCACCGCCCCCCCCCCACCTCTTGACAATACGGGTACAGCAAGTGCTCACCCGTGACCCCTTTTGGGCCCAGGCCTCACCCACAGCCATCCTACACCAGACGCTGGGCTCAGGGAGAGGCCCCTGGGGATGGTGCCACAGCCAGGGGTGGCAGCAGCTCTGGGTTCCAGTCTAGCTTGGCACTGATGTGCTGTGTGACATTAGGCAAGTCCCTTGGCCTCTCTGAGCCACTACCGCCTCATTCCTAAATGGAACTTACAAATGTACACAAGTCTCAGGTCTCACTTTGACCTCGCAAGCAGGAGGTGGGTTCCTTACCCTCCACAAATGAGGGGGTTCAGACAAACACACCTGCCTGGCCCTCCCCGCTCTGAGATGCTGGGATATCTCTGCCCCTGGGACCTTGGTCTTATTGGGGGTCTAGGAATGGCAGGGTCTGGGGGGCGGGGGCCAGAGAGGAGGCCCCATGTAGATGTAGGGAGAGCTGCTAGCTGCTGGCAGAGTGGCCAGGCTGAGGCCCTGACCCCAGCCCCTCTTAAGTGACCTCATGACTTTGAGCAGCTTTTGGCCCTGCCTGCTGGGACTGAGACAGACCCATGCCTGGACACAGACACACCGAGGGCAGGCAGCCCCAGAGGCCTGGACCGGCTGAGCCTGTACCCAGGGCCAGGGCTCCCCAATGGAAGTGGAGTGTATGCCTTCGGGGTACTAGTCTCCCCGCTGTGTGCCCTCTGCCGGGGTCAGACTGGCCGCTGAGAGCAGGAAAATGGGCTTAGCCTCCCCAGAGGGTGGTGTTGAGGCAGCTGACACCAGGCTGAGAAACTGGAATCAGGATTCTTAGAGGGAGCCAGGGGACCTCGACAGGCCTCCCCCAGGGTGACAGGGGCCTTAGCAAGGAGCTGAGTGCCCAGGGGAGTTGACACCCGCCCCTTGTCCATGCAGGACGAGGTCAGCCTGCCGCTGGCCATGCCACCCTCCAAGATCCACGTGCTGCTGCTGGTGCTGCATGGGGGCACCATCCTGGACACGGGCGCCGGGGACCCCAGCTCCAAGCAGGGCGACACCAACACCATCGCCACCGTGTTCGACACTGTCATGCGTGTGCACTACCCCAGCGCCCTGGGCCACCTCGCCATCCGCCTGGTGCCCTGCCCGCCTGTCTGCTCAGATGCCTTTGCCCTGGTCTCCAAGTGAGTGTGCTGTCCCCTCCCGAGGGCCGTGCAACTTCTCTGGTGTCCGGACACCTGTCTGGACATCCAGACCTGCCATCCAGTCCGTTCTGCCCAGATGTGGCAAAATCTATGCAGATGGCTGGGCACAGAGTCAGGAGGGCTGGGGCCCAAGACTGAGCCTCAGTTTCCCCAGGTGAGGATGCTCACCTACCTCCAAGATACGGGGCCTTACTCCCCAGCCCTGTCCCCACACCTGCCCAGGGACTGACCTGGAAGCAACCCCACTAGGTTTGCCGAGTCACAGCTGAGGCTCCCGGGTGGCAGGCAGCCCCTGGCCTGTTGCTCAGGGCAGGGGACACAGGCTCCTTGGGCTGACCAGAGGCCACCTGCTCTGTCCTGACCGGGCCCCCTCCCCCAGCCTCAGCCCCTACAGCCACGACGAAGGCTGTCTGTCCAGCAGCCAGGACCACATCCCCCTGGCTGCCCTGCCCCTGCTGGCCACCTCCTCACCCCAGTACCAGGAGGCGGTTGCCACAGTGATCCAGCGGGCCAACCTCGCCTACGGGGACTTCATCAAGTCCCAGGAGGGCGTGACCTTCAATGGGCAGGTGAGTCCTGGGGTGGGGGCAGGGAAGGCAGAGGCCCCTGCGGGGCGGCTCTACCCAGACCTTCCGCCCGGCTGTGCAGGGTGTGACGGTCCTCCCCAGCCGCGCCCCGCAGGCAGGGCCGGCGCTCAGGCCTGAGAGCCCCTCTCTCCCCAGGTCTGCCTGATCGGGGACTGCGTCGGGGGCATCCTGGCCTTCGATGCCTTGTGCTGCTGCAACCAGCCGGTGTCTGAGAGTCAGAGCAGCAGCCGCAGGGGCAGTGTGGCCAGCGTGCAGGTACCAGGGGCACCTGGAAGAAAAGCCGTCAGTCCCTGACCAGTGGGCAGGGGAACCATGGGGACATGGCGGGTAGGGTTCCCCCCACTCTGGCTTGGGGGAGAGCTTGGCTGGGCAGTGAGTGGCCAGTGGGCCTGGAGGCGGGAAGGAGGACACTGATAAGAGGGCGAAGCCAGTGGCCACCTGGCAGTGAGCCTGCATGGGGCTGTTCCAGGACACTGACCTGCTGTCCCCGGGCATCCTGGTGAATTCGTCACACGGCGGTGGTGGCGGTGGCGGTGGCGGTGGCAGTGGCAGCCTGGAGAGCAGCAGGCACCTGAGCCGCAGCAACATCGACATCCCCCGTAGCAATGGCACCGAGGACCCCAAAAAGCAGCTGCCCCGAAAGAGGAGTGACTCATCCACCTACGAGCTGGACACTATCCAGCAGCACCAGGCCTTTCTGTCCAGGTGGGCAGGGCTGGCAGGAGCCCGGGGGTCAGATCAGGAGGCCCCTCCGCCAGGGGACCATGGGGACTCCTAGAGGGAGGGACAGCCAACGTGAGGGTCCTGGACGCCCCCAGCCCGGCTGGGTCCCCAGCGCTTCAGCAGGAGAAAGAGGTTTGCAGGAGACAGCTGTGGTCTTGTCCATGCTGAGGGCCATCTTGAACCAGAGGGAACAGATTGTCAGAGGGGAAGCAGTGTCAGGGACAGAGATGACCAGGTGCAGCATGGTCCCTGCCAGGCCTGTCCCAAAGGCAGCGGGCCCCCTGCAGCTGCGCCTGAAGGGCAGCACAGGTGCAGCCTCTTTGGGTCTGATGACCTCTTAGGGGCCTCCTTCAGGAGCTGAAGAAAGGCCAGCCCTGGGATTGGCCTTGGTATGACCTGGCGTGTCCCCCCTCCTCCACAGCCTCCATGCCAGCGTGCTGAGGAACGAGCCTGGCTCCCGCCGCTCAAGCAGCTCCACCATGCTGGACGGCACGGGAGCCCTGGGCAAGTTCGACTTTGAGATCGCCGACCTCTTCCTCTTCGGGTGCCCGCTGGGGCTGGTCCTGGCCCTGAGAAAGACTGTCATCCCCAGCCTGGATGGTGAGAGTCCTGCAGGGGCAGGGTGGGGTGGATGACACCTGAGCCCATCATAGGGCCTCAGTTGTACCCCTGTCAAAAGGCCATGGTTGGTCCCAGGCCCCTTCCCGTATCAGCCTCTTTTTTTGTCCTACGCACTAGGAGCCCGAACCTCTCCCCTGCTCCTCCTTCAGCAGCTCAGTTTCTTGCCCCTGGCCCCCAACATCTGCTGTTTCATTTTATCTCCAAGGCACCCGTGGGAGCCAAGGTTCAGATAAGAAAGGGACCCTTCCAGGGTCAGATGGGGATAGACGCAGTCCCCCTGACCCAAGGTCTTCCCAAAAGGGAGAGGTATGAAGCCGGGCACTCCCCAAAGCCTTCTTGGCGCAGTGGCCTTCCAGTCCCGGAGGTGCCACAGCCACGCTGCTCCGAGCTCCCTCTTAGTCTACACAGACAGAGAGGCAGGGCCTTATTTATATATTAGTGCACAAGGACCTAGGGACAGTGACGCTATGTTAAAAAGAATGTGGCGGAACTATGCGTGCTGATATGAAAGGCTCCAAAATTAAACGAAGAAAAGAAAAAACAGCGAAGTTCAGGAAGTATAGCATGTGTGTGTTTTAAACGCGAGATGCACACCGCTGACCCTCTGTGCAGGTGTCCCCCGCTCCCCGAAAGTGGAGCACCCTGTGAACGGTCATTATAACTTTTCCGTTTTAAAAACGGTTAATAAAGGGAAAATGGCCCAAACAGATCCCCAAACCTGTAGAAGACACGCTGTCAAGGTGTTCTGTGTGCAGACCACACCCGACCGCGCCCAGCTCCGGGCCCCGCCCCTTCCAGAGCCCGCCCCTGCAGGCCCCGCCTCCCGGGCCACGCCCCTCCAGGCCCCGCCTCCCGGGGCGGAGCCAGCTGCCGCCCAGCGACTCCGCTCCGCGCCCAGCTCCGGGCCCCGCCCCTTCTAGAGCCCGCCCCTGCCAGCCCCGCCCCTGCAGGCCCCGCCCCCGCAGGCCCCGCCTCCCCGGGGCGGAGCCAGCTGCCGCCCAGCGACTCCGCTCCGCGCCCAGCTCCGGGCCCCGCCCCTGCAGGCCCCGCCCCTGCAGGCCCCGCCTCCCCGGGGCGGAGCCAGCTGCCGCCCTGCGACTCCGCCCCGCCCCCCAGTTTTCCAGCTGCGGCCCGCCTGCCAGCAGGTGTACAACCTGTTCCACCCCGCCGACCCCTCCGCCTCGCGCCTGGAGCCCCTGCTGGAGCGGCGGTTCCACGCCCTGCCGCCCTTCAGCATCCCCCGCTACCAGCGCTACCCGCTGGGCGACGGCTGCTCCACGCTGCTGGGTGAGAGCCCCGCGGGCGGCTGGGCGCTGGGGGGGGGGGGGCGCCTCTCCTGGGTGCTGCAGGCCAGGGTGGGCCCGCTGTGCGCGGAAGGGCAGCCTGCCCTGGACACCTGAGAGTCTGGGCACCTGTGCAGGTGCAGGTGCGGGTGCGGGTGCACTGGCCCCACCGATCCCAGCGAGTCGGGAATGACATCAGGGTCTCACCACCATGCCAGGGGACCGGACTACCGTCCCCACTGCCCAGGGAGGCATAGCAAAGGACCCGACCCCTACAGGGGGGTACAGGAAGGGGGGGCCAGAGAGTAGACCTGAGCAGTGAGTGAGTGTGAGACCTGCCCAGTGTCCCTTCTTGGCCCTCCCTGGGAACGGCCCCATCCCACCCATCCCAGCGTGTGTCCCAGTGTCTTGTGGCGTCCTGGTCCTCGAGGAGCCCCGCGTGTCTTGTGTCCGAGTGTGTCCGGACGGCCCACGTGAGTGTGTCTTCTTGTGCTCTCTGTTCTCTCCCGTCTGCCTCCAGTTGAGACCGTGCAGAGAAACCCTGAGCTGGTCCTGGAGGGCGGCCCCCTGACCCCCCTCCCCGGGGATGGCTTCCTGGAAACCAGTATCCCAGTTCCCGAGCTCACCTGTCAAGATGGGCCCCGCCCAAGTCCAAGTCCGGGCTGTGCTGAGTGTGTGTAAAACCCCTGCTCGTGGTGGGGTCTGCTTCACTGGCTAACCGCTGCTCCTCAGGGACCCCCACCCTCTGCTCCTGGTCACTAGGAGTTTGTGGGACTTAGGTAGCGAGGAAGGGAGACCAGGCAGGACAGGTCCTGGGGAGCAGGTCCCGGTGCCCCTTCTCTGCACACCAGGCAAAGCCAGGAGGAGACCCAAAGCACAGGGGGCCCAGGAGCCCCGAGAGGGGAGCAGCTGTCCAGGGTGACCTAACACAGGTGCCAGTAAAGGACTCTTCCCCCATTGTGAGGCTGGCAGAGGCAGCCAGGAGATAGGGTGGAGGCTTCCAGCCCACTGGGACTCACCTGCACCCCCAGGAGAAGCCTTCAGCCCTGGTGAGGGGTTGGATTCTCAGGGCCCTACTCCCTCCCTCCCGGAGGAGGTCCAGGCACCTGCACCCAACCAGATATGGGTCCTTTAGCCAAGCCACTTATCCCAGCTCCACCCTGCCCTGGGCCCGGCCCAGGTGAGGCTGGTTCAAGCCCTCAGCACCTGCCTTTGTCAGTGTGGCCTGTGTGGGAGGGACGCATGTGAGGCCCCAGCATAGGGCAGCCACCCAAATCCCTGTTGTTAGTGGCCTTCAGTCCCAACTGCCATGGGCTGTGGGTGAGGGTGAGCTGGGCTGGGCCCTGCAGCCAAGAAGCCTAGATTAGACCATACCAGGAGCAGTGCTGGGGTAGAGGGTGGTAAGGATGCCCTGGGGGGACGTGGGCCTGGCTGCATTGCCTCACTTCCCACTGTGTCTGTGTCAGTTCTCTGTCCATCCTGTCCCAGCCCTCCCGTCTCCCCTGCCTCGACTCTGTACCCTGCCCTCTCAGCACTGAGCAGGCAGGCCCTGGCACACTTGGGCCCCTCCTCACTGCCACCTCTGCTGTCCTGCCACTGGAGGTGTCGGCCTCGCCTGGCACAGCCACCACTCTGGCCCCCCCAGCCCATGCTGGACCCTCCCTCCCACTGCTCAGGAGCTGGGGGACAGGGCAGGGCAGGGCCTCTCTTACCCCTGGGTCTCTGGTCCCTGTCCACCTGCAGCAGAGGCACTCCAGACCCACAACACGGTCTTCCAAGAGCACATGGCCCCGTCCTCGCCTGGCACGGCCCCCACCAGCCGAGGTTTCCGCCGAGCCAGTGAGATCAGTATCGCCAGCCAGGTGTCGGGCATGGCAGAGAGCTACACTGCGTCCAGCATTGCCCAAAGTGAGTGCAGCAGTGCCCTGCCTGCCCTCCCTGCACCATCCCTTCTGTCCTTCAGGGGGCAGGATGCCCCCCAGGGAATAGTTGGCAGTGTCTGGACACAACTGGGGAGGGGGTGCTGCCGGGATCTGGTAGGTAGAGACTAGAGATGCTGCTCAACTCCCTGCAGTGCCCTGGATGCCCCACAGTAAAGAGTGATCCGGCCCCAGATGTGCACATCTGGAGGGAAGGAGTGTTGGAAGGAAGGGGTGGCCCAGTGGGAGAATGGCGGCACCCTCTCAGAAAGCTGGGAGATAGTGAGCCTGGTCCTAGCCCGGGGTGGGGGGCGGGCAGGGTGCTCCCTGAGGAGAAAGCTGAGGGGGCTGTTTCTGGAGAGGTGAGCAGAGCTGAGCAAGCTGGAGGGTTGGCTGAAGGAGTCAGGGAGGTGAGGTCTCACCGTGGCCACCTGCCCCTCCTGCCGCCCCAGGGGGCAGAGGACACATGGGTGGAGTCCGGGTCGCCCCTTCTCGGTCCCCCCTGCCATCCTCCCTGCCCACATGACCAGGTTTCAGGCTGCCCATCAGAGCCAGCGCTGCTGGGGCGAAAGCTGGTGTGGTGCCCTGTGAGGAGGGCCCGGGGGCCTGGCGCTCTGCCCAGCATCCTTCCTGGCCCTCAGCGGGGGCCGCAGTGCTGAGGCCTCTCCCTTGTTCTCGGTTCTCAGAGGCCCCAGTGCCGCTCGGCCACACCCCCAGCGTCAGGCGCCTGTCCCTGCTTGCCCTGCCCCCCCCATCCCCCTCCACCCCGGGTCCCCGCGCGCAGGCCAGGCGGGTGCACTCCCGCCTCCCCGACTTGGACTTCAGAGAAGGTACCGGGCAGCACATGCCCACCACTCACACTCACCTCCTCCTTTCACTGGGGTCACTCCGTTTCCAGGCACAGCCCTGCTCACCTGCCCCGCTGAGGACTAACCTGGAGCCCGAGGCTGGGCTGGGGGCACTCAGACATCCAGGGAGGAGGCAGGAGCAGCTGGAGTTGGGGGGGAGGGCCCATGGAGCTGGAATGAGGGGGTGGGGTGGGGATCAGGACTGTGGGTCAGGCAGGCAGCCGGCAGAGGGCAAGATGCCTGAATTTCCTGTGCATCTGCATGTGGCCACCGGGGAGGCATCTCTACACCTCATCTCTAGCTGGGGTGGCCGCCCAGGCCCGAGGGGGAGCCGACACTCACACGCAGGCCTGTCCGACCTCACCGGGTCCCAGGCTGAGCGGGCCTGTCCGACCTCGCCGGTCCCAGGCTGAGCGGGCCTGTCGGACCTCGCCGGGTCCCAGGCTGAGCGGGCCTGTCGGACCTCGCCGGGTCCCAGGCTGAGCCGGCCTGTCCGACCTCGCCGGGTCCCAGGCTGAGCCTGCCTGTCGGACCTCGCCGGGTCCCAGGCTGAGCGGGCCTGTCGGACCTCGCCGGGTCCCAGGCTGAGCCGGCCTGTCCGACCTCGCCGGGTCCCAGGCTGAGCCTGCCTGTCGGACCTCGCCGGGTCCCAGGCTGAGCGGGCCTGTCCGACCTCGCCGGGTCCCAGGCTGAGCGGGCCTGTCGGACCTCGCCGGGTCCCAGGCTGAGCCGGCCTGTCCGACCTCGCCGGGTCCCAGGCTGAGCCTGCCTGTCGGACCTCGCCGGGTCCCAGGCTGAGCGGGCCTGTCCGACCTCGCCGGGTCCCAGGCGGAGCGGGCCTGTCCGACCTCGCCGGGTCCCAGGCTGAGCGGGCCTGTCCGACCTCGCCGGGTCCCAGGCTGAGCCGGCCTGTCGGACCTCACTGGGTCCCAGGCTGAGCGGGAGCGCAGGCCTTGCCGTGGGTCCAGGAGTTGTAACTGCACTGCAGTGAAGCCTTTCACGGCCTCGAAGCCTGGGGTGGACGGGAGCCAGGAGAGAACAGCGGCGGGGCCTAGGGCAGCGGCCACCAGGACAACAGGACCAGGGACAGGGAGTCCAGCCTCCAGAAGGGCTCTTCCCCTCCCCCTCTAAATCCACACGCCCACCCGAAGGCCCGCCCCTGGCACTCTGCTGCCTGCCCCGTCCTGGCCTGCGCCTGCCCGAGCTCCCTTTGTCACCCAGCCTGGCAAGGGGACTCTCGCTTTGGCTGCTGCCCTTTCCCTGGTTGGAGGAGGGTCTTATCTTTGGGCCAAGCTGGGCCTGAGGGGCCAGGTGACCCTCTGGGGTCCCAGCCCCGTCACAGCGCCTCCTCCTGGCAGTTGCCGCGAAGTGGTGGGGCCAGAAGCGGATTGACTATGCCCTGTACTGCCCCGACGCCCTCACGGCCTTCCCCACGGTTGCCCTGCCACACCTCTTCCACGCCAGCTACTGGGAGTCGACCGATGTGGTCTCCTTCCTGCTGAGACAGGTACCTGGGGCCCCTGGGGTCCTGCATGCCACGGCTGCTGACACAGCCCCATCTCGTAGACGAGGACAGTGGGGGGCCCTGCCCTCTGACCCTGTCGGACAAGAGCAAGCGGGATGGAGGAACCCTTGGGAAGCTGAGATGGGGAAATGCATTTGCAGTCACGGGACATGTGTGACCCCGGGGGGCCCAGAGCATGGCTGTAGAGGGTTGAACGGTGCCCCACATAACCTCACAGCTTCCTGCTTCCAGCTCCCAGAACAGCGGGCCCAGGGTGAGGCCACTCCATGACCTGCCCCTGCCCTCCCGTGTTCCCCAGGTCATGAGGCACGACAGCTCCAGCATCCTGGAGCTGGACGGCAAGGAGGTCTCGGTGTTCACCCCCTCGAAGCCGAGAGAGAAGTGGCAGCGCAAGAGGACCCACGTGAAGCTGCGGGTGAGGGGGCTCTGGGTGCCGGGGCCCCATGCCTGTTGTCCTGTGGGATCCTCCCAGGAAGACCCAGCTTACAGATGAGATAACTGAGTCTTACTGAATTCTCCGTTTGCGAGGTTGGAGCTATTACTCCACTTACAGACAGGGAAGTGCAGTGCACGTAGCTGCTTCATTTCCCCACGGCCACGTGGCTCCATGGTTGAGCTGGACTTGAACCCAGGCTTTCTGGCTGTAAGCCCAGCTCACCCCACAGGCCCACGGGAGGCTCAAGCTGAGCCCAGGAGACCCCAGCCACCCCTCCGTCCCCCACCCTGACCCAGCATCACCCCTCCCCTTCCCAGAACGTGACAGCCAACCACCGGATCAACGACGCAGTTGCCAACGAGGATGGCCCTCAGGTTCTCACTGGCCGGTTCATGTACGGGCCCCTGGACATGGTCACGCTAACTGGGGAGAAGGTGAGGACACAGGGAGACGGCCGGAGCCCCCCTGCCTCCCCCGCTCTGGCTGGGGTGTGGGGGTGGGAGGCCAGGGTGCACAGCCCACTCGTGACCAGCCTGCCCTGGGGGCTCCCAGGTGGATGTGCACATCATGACGCAGCCGCCCTCGGGCGAGTGGCTGTACCTGGACACGCTGGTGACCAACAGCAGTGGGCGGGTCTCCTACACCATCCCCGAGACTCATCGCCTGGGCGTGGGCGTCTACCCCGTGAAGATGGTGGTCAGGTTCGCGCCTCCTCAGGGCGGATGGGTGGGCGGGGGGCCTGCTCTGGGGCGGGAGGAAGGGGCTCTGGTGGGTTCTGATGAGCCGCCCCCGCCCCCAGGGGAGACCACACGTTTGCGGACAGCTATATCACTGTGCTGCCCAGGGGCACGGAGTTCGTGGTCTTCAGTATTGACGGCTCCTTTGCCGCCAGTGTGTCCATCATGGGCAGCGACCCCAAAGTGCGGGCCGGGGCCGTGGATGTGGTGCGGTGAGTGGCCCCAAGGGGCATGGTGGGTGGGCCCGGGGGCCAGAGTAGGGGACATTTGGCCGGGACCTTGAAGCTGCTGCCACCACTTCCTGGCTGCATGACCGTCACTTGACCTCTTGATGTTGGTGCCTCCGTCCCCTCCGCTGGGAGGGGGGCTCACAGGCCCAGGTGCGCGGCTGCCAAGTGCATCTGTGGGATTGCGTGGCTCAGGCTGCGGGCGCCGCTGTTACTGTTGAAGCCAAGTCAGAGAGACCCTTTTCTGCGGCCCCCGTAGGGGCCGGCTGGGCAAGGAGGCGGGTGGCCCAGGAAGGGGGTGGGGCTGCTGTGGGACACCCGGGCCTGCCCCTCGCCCGCAGGCACTGGCAGGACCTGGGCTACCTCATCATTTACGTGACGGGCCGGCCTGACATGCAGAAGCAGCGGGTGGTGGCGTGGCTGGCCCAGCACAACTTCCCCCACGGCGTGGTGTCCTTCTGCGACGGCCTCGTGCACGACCCGCTGCGGCACAAGGCCAACTTCCTGAAGCTGCTCATCTCCGAGGTGGGTCCGGGGCAGGGGGGCGGGCCGGGCGGGGCTGGCCGGGCCGGGCCGTGCCCGCGCCCACACCGGTCTCGCCCGCAGCTGCACCTGCGCGCCCACGCGGCCTACGGCTCCACCAAGGACGTGGTGGTCTACAGCTCCATCAGCCTGTCCCCCATGCAGATCTACATCGTGGGCCGGCCCACCAAGAAGCTGCAGCAGCAGTGCCAGGTGAGCGGGCGGCGGTGGCGGGTCACACAGGCGGGCAGGCTCGGGCCCTGCCCCGCGACGGCCGCCGCCCTGACCGCCCCTCCCCCACAGTTCCTCACAGACGGGTACGCGGCCCACCTGGCCCAGCTCAAGTACAACCACCGGGCCCGGCCGGCCCGCAACACGGCCACCCGCATGGCGCTGCGCAAGGGCAGCTTCGGCCTGCCCGGCCAGAGCGACTTCCTGCGCTCCCGGAACCACCTGCTCCGGACCATCTCTGCCCAGCCCAGCGGGCCCGGCCTCAGGCACGAGCGGACGCAGACGCCGAGCCAGCCAGAAGGCGAGCAGCGGGGCCAGCGCAGCATGAGCGTGGCCGCTGGCTGCTGGGGCCGAACCATGGCCGGCCGGCTAGAGCCAGGGGCAGCCACGGGCCCCAAGTAGGGCCCCGTAGTGAG
This sequence comes from Miniopterus schreibersii, assembly GCF_964146895.1. NCBI lineage: Eukaryota > Metazoa > Chordata > Mammalia > Chiroptera > Miniopteridae > Miniopterus > Miniopterus schreibersii. The sequence continues at coordinate 26,041,498 of NC_138122.1, read as the reverse complement.
GCGCTGCGGTCTCCATGGTGCTAGGCCAGTGGCCAGCCCACCAGGAGGCCTGGCCTGGGCACATGCCGTTGGCTGGGGACAGACTTGTCCCAGGGCCCAGCAGAGGACACTAGCTGTACCACACACAGCCCGCCCAGCCCTGCCTCACATCCTAGGGTCTTGAGGGGGTCCAGTTGCCATGGAAACTGGCAGGACAGCCAGCCCCAGGATGACAGAGGGACCAGGACCCCCCCACGTGGACCGGCCTTGAAGATTCTCCTGGACAACCGCCCTGCGTTGACCTCGAAGCATCCTCACGCCAGGCCTAGGCCCAGCCTGCCTCCTCCCTGGCCACTAGCTTGCCCTGACCCCCACATACCCTCCCACCTGGTAGCAGCTCTGATGGGGGACAGCCTGCTTCTTGTTAACGCGAGTTAACTCTTCAGCCTCACTGGTTTTGCACTGATTTTTGGGAGCAGAGACCCGTTACCCTCTCCTGTGGCTATGGGCACATCCACACGCATGAAAAGTCAACTTTTGCTGATCCGGGACCTAGTGCCACACGGAAGGCTCCAGGGTGGCAGATCCCTGTGCAAGCAGGAGAGAAAGGCCATATCTTAATTTCTGCAGCTCTGCCTGACTATGGCAACCCCAGACCCCTGCCACCTGCCCCACCCGGAGCACAGTGAAGCTGTGAGCCTGACGTCCTCACAGGCGGCGAGGCCAGTGAAGACCAGGGCGGGCTCTCGGGAAGCCCAGCCTCAGCCTACGGCGCCAGGCCTGGCCGCCTCTTCCACTGCTCGCCTGCCATAGGCCAAGGCCCCACGCCTGGGCCCTCCCGCGTTTCTACACCTTTCTACTTCTCCGATCTGGTTTCTACGAGGTTTTTTTAAATAAGCAATCCTTGGCTGCTTCCTTTTCTTAACTCTTTCAGTACCAAGTGCAGCCCCTCCACACAGAAACGCCCAGCACTGTGACGGAGTCCAGCCTGGTTCTGGGTCCTGGGGCCCTGCCTCCTGAGCCCACCCAGTGGGGTGTGGGCTCCCTGCCTCACCTGACCCATTAATCCCACTGAATTTCTACTCTGGAGTGGGTGGGGCACACACTTGTTTCTTTTTTTAACGCCAATTCCGTTCCAATGCCGAGTCTGAAAAGCCACAACTCCCGTCTTTAGCTTAAGGGCAGGCAGCCACGGCGTGTCCTACCCGGCCAAGGCCGCGCCGTCCTGCACACTGGGCCTGCCTCAGCCCGCCCTCCCTGGGACTGCCTGCGAGCTCAGCTGCGGCGCTCGGCTCTGGGCGGCCCCTCTGCTGCTCCTCCACCTTCTTCAAGGCGGGGGGAGCCTGTCTGGCCTCATCCAGCCGTCCAGCCACGAGGCTCCACATCTGATAAGCTGCCGCCAGCCTGGCTACGCACGGCCTGGGGGCCTCCTGGGCTGGGATGGGGAGGTGCGCCGATCCGTGTTAACTTTTTTCCCGTGTGTAGATATGTACAGCCAAAGGGTCGTGTAAATGTTCTGCAAAAGGGGGCCTACACAGAGCGAAAGCTATTTATTTTGTGCAGAGAAGTGTCTGGAGGGATGGGACCTCCAGGCTTATTCATATTTAAGATGTAGCTTTTTGTTTTCCCAGGCGTTCTGTATAAAGCGACGATTATTTTATGGACCGAGTTTTAACGTAACTGTTGCAGTGAAAGTGCAATATCTGACCTCCCCCTTCGCCCCCCAGCGGGAAACTGCTTGGCCGACAATCACAGCCCCTTGGGGGGCCCCTGTGGCCAGTGCCTCCCCCTCTATGGGCCCCACCTGGCCTGGGACTAGCCATTGGGAGGAGAACCCGGAAGAGTTCCGGCCCGCCTGCAATAAAGGCTGAGGCTTCCTGGCCGGGGGAGGCCCTGTGGGCGGTGGGCTCGGCCCCCCCCAGCCGGCAGCCTGCCCCCCACAGCTCTGCGCTCCCCACCTTCCTGCCCAGCCGCCAGCCATGCCAAGGACAACAGCAATAGTCCCCCGGGCCTCTCCCAGCGGCCCCCAGCCATAGATGGCGAGGTGGGCAGCCTCCCCTCCCGCTGACTTCTCCTCCGTATCCAGGTCTGCTTCCTGCCTCTCTTTGAGATTCTTTTTGACACAGTCTTCTCTTGAGGAAGCACCAGTTTTTCAGAAACTAGGAGAAGGAGGGCAGAGTCCTTTAAAAAATATATACCAAAAATGTTTACAGCGTTGGGTGCTGAGCTGCGGGGCTCAGGCCTGACCGGTCATTACCAAAGGGTAAGGCAGACCTTGCTGACTGCCACCCACCCAGGCCTGTTAGAGTAGAAGCCTTAGTCCCATGCCCACCCCCCCCACCTGGCCACCTGCCTTCTCTTTGATTTCTAAAGAGGGATTTCGCAGAGACCCCCATCCCCTGCTCAGCTCTGAGCCGCCCGCCCACCCACCACGTTGGTCTCTATGTCTCAGCCCCTCCCATCTGTCTGTCCGTCCGGGCCCTGTGTGAGCAGCGTCCTGATTCCCCACCTGCCCTTGCTGTCCCTGCGCCATCGGGCCTGAGTGTGCTCTGTATACGGTGTCATTGTCTGTCACACAAATTAAAGAAGCAGGACGGCTTCCTTCTGGGTCTCGTTACTGCACCAGCCACCAGAGCAGCAGGTAGGGCGGGGGTGGCAGAGGGGGCACAGCTTGTCCTGTGCACAATGCCCACTGCATTCATGGTAACACCAGTGGACTTGCAAGGGTCTGATCCTGTGCTGGCCCATTCTAGCCCCTTCCTGGGAGTGAACTTGGCTAATCCTCCCAGCAACCCAGTGACGAGGGCGCTCCCAGTCTCTGCTTCACAGAGGACACAGCTGGTGAACTGCCCAGGACTCCCTCCTGGACCACCTGCCCCAGCACCGGGACCCTCAGCTATTGCCATCTTCAGCCTGAACTCCCAGCTGCAAGGGCAGCTGACTCCCTCCAAGCCTGAGGGAACTGGGTTAAAGAGCCGAGGCTCTGGGTTTGGGGTGGGGGTGGCAGTGATTCCAGGCACACTGATCTGGGGATGAGCGCACAGCCACTAGAGCACACCCTGGCTTTTCCCAAAAGCTCCTGCAGCCCTTATTTGTTCCCGGCAGTCTGGCAGCACCCTTCCCTCCCTCTCAGCACAAAAAAGCAACACAACAGGAGAAGTCTCCAACCAGGCAACGTTTAATATCTGGGAAACTGCATTCTTTCAGGAGAAGGGGAGTGGGTTAGGACAGTGACCCGGTCCTCCTCCCCTGCATCTGAGAGGCGGCTGGGACAGAGGCCGGTCCACAGGAAGAAAGACAAACAGCACCCGTCTGGCTTCCTGCTGCCCACCCTCTCATGCCACCAACACTGTCCACAGACCTTGGTTGGCAGGGCCCTCAGGGCAAGAGCCCTGCTCGCATCTGGAAGGCCAGGCCATCCCCTCGGGTGGCTTGCTGGATAAGAGAGCACACAAGAGGGGGCACGTCACAAACAGAGCCGAGAGTGAGCCCTGGGCACAGGGGTGACACCCACCTTGTTGATCTCCTTGTGTCGTTCCTTGGTTACGATTTCCTCTAAGACCTCGCCGTCTCCCTTAATGAGCCTGGGGGAGGAGTGGGAGCAGGCTGAGGCCCTAATGCCAGACAGAGCACCAGAACTGCCCAGCAGAGGGGTGCCAGGCCTCAGGCCCCACCCCTCCCTCTCTCCCACCCTTGGGACAAGGGTAAAGGTGGCCAGGTAGCCTCCGCCATCAGATCAGCCAACAGTGGCATTCTGATCACCCTCGAGAAGGCCCTTCCCACCCCTGCAATCACTTCGGGAAATGGGGGAGGAATGGCCTCAGAGGTCCCACTGACAAGTGACTGCTTTGCTCCCCACCCCTGGCCTTTTCGGAGCAGCAGCCCCCCACCTGGTGCGGCCGGTCTCCGGGTCCACCACCTTGCGGATGACGCTCTGCCGCGCATCCCACTCCTCCTTGGTCATGGGCTTCATGGCCTGGATTCGAGACTTCTGCTCATCCGTCAGCACTGGAAGGGGAGATGGCAGGGAGGCGGTGGTGGGACCTTGGGGAGGGGACCCCCTCGTCCCGTGCACCCGGCAGCAGCCCAGTACCTGGGCCGTCGTCTTCCTCCCCGGCGGGTCTGTGCCACTGGTCCAGCGAGGGGCCTGGCGGCGCCTCGGGTGGCCGCACCTTAGCCTTCTCCTTGCCCTTCCTCTTCAGCCGCTTCTTCCTTTTCTTCCGCCGCCGTCTCTTGTCCTCGCGCTTCTCCCGCTTCTTCCGGCTGCGGCTGGAGGAGGAGGAGGAGCTGGAAGAACTGGAAGAGGAGGAGGAGGAGCTGGACCGCGGCCTCCTGCGGGCCTTGTGCTTGCTTCTCTCTGTGAGGCGGAGAAGGTGAGGCTGGAGGCTAGGAGCGGGGAGTAAGCCCCGTCCCCTTGCTCTGGCCTGTGTCCCCCCCCCTTTGCTCTGGCCTGTGTCCCCCCCTTTGCTCTGGCCTGTGTCCCCCCCTTTGCTCTGGCCTGTGTCCCCCCCTTGCTGTGGCCTGTGCCCCCCCTTGCACAGCCTGTGTGGGCTCAAGCCTAGGACGGGGGGCTGGCAGGCATCGGCACTCTCCAGACAGGCCCTTTTGGGCTCCACACAGTCACTGTCCAGCAGCAGGGCGGCCGGACCCCACGGCTCAGGCCCAACCGCACGGGAAGCGTGGCTTAAGAGCCCCGCTAAGCGACGCGCGCTGCACGGGCCGGCCCAGCCCCGGTCCCGGGTGTCCGTCAGTCCAGACCTGCACGCCCCACTCTGCACCCCTCGGACTACTGCTCACGGCGACCTCCCCGCAACCACCCCCAGGAAGCCCGCCCCGCCGAAGTCCCCGCGCCCCTTCCCCCCCATGACCCCTGACCCCCGACCCTCACCCTCGGCCCCAGAGGCGGAGGCGCTGGCCTTGCGGCCTCGCGATCTAGACGCTGAACGGCTCCTCCGGGCGTCCTTGCTGCTCTTCCGGCTCCGCTTTCCCGACCCTCGCCCCCGAGACCGGCTGCGGCTCCTCGAGCGCTTGCGGGAGCCCACGTGGGCCATAGCGCCGCGGGCTGGGGGCCGGGGGACCCGGGGACCCCTGAAATCAACGAGGCTCTCAGGGGTGCGGGGGCCCGCAGGCTGGGCTCCAAGGCCCTTGGGGCCCGCTCCCCACCCCCACCCCGGGGAAGGGAGACGAGAAACTCCGCAGCAACCTCACGACCCGCAACCACCCGCTGCCCCCGGAGACCCCGGATTCCCCGCTGCGGCCCCTTTAAGGGCCCGCCCCCGCCGGGACGCTCCGCGCCTGCGCCAGCAGCTCCGGCGCCCCCGGGAACGGCCGCCACGCTCACCCGCCAGGTGCGTCCTGAACCCCTTCCCACGCGCGCCTACCCTGCACCCACGCGCCCTCCGCCTGAAGGAGGGTCCCCGGGGCGGCTCCGTTCCCCACTCCGCTGCCCACGCGTCCCGCCCCACACCACGCCTCCGCGCTCCGCCGCGGCTCTGGGTGACTTCCGGCCGGGGCGGTGCTCCGGGAGGCCGTCCGGCTGGAAAGCGGGGAGCTGCTTCCTTTAGTTCTGAAGCCCCAGGTTCCGCCTCTGGGGCGGCTCAGGAGACGCTGTCGGGCGCACCCACCCTCCGTTTAAGAGGCGAGCCGGGCGTCCAGGTCTCACCTCCAGGCCCGTGCGAGGCCCTGCCGGCTCCCGCAGCGCCCGGCCCAGCCCGGCGCCAGTCCCCGAGCTCGCAGGCCCTTTGCTGTTGCACCCGCCTCCAAGATCGCCCTTCCAGCGCGCTGCGGCGCCCCTCTCCCCGACGTCCTAGCGGAGGCCACCCCACTGCGCCCCGCTTGCCAACCTGGGTTGTCTGCCGCCTTGTCCGCTCCATCAGGCCGTGAGCTCCAGGGCTCAGACGCCCTGGCCTTTCCAACGTCCCCACGCGGAGACGGCCAACCTCAGTGTCCATCGGGGGCCTGAGAGACCGGGGCCGTGCAGGGGGAGGGGCTCCTGTGAGGGGGGCCCGCGGGTGTTCAGACCGCGCCGCGGGGACCCTGCTCCCGCCGGTCTCTGCAGTGTGGGAACGGCGTCTGATTTTCAAACCCCTGGTTTTCAAAGGGGCGACCACCCCGTGTGCACAGCTGCACTCCTCACCCAATTGGGGGGCCAAATTGCAAGCTTTTCAGTAATAATGACAGCAGCGAACTCGGGGCTGTTAAAAAGCACTTTATAAATCATTGGACTCTTACAGTAGCTCTAGGACATGGGCACTTTCCAGATGAGGAAACTAAGGCACAAAGAGGTCAGGTAGCTTCCCACAGTCACAGAGCTGGACGGGGCAGAATCAGGCTTTGAACCCAGGCAGTCTGGCTCCAGAGGCCCTGCTCTTGACCCCTCAGCACCATCTAGAAGATGCTGTTGGTGGCCCACCCAGATCCCCTCTAGAGGCAGGGGCCCTCACCCGCAGCTGTGATGTCGGATGCTGACATCTACACCTGTACATTTCTCTGGAAGTTTCCCTTGGCCACTGGGAGCCACCTGTCCTGGAGATGGATGTCTGGGAGGTTGTTCACACATATCCTGCCCCCCCCATGCCCTCTCGTGACACACCCTGTAGCCAATAACCAATGCTGGGGGCAAACTGGTAGATTCATGCTCCAGAGCTCCCATGGGACTGGCCTGGGCTTAGATGCCATCTGAACCCACGTCCTGGCCCAGCTCCTTCCTGCCTTGTCCTGCTTCTTGGACTCCTTTCTCCTGAGGGTATTCCCTTGAGAAATAGGAATCCCCATCTCAGGTTCTGCTTCTGACCTAAGCTGGCCCGTCTGCTGAGAGAATAACCCAGAAGCCTGCTTGTCCTTTTGAACCAAGAAGTGCTGAGGGCTGCAGGGAGTTTATTTCTGCCCTCCCCCAACCGAGGTGGCAGAGTTCTCCGCTGGCAGGCCACCCCCGACACGGGTCCCAACCAGGCTCAAGTCAGGGAGCACACATCCACCGTCGTGGGCTCCTCTCGGGTGAAGCCGTCGCCGAACCCCTCGTCGTCCACCAGGTCGGGCGTCCGGCAGCACATGGGGCAGAGGCGGTTGCGCACAGCGGAGGCCCGGAGCCAGACAACGAGGTTCCATCGCTCACCAGCGCCCAGGGGCCGGGCTCCGTGCAGCTGGCCGCCTCGATGCAGGATACCCTGGCCCACCACGTGCTCCACCTCCAGGGGCTCGGCCAGGGCTGAAGGCGCCTGCAGACAGCTGGGCTGAGGCCTGGGCACTCCCGGCTACCCCAGGCCCCGCCCCGTGGGTCACACACACTAACCTGGAAGAGGCCTCCGAAGTATAGGGCACCCCCCGTGAAGGTCTTGCCCAGGGCCACGTTGATGGTCAGCTCAGCATTATCGTAGTGGCAGCCCAACTCTCGGTCCTGGCCTGGCGCGTACTTGACCACGAAGGCTCGGTGGCTGTCGAGCCAGCCTCCGCCACAGTCTGGGTACAGCAGGGCCATCAGTGGCTGGAGGAAGCGCTCCCGCAGCGGTGTCACCAGTGGCTCATCCAGGCCTAGCTCATGTAGCAGCACCTGGGAGAAGGGTCCTGGGGTCAGCAGGGAAACTGGTGGGGCCTCGCTCTGGATCCCCAGTGTGTCCTTTGACTTGTTTAACTTCATAATCCTTCCTCGGTTTCATTTTTACAGCTGGAGAGACCGAGGCACAGAGAAGACCACACAGCTCATCCGCAGCCCTGCAGGTCAGTCTCCCAGACCCAGGTGTCCCTGTCTCCTCAGCCCACCAGGTGGAGCCTCACCCACCCCGTAGTTGTTCATGGTGTTGGGTCTTCCCTTGGGCATATCTGACTGCTCGAAGTGCTCCAGCTCCTCCAGCAGGGCCTGGCAGAACGGCGCTGTGAACACAGGCAGCCGGTAGATCCGCTTCTCCTCTGCAGGGAGGGACAGTGTGTCGGCCAGGAGCTCTGGTGTGGGTTTCGATCTCCCCGTTGAGTTGTGTAGCCTGGCACACCTTTTCACCTCCCCCAGCCTCAGTCTCCTCGTCTGTACAATGGGGATACCGTGGGTACTCTACACTCCTCTCAGGGCTATTATGACGCTTTGGTGCTTGGAGGCAGACAGAATGGGTAGCAGGACTCCAGTCTCTCACGCCCTATTCTGCCAGGTCATGGGGCCAGGACCTCACCTGACACTGTCTCCAGCCGGTGGAGGAGGCCCTTGAGGTCTGCACCCGGCATTGCGCTGTACTCAGCTGCGGCCAGAAACTCGGGGGCCAGAGCCACATCCTGGGGGCAGAAACACACCCACTGTGGGGCAGGCAGCCCCCCAGCCTGGATGCCTCCTCCTCAGTAACCTGCCCCTGCTGGGTACCTGCAGCAAGCTGTAGATCTCTGGCCGTGCCGGGTGGTAGGAGCTGGCGATGAGGGCTTTCCTAGCAGCCGACTCCTGCCCCAGCCGCTGTCGTCGCTCCACCTCCTGCTCAAGCTGGGGTGGCACAGGGCCTGGTTACCAGAAAAGGGCCTCCCATCCCCTCAAGGCCATTGTACGGATGAGGAAACGGAGGCTCAGGAGGGCCAGAGCAGAGCCCAGGCTGGGAACCAAGCCTCCCTATGTTCCTGACTCTGGCAGGGCTGACTGCAGGTGCGGGGCTGTTAGCTGAAGGGGCCTCCTTCCAGAAGGGGGCGCATCCCCCCCTGGGCTGCGTCAGCCGGAGCCGGCTGGGAGGAGAGCCCCGAGATGCACCTCGGCCGGCTGGGGCCACTCAGGGAAGGGAACAGAGTCCCAGCCGCGCCTTGTGTTCCAGAGGCTGCAACAGGGCTCCCCTGGGAAGCTTCCCACCGCTAACCCCCCGGTGAGGGAGGAGGGGCCGAGGCAGGGACCAGTGTTACCTCTTCTAGCAGCTGCTGGAAGTCCTTGGGGCTGACGCAGCCTCGGCTGCGCAGGATCTGGGAGCAGAAAGGTCAGTGAGCACGACTGCGCGACGCCGGGCGAGCCACCTACCAGCTCTGAGCTTCAGTTTCCGCTCCTAAAATGGAGTCGAGCGCCCCCCGACCTCACCGAGCCCCCCGATCATCGCGAGGGTGGAATGCGGAGGCCAGGGCAGGGCTCCCAGCTGCTGTCTCGGCGCCGACAGGGCGCACTGCGCCCGCAGGCTGGCTCACCCCGCCCCCAGCCTCACTAAGGAGACACTGTCACCCCCGTTGAAGGCGAGGAAGCTGGGGCACCGAGAGGCGAAGATCTGAGCTCGCGGGCAAAGCAAACGGCCCGGAGGACCGAGGCGCCTCCTCCCGCCGTCTCGCCCGCTCCCCCGCGGGGCCGACGGGGGCCGCTCACCGGGCCGTAGTCCCGGCGCAGCTGCTGCTCGCCCCGGAAGCGCAGGTGCAGCCGGTAGCGCGCCACGTACAGGTTCTCGGTGCAGAAGCAAGCGCAGCGGCAGAAGCGCCGCGGGACGCCCGCCGTCGCCATGGTGAAGAGGCGAGCGCGCGCGGCCCCGCCGGCTTCCGTAGGAGCACTTCCGGGGACGCCCTCCTCCGGGGCGGGATGTGAAACCCGCGGCCAAGGGCCCGGTTTAAATTCCCAAGCGCAGAGAAGAACGGAGGCTCCGCCCCGAGAAAGCGGCCCGCGGTGCAGAACGGCGCTCCCGGGGCGGGGAGACAGGGACGCGGGCCGCCGCCCTCAAGGCCCCCGCCCCCTCCCTTTTCTGCTCGGAGCCTTTGAAGAACCAGCCAACCCCACAGCGACCGTTACGGCGCCGGAATCCAGTTCTGTGCGTCTGAGCTCGGGTTTGGCACTTTCCCCCGGTCCCTGCCCCCGCCCTCCCGTTGCCAACGCCACGGTCTCTTAGGATTCGTCGCTGGTTGTCCCGGTGTCTCCACGAAAACGCTCCGTCCGGCGCGACTTCCGAAGCTTTCAGGGGCGGGGCGGGGGGGACAGGGCGTGGTCTGTCCTCGGCCACACCCCGCGCCCGCCGCTTCTGGTTCCGCGCAGCCGCCGGGAGAGGAGGAGCGTTTGTGTCTCACCGAGCGCGCGTCCCCGCTGCGGGGAGGCCGGCCGGCGGGCCCCGAAGCTCGGATGGCGTCCCGGTTACTGAGACGGGAGAGCCAGGGCGGGGAGCAGGAGGGAAGTCCCGGACCCTGGGACTGGTTCCTCCAAAGAGCGACCTTGCGGCTGAGCCCCAACTGCTGCAGCGAGCGCTGGCAGGAAAGGGTTGCAAGCCGGGGGCCGCGTGTGCTGAGGGTTGCAGCTCACTGAGCATCTGGGGGGGCCCAGCCGGAGGGAACGGGGCCGGTGGTGTTGGGGCCGAATCGCTGGGCGCAGGAATTTTACCCTCCGCGCAAAGGGAAGTTTAATCTTCACAATAAACCCTATCGCATGGGAACTATCCCCATTTTACAGATGCGGAAAAGGGGGCTCAGAGAGGTCGAATGATCCACCCAAGGTCACACAGCTCATAAGTGGTAGAGTCTGAATGGAACTCAGATCTGACTCAGCTGGGTTGTTTGTAAAGGTGCAGCCAGGTCTGCATGGGTGCCCCCTCCCCCGCCCAGGCATAAAAATTACTGGGTCCCTGGGGACCCCTAGGCTCAACCCAAGCCTTCTGAAGCTACCAGGCTTTCCTAAAGAGAATGGCTGTCGGGGGCCTGCGTCCTTTCAAGGGCCCCGCTCCCCAGCCCAGAGCTGTGTGGCCTGAGAAGGTGTTTAAAGTTTCAAGGGCAGCTTGATTGCCCAGCGATAGCAAAGGACCCTGCTCTCCAGCGAAGGATCCATTTCCCAGCTTGATGTTCAGCACCCCGCGAACTGCCCTTCTGCCCAGCCTGCCACCACACAGGCCTGGCACCAGCGGCCTCCCCAACCCGGTCAGGTTTCTCTCTTTCTCAGCAGTTTGCAAGATGAGCCTGTTCTGCTTGTCAGCTTAGACTGGCCTTCCCCATGGCCCCCCTCCTCCTCGGGGACAGTGTCCCCACCCCCACCCCGCCCCAGCCTGGCCTCAGCCAGGAGAAAGAACAGCAGCAAGAGTATTAACAGTAAGCACCAGATCAATGCGACTCCCAGCCAGCAATGACGTGTTTTTATTAACTGCAGGAGGTATTTCCATTATCTCCATTTTACAGATGAGGAAACTGAGGCTCGGTGAAGTGCAGGGGTCTTCACCTGGTGAGAATTAGAACACCCATCCTGCGTGGTTCCAAAGTGGCATGAGTCCCGGTGTGTGTGTGCGTGCATACACGGGCATGTGTGTATGTAGCACATTCTTCTGCATTAACATGGGGCACCCATACAGAAAGGATACAAATCGTAAGTGTACAGTTTGGTGAATTTTCACAAACTAGACACCCAAGTAACCAGCACCTAGATCCAAATCAGAACATCCCAGCCTCACAGAAAGCCACTCCCCACGTCCCCTCATCTCAGTCGCTCCCCATCTCCCAAGGGTCTTAAGAGCAAAGATCTGTTCTTGAGTTTGCTGCAGAGAAAATCACAGTGTTATTATTTTGTGTACTGCTTCTTTCGCCCAGCATGCTCTTGAGCTTCATCTGTGGTGCGTCGCAGCGGTTCCTTCTCTTTATGGCTGCGTAGTATTCCCTGGGGTGGTCATCCCGCCGTTCCCTGAGCAAGCCCACCGTTGATGGGCCTTGTTTCCCGCTTCATGAATGAAGCTGCTAAATTCTTTTCTTTTTTTCCATTGCAGTAAAATACACATAATGTAAAATCGACCATTTTTAACCAGTTTTTAAGACTTTTATTTTTATTTATTTATTTTTAAGTTTTTATTTATCTTTTAAATTTTATTTTTGTTTAAGACTTTTTTTTTAAATAGCAGTTTTAGGTTCACAGCAAAATTGAGCTGAAAGTACAGAGATTTCCCATATACTCTCTGCTCCCCCCCACACACAGAGCCTCCCTCACTATCACGTCCTGCACCGGGGTTGGACATCGGTTACAATGAATGAAATCACGCTGACACAGCACCCAAAGTCCACAGCATACTTTAAGGGTTCACTCTTGGAGCTGCGAGGTCTCTGGTTTGTGACCCTGTGTAACGATGTGTGTCCCCCACTGTAGTATCATACAGAATAGTTTCACCTCCCTAAAGGTCCTGGGTGCTCTGCCCATCCCCCCCCAACCCCTTGTAGCCACTGACCTTTCTGCTGTCTCCATAGCACGTAGCCTTTCAGGCTGGCTTCTTCCACTTGGTAAATAAGCATTTTAGGTTCCTTCATGTCTTTTCATGGCTTGGCCGCCATTTCTTAGCGTTTCTTACCCCATTGCCCGGATGGACCATGGTTTGTTTACCCAGTCACCTGCTTTCTTCACCATTTGTTGAAAAACAAAAAACAAAAAACGATCTTGGCTGTGCTATATTTATTGCCCTTGGTCCTCTGTCAGAGATCAGCCGGCTATATCTACGTGGGTCTATTTCTGGTCCCTCTGTCCTGTCCCATCGATCTGTCTGGTTTTTGCTCAGCGCCACACTGTGTTGGTTACTGCAGCTTTACAGTAAGTCTGGACGTGGGCGGGGTCAGCCCTCGGACTTTGCTTTTTTCCTTCAATATCCTGCTGGCTCTATTCACACAGCAAAAACGACAGGGCGGGGGTTTGGACCCAGCTCCGAGTCGCTCTAACGTTTGGGTAATCCATCCAAGATAGGCCCTTTGGGTACAATCATGTGTTTGCTTTTGTTTTTGCACAAACGGTAACATACTTCAACTGTATTCTGTCCCTTTTTCAAAAAATAAAAAAACCATTGATTTTTTTAGAGAGAGAGAGAGAAGCATCGACTTGCTGTTCCATTTTTGTGGGCACTCATTGGTTGACTCCTGTATGGGCCTTGACCAGGGACAGAGCCCGCAACCTTGGTGTGTCGGGACACGGCTCTAACCAACCCAGCTACCGGGCCAGGGCTCTGTCCCTTGTTTCTACTCAGTACGTTTAGAAGGTCATTCCATTCCTTGGTGTAACTCTGCATATAGATAGATAGACAGATTTGTTTCCACCGCTGTAGGGTGCTCCGCTGAGCAATGCTGTGTAATTATTTGGCCAGTTCCCTGTGGAAGGATATTTAGGTTACTTCCATTCCAGACTTTTGCTACTGCAAAAACCATCCACAAGCTAGTATCTTTGCTCCCCTCTAGGAGTCTATCTATAGAAGAAATTCCTACTGGGTCAAAAAAAAACCACACACACAAAAAAGTGTGTTTTAAATTCCAAACTTCACCCAATTCCCCTTGAAGGAGGCTCTCCCATGTGACTAGCTAGCGGAGGCTGTTTTAAATCAGCGCTTTAGGCCTCTGGCTGAAGGATGAGGGGTGTGGACATACCTGCCCCCCCTGCTGCCCCCCTGGGCCTTGACCTACTCTCCCCAGCTCTCCTTCGGGTCACACTGACCCTTCTCTGCGCCTCCAATGGCCAGGCAAGCTCGCCGGCCAGAGCCTTTCGGCCTCGCGAGGAAGGCCTTCCCCGGAGCCCTGCCGGGGCGCCCTCCCCTCCCCTCCCCGGCGCCTTGCTCCGAGAACCCCCCCAGTTACGCAGCCCTGGGCGCGTTCCGCGCCTCCCCAGTTCCATTCCCTTTGCAGGCGCCAGAAATCGCCCTGCGCACCTGCCTGTCGGTCTCCTGCCTCCCGCTGCCTGAGGGACGGGACTTTCCTGTCTCTTTCTTACACGCTGCAGGGTTCCAAGCACCCAGCGCCCGGCGCCCAGCACCCACTCAGGGCGCGGGCCCCCTCCCCGCTGCCTCCCCTCCCAGCCCTCGCTGCCGCCCTGCCCTGTTCCCCTCCGTACAATGGGTTCCCTCCCAGCACGTGCGCTCGGCGGGCTTATCACGTGTGTCGCCCGCCCGCGGCCCTCGCTAGAATGTGCGCCCCAGAAGGGCAGGGGTCTTGCTCTGTTCCCCGGTGTCGGAAACGCTGAGAGGGGGCCGGGCACCCAGTAGGTGCGGGGCGTGCGTTTGTTGAATGCATGGGGAACCGCACCCCCACCCTCCCGGGAGAAAGGCGGGTTGAAAGCCCGCGCCTGCAGCAGGTGAGGACGTTTCCGTGCGCAGAGGGCCCGCGGGGGGGGCGGGGCTGGTCGCAGGTGGGCGGAGGCCCCGCCCCGCCCTGGAGGCCCCGCCCCTCCAGCTGGCCCCGCCCCCACCAGCTGGCCCTGCGCCCGCCCCGCCCTGGAGGCCCCGCCCCCTCCGGCTGGCCCTGCGCCCGCCCCGCTCTGGAGGCCCCGCCCCCTCCGGCTGGCCCTGCGCCCGCCCGCCCTGGAGGCCTCGCCCCCACCAGCTGGCCCTGCGCCCGCCCGCCCTGGAGGCCTCGCCCCCACCAGCTGGCCCTGCGCCCGCCCCGCCCTGGAGGCCCCGCCCCCTCCGGCTGGCCCTGCGCCCGCCCCGCCCTGGAGGCCCCGCCCCCACCAGCTGGCCCTGCGCCCGCCCCGCCCTGGAGGCCCCGCCCCACCAGCTGGCCCCCGAGGCCCCGCCCCGCCCCGGAGGCCCCGCCCCCGCCAGCTGGCCCCGCGCCCGCCCCCTGCGCGCCGACCTTGCAGCCGCGCAGCCCGGGCGGGAGGCGGGAGGAGCGGAGCGAGCTCGGCGGAGCGGGCGCGGCGCGGAGCGCAGTTTCCACCGGGCGGCGCGGAGCCGGCGCCCCGACGACCCGAGTTCGCTGCGGCCCCTCCTCACGGCTTACCTGGTGCCACGTTAGGTAACAGGTAAGAGCGCGGCGCCCGGGGCCCCGGACGCGGGGGCGCTCCAGGCTGGGGTGCCAGGCAGGGCGCAGGCCCGGGGCGTCTGGGTGCCCCTTGCCCGGGCGTGGAGCAGGCATCTCCGTGGGAGGTGGGAGCCTCCAGAGAGCCTTCCTGGCCTCCGCCCCGGTGCCCCCGCGCCCGCAGGCCCCAGCCCCCCATCCCTGCAGCATCCTTTCCACGCCCGCAGGGTAGATGTTGCATTATTATTTTTTTTAACCCCGCAGGTGCCACTGCCTCTTGGGAAACGGTGGGAATGCCTCTGGGGAGGATCCTGGGGTGGCTGTTGTCGCCCCAGGATCCACTGGCTTGTCTTCCCAGGCTCCCCGCCCCACACAGCGGGACCTGCCCACGCACCCTGAGCGCCTGGGGCTCCTGGGCCCGCTCGCCTTAGCGCACCCCTTCCCTCAGTCTCCCCAGCCCCCTGCGGCCTCATGCATTCACCCTGGAGTTAGGCCTGTGGGTTCCTGGGACCCTCCCTTGTTTCTGGGCCTCTGTGAAAACAGGGGGCCCTCTCCCCAGACCTGATCTTCAGTAAGACAGCTTTAAGCTGGTCTGACAGGACTCCCTGCCCTCTGTTCCACCCCTTGGTGATGGTTGACCTCCATTCCCCTCTCCAGATGGAACAAATGCCAGGTGACAAGAGGAGGGTTGTGGAAAGGCCACGGCAGCTCCTCAGTTTGCCTCGCCCAGAGCCACAATCACCTGAACCAACTTTTGAGTCCCAGCATGGGAGGTGGTGGGCTCAGCAGTGGTGGGAGTCAGGATGGAACAATGTGGACCCAGCCCAGCGCTGGCCATGTGTCCTGAGACCCCGCGGGGACACCACTCCACAGACCTGGCCTCAGCCAGCCAGGGTCCACCGAGCAGCGAACGGGCCTTTTCACCGCTGGGCAGCGGATGGCCACTGGGGTGAAACGTTCACCAGGTTAGGGATGACCTGAGCTGCCTGGGCCACCCAGGTCCCTCAGGACCCTGTTCTTTCAGTCCCTGGGAAAGGACCCACCTGGAGAGGGAAGTGTTGGTTCCAGTCCTGCCTTTGCCTAATCTCTGCATGTCACTTAACTTCCCTGAGCCTCAGTCCCCTGATCTGAAAAATGGGGATGACTGTGAGGACCTCCGGCCCACCAGCCTGCTCACCTGCCCCGGGGTGGTGGCAAGGATGAGCTGAGAAGGGAGGCGCAGGCACGCAGCACTTAGTAACAGCCCCTAAACAGTGGCTGTTGTGGGTGAATAGTAATCATTTATTATCTCCCGGCTGTCCCAGACTTGCCTGACAGCTGGAGGTGCCCCAACCACCATTTCTTCTACTGGAAAGAAAACCCTTTGACTGGCAGGACCTCCGTGGGGTGGGGCCCCTTGCTAACCCTGTGTCTGAGGTCAGGGCGAGGTGCCCCTGTCTTCCTGGGCCATGCTAGCCCTGGGCGGTGTCTGCCCTGGCCTCTGTCCACCACCTTCCCCTTGTCCCTCGGGCCATGTACACGATGTGCCCTCCAGCTGCACCTGGCCAAGTCCTCCAGCTCAGGCAGGAGGAGGGACACACCTCCAAGCAGCCCTGTGGCCCTGACTCCCTGCCACACGGTTGTGGCTGGTGGTCTTTTCCGCTTCACCCCACCACTCGGTAACTTGAAGAACAGCACAGTGGCCTGTCCCCACCCAGGGCTGTAACCCAACCGGAGCTGGACTCTGCCCCATCGGGGCCTGGACTAGAAGGACCCGGTACTCGGGAGCTGGGGACCACGGGCTGTCACTGCTCTGCCTCCCGCTTGCTGGGTGACCGTAGGCAGACTTCGCCGCCTCCCTGTCTGAACCTCAGTTTCCCCATCTGTAAAACACAGTCCAGATAGCCTCTGATGCTGGAGTGCAAAATTTTGTTTATTTTGGTGAAGATAAACCGGGTCTCCTGGGTAGGTGGCTGTCCCATGGGGTTGACATTACCCAAAGCAGAGGGGTGTCAGGAGGGAAGTCCCCCAATGACTAGGAGTGGAGACAGGGAGAGCTGGCCAAGCCTCTGGGCTGGTCTCTGGCAGATCTGCCTCGGGCCCCACTTCTGAACCCCAGATCCTTTCTGGGGGCTGAGAGGGACTCCCTGTGCCCACCAAGAGGGGAGCAGCATCAACGTGGCTGGCAGGGCCTGTACAGCCGACAGTGGCTTGGCTGGGAGGCCTGGTGGGGCGCCAGGCCAGCAGCATCCCTCCCTGGGCTTCGACTCACGCTCACCCACTCACTGGCTCCCCGAGGCCTCTGCATTGCAGCAGGCAGGAGCTAAACCAGCAGCCCAGCTAGGGCTGGGGGCGGAGCAAGGGCCTGGCAGGGGGGTGTCGCTCCCTTGTCCCCACCCCTTTGGTCCCACCCAGCCCTGGCTTCCTTTGGAGTGGCAGCTGCTGACAAGGTAACCACCTTCCCCAGAGACTTGAGCTGGCCTGGAGTACCGGGTGTGCAGGCAGAGCCCAGGCTTGGGACCATCACGCCCCTGGGTCCCCTCAGCACCTCAAACCCCTCCTCAGCATCAGTAGGAGAGGGTGTTTTGAAGGATCAGGGCTTTGCAGTTGAGAGCACAGACTCTGGAACTCGAAGGCCTGGGTTCACATCCAGATCTGCCGCTTCTTAGCTCTGTGACCTGAGGCAGGTTGCTTAACCTCTCTGTGTCTCAGCTTTCTCAGCTATACAGTGAGGATAGTAATAGGATGCTCCTGAGGCTTAATGCCTGCACATTCCTTAGAACACTGACCTCAGTAAGCATCAGCTGTCATTACCATTATTGTCACCATCATTGTTGTCATCACTGTTACCAGCTCCACTTGGCAGAGCCCCCTCTGGTATAGACTCTGTTTTCCTTAGACAAGCACTCCCTGAAAGCATCGATGAGCATCCTAGCTTAGTTTAGAGGCCAGACTCTGGAGCCAGACAGTCCCAGCTCTGCTGCTCACCAGCTGTGTGATCTTGGGCAAGTTCGTGACTTCTCTGGGCCTCGGCTTCTCCACCTGCTAAATGGGGATGACGACAGCTTACATCTCGAAAAGTCATCAGGAGAATTAAATAAGCGGATACATGGTGATGTACAGGGCGGGGCTCGTGGGAAGAGCTGTGCAAGTTACCTTGGCCTGTAGTTATTGGGCGCCTGCCATGTGCCAGGCAGGCGGCCCAGGGCTTGAGTGAGCTGCTGGGATCCCTCCCACACAGGCTCAGGTCCTGGCTTGGGCCTCTGTTGGCAGAATGATATAGGGCACATGCTTTTGCCTTTCTGTACCTTGCTTTCCAAGTTAACAGTAACAATATTTATAACAGAAACAGGGGCCACTTATTGCACTCTGCTCATCTCAACTTCATCTGCAGAGTCCTCCAGATCCCTGCCCCCTCACCTCTCTGACCGCATGGGTCCTCTTCACGTCCCTCAAGCACATGGGCACAGTCCTGCCTCAGGGCTCTTGAGCTATCTGTTCCACCCATCCAAAATGCTTTCCCCCCAGATGCCCACGGGGTGGACTCCCTCACCTCTTTCAGTCGTGCTCAAGATTTACCTTCACAGCACAGTTCTCCCTGGCTGGCACCCCCTATATAAAATCGCCCTCACCCCATGGCCCTCCCTCTCCTACCCCCCTCTCCCCGCCCCCAACCCTATCTCTAACATACTATATCATTTATTTATTCTGTTTAGTGTCTATTTCTAGCATGAATGTGTCCTCTCCCCAAGAGCAGGGATCTCTGTTATTTTTGTTCGTTGTTAAAGAACAGAGTCTGGCCCATAGAGGGCGCTCAATAGCTACTCCTTGAATGAATGGAAACCTCACAACACCCCGGTGAAACCAGTTCTCTTGCCGTTTTATAGATGAGGAAACTGAGGCTCAGAGATGCCAAGTGACCTGCTCAAGGTCACACAGCCAGCCTGTAGCAAACCCGACCCCCTCGCCCTTTTTGCCCTGACAGGTCTGGCCTTGCCCCGCAGACGATGGCTTCGCCCCCCGTGAGCTAGAGCCTGCCCCACCTTCCCCGGTGCCTGCCCGCCGCCAGCCAGCAGGATGCAGCTGTGGAAGGCGGTGGTGGTGACCCTGGCCTTCATGACCACGGACATCGGCATCACCACCGCCATCTACGCCTTCAGCCACCCGGACCGCGGCCTGCTGGAGGACATCCGCCACTTCAACATCTTCGACTCGGTGCTGGACCTGTGGGCGGCCTGCCTGTACCGCAGCTGCCTGCTGCTGGGGGCCACCATCGGCGTGGCCAAGAACAGCGCCCTGGGGCCGCGGCGGCTGCGGGCCTCGTGGATGGTCACGGCGCTCGTGTGCCTCTTTGCGGGCATCTACGCGATGGTGAAGCTGCTGCTCTTCTCCGAGGTCCGCAAGCCGGTCCGGGACCCGTGGTTCTGGGCCCTCTTCGTGTGGACCTACATCTCGCTCACCGCCTCCTTCCTGCTCTGGTGGCTTCTGTCCACGGTGCAGCCGAGCACCAAGGCCCTGGAGCCGGGGGCAGGTGCCGAGGCCGAGGCCGAGGGCTTCCCGGGGGAGGACCGGCCACTGCCGGAGCAGGCGTCCGGGGCCACGCTGCAGAAGCTGCTGTCCTACACCAGGCCCGACGTGGCCTTCCTCGTGGCCGCCTCTTTCTTCCTCATCGTAGCGGCGCTGGGTAAGCGAGCACCGCGGGCCTGCCGGGCACCCAGGGCGCCGGCCCCTAGGGCTACAACCGCCGCCTCTTGCCTCTTACATTTTAGCATTTACTTACACCGTTCAAGCAAACTGATAGAGAAACAATGAGAGTTTCAGTCCTAATTCTGCCCCTGATCCCCCGGATCCCCCAGAGCTAACTATCGGAAAAGGTTCCGGAAACTTCCAAGTGGGCCGGAAACCACTTTGATTCATTTCTTGTATATGCTTACGTAGCTACGAACCAATAAGAACACCTTACTCACCCCGTCTCACGATCTGTTTCGTGTTTTGCCTTTGGCACTTAACAATATATTCTGAAATGTCCCCAGTCAGTACCCTGTTCTTTTACTGGGCTGCATAATGTTCCACCGTGCGGTCACACCCAGCGATTTGGTAGGCCTCCTGTTGTTGGCCTCTTGGGTGGTTTTTCTCTTTTTCTCTTATGGCTTATAACCCTGTTCACACCCGGTTCACGTGAACGTGGGTATAAGTAGAAATAACTCCTGGGGGTGGGAGCCCTGAGGCCGAGCACCGTTTGTAACGAAAGCAGAATAGACTAGAGACCATGCGAGCGTGTTGCCTGTGGTAAGATTAAGTGTTGTTTCGTGAAACCTTTGTTTCGGTCTTGTGTGCCTGTGTGCTTGTGTTTGTTACTGTGGGTCCAATATTTTGACAGACTGGAGAGTTTCACACGATTCTCGTGCAGACCGGACGAGAGGGTTTGCTCAGCACAGCGCCCGCGCCCAGTATGGGCTCGGGAAACGCGCTGTGGTTATTACCAGCGTTAACTGGTGCTTGCTGGGGTCAGAATGCAGCTGGAGCTCACTGGTGCCCTTCTCTCCCCTGTGGGTAAACTGAGGCAGAACTTCCACTTGGCTGGAACTCCACCAGCAGTGGCTGGAGACTGGAGGCCCAGGCCCTCTAGGCTGCCACCTATGGTCCCTGTGCCGACGCCAGCAGAGGGCGTCAGAACCCCACGGAAGTCCCTGCCCGCCCTAGCCCGTCTGTAGAGCTAACAGGAATTCATTCACTGCCCTTGACTGAGCGCCTACTGCGTGCCCGGCCCGAGCCCAGCTGTGGACCATGGAAAGGGCTGCAGTGAAAACAGGGGCCCCAGCCTGGCCTGGCCACGCTCCACCCCATGTCCTTCATTTCCAGAAGATGAGAGTGGGCGTCCCGGATTTAGGGGGGGAAGGGGCCAGGAAAGACCACTCCCCAAATTGGAAACTGGTTTGGGTTTGAGACCTGGCCCTTTCTCCTCAATGCTGTGTGACCTCTGGCAAATTACTCAGCCCCTCTGAGCCCCCCATTCCACCTCTGTGAAAGGGGTGGCATCCCCTCTCAGCCCCCTCTTCTTACCCCTGCCCAGGGTGTTGTGAGGATACAACAAGACAAACGGGTAGGAAATAATCCGGCAAACTGTGAGGTTCCCCACCAAGACGGACAGGGGGCAGTTCCCGGCCCTGCTTGGAGCCAGAGTATCAGCAGCTTCCGAGGCTGCCACCCGAGGTCCCTGCAGCAGCCGAGGCCTGCTTCCCACTGCCTTCTGGGAGCCCCAGGGGCAGGACTCCCCATGCCTGTGGCCGAGCGGCCCAGATCCTCTGGGGCGAGTGGGGTGGGGGTGCAGAATCTGAAGGAAGTGAACTTTGGAGTCCACCTGGGCGGGTGTCATCTCAGCTGTTTAGTTTCATTTTCCTCAGCTGCAAGGTAGGGTGACAGTGACCAACTTCACAGTGAAATGCCGCTCGGGCCCCGTGGCCCCGTGGCCGGTGGCCGCGATGATACCCACACACTCTACAGACTGAAGCCCCCCTGCTTCCTGTGTCCCTCTTCTCTGAAAAGTGGGGTGTGTGTATGGCCCCCCCCGTCCTGCCGAGAGGAGGAGTTTGCTGGTGGGGGGTGGGGGTGGGCCCCCGGGGCTCCGGAGGAAAGGCCCCGGCTCCCCGGCTGCGGACGCCCCCTGAGCCCCCGTCTCCCGGCAGGAGAGACTTTCCTCCCCTACTACACGGGCCGGGCCATCGATGGCATTGTCATCCAGAAGAGCATGGAGCAGTTCAGCACGGCCATCATCATCATGTGCTTGCTGGCCCTCGGCAGGTAGCCGCTCGCAGCCCCGCCCGCCCCGCAGGCCACAGTGGGGACAGGGGTCGGGGCAGCTCCTAAGGGGCAAAGGAGCCAGAGGGGCCCCAGAGATGCCCCTGGTGGGCCTGGTCCCCAGCTGGTCACCGCAGGAACCAACAAGCAGCTGGCTCAGCACCCGTGTCCCTCTGGTTGAGCCATGCCCTCCTCCAGGGCTCCCCTGTCGCCCTCCCCGCTGGTTTCCAAGGGCCAGCCTTGTGTGCTTTCTGAAGGAGAGGGGTCCAGCTGGCGAAGCTGAGTCCTTTCCCCCCATAAACACAGCCCCCTTTTTGCCCCCACCTTGGGGGCTCCGGGTGGGGACCAAGCCCCAGGAGGCTGCGCCGGGGCCCCGGGCCTGCCAGCAGCGGGAGGGTCGGCGGTTTGGTGGTGGGTTGCTGGAAGGACGCCGTGCTATGTATAACATCTCTTATCTGCAATTAGCTCATTTGCCGCAGGTATTCGGGGCGGCATTTTTACCCTCATATTTGCCAGACTGAACATCCGCCTCCGGAACTGTCTCTTCCGCTCACTGGTGTCTCAGGAGACGAGCTTCTTTGATGAGAATCGCACAGGTGGGTCCCCCCGGGGCCTTGGGTCAGGGTGGGCTTGCCTTGCGCCGAGGAAATGGATGGGCGCGTTTGGGGTCTCCAACGCTCTGGCCCTTCCTGCCGACCAGCGCAGGATGGAATTGGCCTAGGAGGCAGGCTCGGGCCTCCGGGAGGCCTGAGCCCTGGGGAGCTGGCCTGCTCGCCGAGGTTTTGGTGTGAGCTGTGGCCACTGTAGGACCCTGGCCAGGCCACCCGAGGTCCCTGCAGCAGCCAAGGCCCTGCTTCCCACTGCCTTCTGGGAACCGCAGGGACTACCCATGCCCGTGGCCGAGAGGGCCCAGATCCTCTGGGGTGAGTGGGGTGGGGGTGCAGGGCCAACATCGCAGGCTCTGGGATGGACCAGCCTGGGCCCAAGCCCTGGTGCTACGGCTCAGTAATGTAACCTCGAGGCCTCTGTTTTCTCATCTCTAAAATGGGAACAAGAGCAATAGCCACCCCATGGGGTTGTGAAACTCTTAGCTCAGCGTCCAGCAACTGGTAAAAGGGCCTCGGCTCCTTCCTCCCGCAGCCCAGATTTTATTTTTGTGGGAGGGAATCAGGGATTCACCTCTCTGCCAGGGACAGTGAGGAGACAAGGGTTTGGTTCCAGCTCAGTCACAGACAATCCGTGTGGCGCTGAGCAAGCGTGCTCCCCCTTCCGAGTCTCAGCTGCCTCCTCTGTGCCCCATAGATCCCCGTTTGGGGGATATAACATCACAAAATGCCAGTGACAAGGGCTGGGCTCAGAGCAGCCCTTAAGGGGGCATCCACTCTCCTCCCCTCCCCATCCCCCTAGAAGACGGAGGAGGCCCGAGCTCCTGGGTGCCTCTCAGTGTCCCCTGCCCCCGCCTGCAGTGGCCCCGTAGCCACAGCGGGAGCTGGGAGCTGAGCTGCCTGTGTTCCAGGGGACCTCATCTCCCGCCTCACCTCGGACACCACCATGGTCAGCGACCTGGTCTCCCAGAACATCAACGTCTTCCTGCGGAACGCAGTCAAGATCACGGGCGTGGTGGTCTTCATGTTCAGCCTCTCCTGGCAGCTCTCCCTGGTCACCTTCATGGGCTTCCCCATCATCATGATGGTGTCCGACATCTACGGCAAGTACTACAAGGTAGGCCGTGGGCTCGGACGGCTCCGGAGTAACCCCTCGGAAGGGGCTCGGGAGCCCCGGGGGGCTAGTGAAGGACTTGTCGGCCAATAAATATTTACTGAGCACCTACTACATCCCAGGCAAAAAGATACATCAGTGAAACCGATAAGGGCCCCGCCCTCAGGGAGCATAAATTCCAGTGGGAGACACAGAGGATGAATAACAGCAAAGATAGTGACGTGTAATATGGTAAAAGATGGTCAGTGCTGAGGGGAAAAAAGAAGTGATGAAGAGAGATTGGGGGCAGCTGCAGCTGTAAATAGATCTTCCCGAGAAGGTGACATTTGGGTCAGGAGTCGGCCACTGGGGGGAAGCACATTCCAAGCAGAGGGCACAGCCAGTGCAAAGGCCCTGGGGTGGGAACGTGCATCTGAGGAGCCTCAGTGAGGCTGGAGTGATGAGCGAGGGAGAGGAGAGGAAATGAGGGTGGGGAGGTGCCGGGGCCAGACAGCGTAGGCTTAGTGAGAACTTCGGTTTTCGCTCTGAGTGCAAAGTTCACTCTTTCTGTGGAGAGTCTGTTTTTGGGGGGATGCTTGGGCCCCCGTGAGCGAGGCCCTTGCCCGTGCCCTGGCTCACTCACCTTCTGCCTCCCAGGTTGGTGGGTGCCCCAAGCCCCAAGGGACCCAGGCTGTGCTCGGACAGCTGCAGGGGGCCCTGCTCAGGGGTCCAGGCCTGAAGGGCGCGGGGGACTCCTGAGCGGAGAGCTCTGACACGTGATCACCTGGGAGGAATCCTTGGTGTTTGTGACCTGATCCAGCTCCAACAAGAATCCATTCCCCACAACCCTCGTGTCACCTGGCAGGGCCGCCCAGGAGGGCCCGCTCGCCGCCTGTTCTGGGTCACGGGTCTCACTGTTTTCCTCCCCAGTAGGAAAAGTAAACTTGCCAGTTGGAGTTGGAGCCAGTTCCCTTCCTGCGCTCCCCACCCCGCCCTTCCTGCCTCCCGCCCTCCCCAGCCCCTGGGTCGGGGCAGGAAACCCCCGCTGCTCCAGCCGGGCGCCCCGCCCGCCCCGGTGCCCACCTCAGGCCCGCCCCAAGCCCAGGCCGCGGGGCCTCAAGGACGCTCTTTGTCCGCCCGCCTCCTCCCCACACCTGAGTGCTGAATATAGCCACCGAGTGGTCGCCACAAGCCACACGCTGCCGACAGCCAGAGGTGACTGGGGCGTGGCCGACCCTGGGCACTGAGTACACGGCACAGTTCCGACGGCCGGGCGTGACTCAGAGGTCATGGGACAGGACATGCCCGTGCGTGGTCCCCGCCTGGCCTCCGGGCAGCCTCCGGGCTGGTTTGAGAAGCTCAGTGCGGTGACCGTTGCAAAGCCCGAGCAGCGCTGCCCTGGGGCCTGCCCAGGGTCCACCTCCAGAACTCTGGGGGCAGCAGCCCCGGGGGGCAGACACCTGAGACCACGTCTCAGCCATCTGTCCCCTACGCCCACAACACAGGCAGACTTTATAGCCCCTGCCCTCTGCCACGGTCTGGACCTTGGCTGGGAGGTCAGCCTCCCACCTGACTTAATGTGGGTCGGTGATGTGAGTGGCACCCTGCACCCCGCTCCGGGCACAGCCTGAACAGTCATCCAGGGGCTTCACTGTCTTCCTGTCAGCACAGGATCAGGAGCTCAGGCTCCTTGCCCCAAACCGTCTGGTCACGAGTAACCTCTGGTCACTGGAGATGACTTAGCGTTCGGCACCCCTGTCCCTCAGGGCTGGGACTTGGGCGCTCACCCCAGAACCCAGCTGCAGTCTGATCTCTGAGTGCATCAAGACAGGCTGGGAGGAGATGGGGGAGAGCTGGGTCTCCCCTTGTGTCCCTGGAGCTCCCTGCATGCGGCTGGCACCAGCCAAGGCAGAGAAGCCCAGAGAGGCCTGGGGGCTCAGGCCGACCGTGACACTGTCTGTCTGGGGTCAACCCCTCCTTGTGCCCATCCCTGCCCATAGAGGCTCTCCAAGGAGGTGCAGAACGCCCTGGCCAGGGCCAGCAACACGGCCGAGGAGACCATCAGCGCCATGAAGACGGTGCGGAGCTTTGCCAATGAGGAGGAAGAGGCCGAGGTGTACTCGCGGAAGCTGCAGCAGGTGTACCAGCTGAACAGGAAGGAGGCGGCCGCCTACACCTACTACGTCTGGGGCAGCGGGGTGCGTGCCCCTGGCCCCGGGCCGGTCCCACCGCGGGGGGACGGGACACGAAGGCGGGGGCCCTCGCTTGGGACATCAGCCGGGCCCCTGAACGGGGTGGCAGGCGGTTGCACTTGACTTTACTGCCCCAGTGCTCTGCGTGTGCATGGAGGCGCTCCCCAGGAAGGGACGCACACCCCAGTGAATGTCCCCACAGGGACCCCTCTGTCCCTACCTGTGGGGTGCGGGGCAGGGGCTGTCTTCTCAGCTGGGGGAGCATCCTGCCGAGGCCGGAGTCACCCCGAGGCCAGCCAGGGCCTCACTGTGTGACCTCAGCCAGTGGGCTCAACCTGTCTGATCCCTGCTCTTCCCAGAGGACGGGGGCCTATGGCTCCCGCTTGGCCTAGCCGAGGGTTCGGGGCCTGATGTGTGTGCCAGGGCCTTACAAAGCAAGCCTTGTTCTCGGCCAGGCCCGTGGCCAGCTCCAGCTCCAGCTCCAGCTCCAGCTCCAGCTGGGGACCTTTGCAGGGAAAAACTCCACTGGGGGGCGGGGGAAGGCGTGAGTGACAGACGGGCACCAGCCCGTGGGAGGGTGCTGCTGGCTGGGGTTTCAGTCTATGGCTGGGAGTGCAGGGCCCACAGCTGCCCTCACCTCCCCCTGCAGCCCGGGGCCGGGGAATGGGGCTGGGGGAAGACGTGAGCCAAGCCTCCCGTGACCAGCACCCCTTTCCCTCTGCCCCCAGCTCACGCTGCTGGTGGTCCAGGTGAGCATCCTCTACTACGGGGGCCACCTTGTCATCTCCGGGCAGATGACCAGCGGCAACCTCATCTCCTTCATCATCTACGAGTTTGTGCTGGGAGACTGTATGGAGGTGAGGGTCCGGCTTGGGGCCGGGGCTCTGCAGGAGAGAGAGGGCTGTGTGACCCGGGGGAAGTTCCTTGAGCTCTCTGTGCCTCAGTTTCCTCATCAGCACAAAGGAGACAGCAGTAGACCCTACCTGGTGGCACATCCAAAGTGCTCCCTGAAATGCATCGTCATATTATTTACAGTTATATCGGGCATATGTTTTTTTAACCCAGGGAGATGTATAGTATAAATTAAGACCCTTTTTTTAAAAACTGGCATTTTCCCAACACTGCGGCAGCTAAAGGAGAAGGTTCCATTCCTGTTTTGCCACATTCTGGTCAACCGGTTCCTTTAGCTTCCCTGCTTCCGTTTCCTCCTGGGGAGGGGGTGGTGACACCCACCCCTCGGGGCGGTGCTGAGGTTTAGCTGCACCCCCCGTGAGGCGCTGGCTCCTAACACATCAGCGCTGATTACTCCTGTCCTCACTTTTTCATTGTCGTGAATTAGCAGGTGGGACCCCAGCAGCTTCCCAGGGCCCCCAGAATGGATGCCGTGTCCTTGCTTTCTCCACACCCCCCTCATCTCCTGGCACCACGGGCGGGGGGGATCCCAGGAGCGGGCTCAGTGGGACAGGAACGTGTCTCCTCCCCCCGCAGTCCGTGGGCTCTGTCTACAGCGGCCTGATGCAAGGAGTGGGGGCCGCCGAGAAGGTGTTCGAGTTCATTGACCGGCAGCCGACCATGGTGCACGATGGGAACTTGGCGCCTGACCATGTGGAGGGCCGCGTGGACTTTGAGAACGTGACCTTCACCTACCGCACTCGGCCCCACACCAAAGTCCTGCAGGTGAGGGGGAGGTCGCGGCCTGCCCCGGTCATCCTCCCCCCACCCCCGGCTCTTGCGGCTCCCCCACGCCAGGCCAGGGCAGTGCAGCCGGGAATATGCAAGGTCCCTGTGCCCTGTGCAGCTTGGGCTCCAGTCGGGCTGGGGAAGACTGGCTATTAACAGAAGGGCGGTGTGATAGGAGTCATATGCAGGGCTGATGTAGCAGTCAAGGAGGGCTTCTCGCAGGAGGTGACATTTGAGCTGAAACCTGAACAAGGAGCAGGAGGCGATCAGGTTGCTCTCTGCAGAAAGAACATTCCAGGCAGGGGAGACAAGTATACAAGTGCCACCAGATCCTAGATAAGAGAGCATTCCAGGAGCCAGCGGTACCCAACCATGGCAGAGGGGCCTGGGGTGGGCTGGGAAGGGCGCCCGCCTGTGTCTGGGGCCGGAGCACCAGAGCCAGCGGCCCCACACGGCGGCGTCTGTGTGTTCCTTGCAGAACGTCTCCTTCAGCCTGTCCCCAGGAAAGGTGACTGCACTCGTGGGGCCGTCGGGCAGTGGGAAGAGCTCCTGTGTCAACATCCTGGAGAACTTCTACCCGCTGGAGGGGGGCCGCGTGCTGCTGGACGGGAAGCCCATCAGCGCGTATGACCACAAGTTCCTGCACCGAGTGGTATGTGGCGGCCCTTTCTCCGTCCCAGCTTCTCTCTTGTGAGCCGCAGCACAGATGCAGTGAGGAACCTCGAGTACATGTGTGGTTCAAAGACTAATCACCAATGTAACACCACCCGAATCAAGAAACAGAACACCCCGGCGCTCCAGGAGGCCCTCAGAAGCAACATCTCACCCAACTTTTAAGATCATTATTTCCTTTTTTTTCTTCCCAAATACAAGCATG
Source organism: Miniopterus schreibersii (assembly GCF_964146895.1). Lineage (NCBI taxonomy): Eukaryota > Metazoa > Chordata > Mammalia > Chiroptera > Miniopteridae > Miniopterus > Miniopterus schreibersii. Next base: position 26,013,637 of record NC_138122.1, on the reverse strand, counting down.
AGTTTATTTAGAAAGTCACAGAAGTAGAAAAAGAAAAGTGAGCCATCTGGGCTGCGTGGGCCCAGGAAACAAGTTACAGAGGCAAACAGAGGGCCCTTGGAGCAGAGAGGGTGAGAGGCTGGAACCACAGCACGTGTGTTCATCAGTATGTGGCTTCTGCCCACAACATTATTTGTGAGTTGCATCAGGTTAAGGCTGTGGTTGTAGCTCATTCCTTATCAAGACTGGAGGATAATCCCCTGTGTAAACATGTCACGCGGTCTACTTCTGCGTTCTGCCTTTAACGGATATTGGGGTTGTTTCCTGGTTTGATACCAGCAATGCTGATGTGGACACAGTTGTCCCTGTTTCCTGGTGCACACGGGTGCAGCTGCTTTCCCAGGGTGGATGCACAGCCCGTGTTCGCAGCTACTGCCACCAGGCTGGTCACACACTTCACACCCCAGCAACAGCAGACGAGAGTCCCAGTAGTTGCACATTTAAGTCATCCCCAGGACTCAAAGGAGGCTGTCGGTGACTGCACAGTTTTGGGTAATCCTTTCAGAAAAGGAGCCTCAGTACCTTACTCTGTGCTGACATGGAGCAGGAACACCCTGGATGGTCGTTCGGGTTGTACCCTGCACAAGAAGCACCAGCTTCTGAGGACGCACCATTTGCGTCATCAACGTTTTTTAAAAAATGTCTTTTTAATGGATTTTAGAGAGGGGAAGTGAGAGAGGGAGAGAGGTAGAAACATTGATGAGATAGACCAGCCGCCTCCTGCATGCCCCCTGCTGCTGAGGATTGAGCCTGCAACCCCGGCATGTGCCCTAACTGGGAACTGAACTGGTGACCTCTTGGTTCATAGGTTGACACTCAACCACTGAGCCACACTGGCCGGACTCCTAAACACACATTAAGTCATGTGAGAACCTGAGGGTTGGCACAGAGGTTCCACGTAGAGTTTCCTCCCACCTCACCTTTCAAATCGCACCCCGTGACAGTGACCAGCGTTAGCAGTTCAGTAAATATCCCGTCCAGCCTGTTTCCCATCTCTCTATATATAATCCATCGATATATAAAGGTCCATGTATAGTTTTTAAAGAAAAACAGAACCATGCTCTGTGTGTGTGTGTCTATGACGATTTGATTTTATGGATGCACTGTAATTATTTAACCAATCCCCGATATATGGACAACTAGATTTTAATTTTAATTTTGCTCTTTACAATGTTGCAGTGCTATGCTCCATGCTATCACTTCTGGAGGCCACATTCCTAAAATGGGGACCATGGGACAGCAGCTGCTTTAAGTTATCCTGTTAGAAGGAGGGAGGTCTGGCCTGTCTGGGCTACGCCCGCCCTCCGGTCGCCCCGTATGAACCGACTCGCTCACAGAGCTGCCGTCTCCCCCCTCCCTCTCTTTCTCTCTCCTTCCCAGGGCAGGACAGGGCAGACAGCGAGCTCTGTCGGAGGTCGGGGCACTAGGCTTAGGCCAGAGCGGCAAGCTGAGCGGGCCCCAGCCTGGGGGTCGGGGGGGCCGGGGGCCTGTGCAGAAAGCGGATTCCATTGTTGGGAACGAAGAGAGGCGGCTGAAGGCAGCAGCCGGGTGCAGCCCCGATCATATTTCAGACCCAAGACCCCTGGCGTCAGTCAGCCGGGCCGGGGGCTGGCGAGGTTCCTGGTGACAGCTGGCCGCACGTGTTCCTGGCCTCTCATGCCCCCTCCCTCCTCCTCCCTCCGCAGATCTCCCTGGTGAGCCAGGAGCCCGTGCTGTTCGCCCGCTCCATCACCGACAACATCTCCTACGGCCTGCCCACCGTGCCCTTCGAGATGGTGGTGGAGGCCGCGCAGAAGGCAAACGCCCACGGCTTCATCATGGAGCTCCAGGACGGCTACAACACAGGTACCCTCGGGGCCCGGAGCGCCACCCTCGGGGAGGCGACCCTCTCGGTTGGTTACCCATTGCCCTCGGCCGGCTGCCCTTTATTATTTCGGGTGAAATTCACGTCACATAAACGTAGCTGTCTTCTTTCTTTAAATATGTTTTTATTGGTTTTAGAGAGAGGAAGGGAGAGGGAGAGAGAGAAACACTGACGTGAGAGAGAAACATCAATCGGCTGCCTCCTGCACGCCCCCTCCTGGGCATGGAGACAGGACCCCTGCTAACCTCACTTTTCCTGGAAAGAGCAGCCCCGGGGCAGCAGGGAAGGCGGAGGGAGGGGGCTTCTCGCTCACCCCAGGGCTGCCCGGCCTGACCTCCCACTCACTTGTCCCTGTGCCTCCGCCACACAGAGACGGGGGAGAAAGGCGCCCAGCTGTCGGGTGGCCAGAAGCAGCGGGTGGCCATGGCCCGGGCTCTGGTGCGGAACCCGCCTGTCCTTGTCCTGGACGAAGCCACCAGCGCTCTGGACGCAGAGAGCGAGTTCCTGGTGAGTTGCGGGTGATGTTGGAGCAGAGGGTGCTAGCAAGGGCTTGGAGATGGCCAGGGGCTCTTCTGGACGGTCAGCTTCCTACTCTAGGGCATTGTGTCTGTGTGTGTGTGTGTTTAAAATGTTTTTATTGATTTTAGAGAGAGAGGAAGGGAGAGGGAGAGGGAGAGAAACATCCATGTGAGAGAGAAACGTCCATCGGCTGCCTCCTGCAGGCCCCCTACTGAGGATCGAACTCACAACCCCGGCACGTGCCCTGACCAGGAATCGAACCGACGACCTTTTAGTGCACAGGCTGGTGCTCGACCAGTGAGCCACACCAGCCAGGGCCGTTTCGGTTTTGAGGAAAGGAAAGGAGGGAGCCATGGGGGCCCTGGGGTAAGGGTGTCCCAGGAAGAGGGGCAGCAGGCGCACAGGCCCCGAGCGGGTTCACAGCCCAGCCCGAAGGCCGGTGTGTCTGGTGGGCGAGGCAAGGACAGAGTCAGGGGGAGACACAAGCGCCTCGGGCCCCAGTCAAGAGTTTGGACTTTTAAAAAAAGTTAATAGGTTTTTATGTTTTAGAGCAGTTTCAGGTTTCAAAAAAATTGAGCAGAAGTACAGAGAATTTCCACATGTCCCCTTTCCCGCCACCAACAGCCTTCCCTGTTATTAACATCTCGCATTCTCGTGGTACGTTTGCCAAAGCTGACGGACCACCATTAAGGCGTCATCGCTAGCTGGGGTCCGGGCCTTTACGTTAGAGGTCCCTGCTGTGGGTTTTGACGAACGGAGGATGCTGGGTGTCCACCCCACAGACACAGACTCGCCCCACAGCCTGGAGTTTGGGTTTTATATCAAGGGGAACACGAAGCCGTTGGAGGGCCTGGAGCAGGAGCTCACCCAGAACTGACTAAACGTTCTTACGCCCACGGGGGGAGTGGGACAGGGAGCCGGGCAGGGAGGCCGCGGACGTCCAGGAGTGGCGGTGGAGGTGGAGAGGCGGGACAGAGCGGGGTGACTGGGGAGATGGGGTCCACAGATCTGCTGTGAGCTGGATTTGGGCCACAAGGGAGGGTGGGGAACGGAGGGCGATGGTTTTGCTGGCGTGAGCTTTGGAGGCCGATGGTGAGACCGTCCCCCAAGGCCAAGGTTAGAGGATGGGGCGGGAAGGCCGGAAGATGACCCGGTTAGGGCCCATCTGTCAGTCACTGGGCACTGCCCTTGTTGCCAGTCGCTGTGCCCTGGCCCCCGGGAACGGAAACCCAGGGAGCAGGTCCTGGCAGGCCCTGGCCTTACGACGAATGGGGAACTGAGCTCAGCGAGGCTCCGCGCCACTGGGAGGCGGCAGAGCTGGGATCGAAGCCGGATGGGGTGGGTGGCGGGTGGATGGGGTGGGCGGTGGGCCCCCGTGCAGACCGGCCCCTCCTGTCCCCCCAGATCCAGCAGGCCATCCACGGCAACCTGCAGAAGCACACGGTGCTGATCATCGCCCACCGGCTGAGCACGGTGGAGCGGGCGCACCGCATCGTGGTGCTGGACAAGGGCCGCGTGGTGCAGCAGGGCACCCACCAGCAGCTGCTGGCCCAGGGCGGCCTCTATGCCAAGCTGGTGCAGCGGCAGATGCTGGGGCTCGAGCCCCCCCTGGACTGTGCCGCGGGCCACAGCGAGCCGCCGGGCAGCGGCTGCCCCAAGGCCTGACCGTGGCCCCTGCCTCTCCCGGTGGGGCAGAGGCCCGGCACCCACTTGGCAGATGTACCCACGGAGGGAGGGTAGCCCTCAGCTGTCCCAGAGCTCGGGCCCACGGCGGCGGAGGGGACCTGCCGCGTCCCACGTCCCACGTGTCGCTGCTTCCTGCATCTTGCCCTGGTTCCCGTTTCGTTCCCCGGCCGCCACCAGCCCTCGCTGCCACGAGCCGCTCCCTCCATCCGGCAGTGGAGACGCCGAGGTCTCTCCACCTGGTCTCCCAAGGGTTCCACGTGAAGGTCGCGTCACCTTTTTAAACCAAGTTCTCTCCAGGTGGTTTTGTTTTGTTTTGTTTTGTTTTTAACTGGTTGGTTGGATGGGACCCGGTCTACTCCCAGATTTCAAAAGCATTTTTCTAATTGGGAGTAACAGTGGGCAGGGTCACTGAGATGTTCTAGAAACTTCTGAGCCAGGAGCGAATGACCCTTCCTAGTAGCCTAGGGGAGGTCGGGGGGAACTAGGCCTCTACTATTTGCCCCTGGAGAGAAGGGGCTTCCCTGCCCCCGAGGGAAGTCACAGGGAGGGGACTTTCTGTCTCTCCCTCTTCCCAGCTTTGTGAGTCAGGCCCCGGGCGGCCCGGGAGGGTGGGAGAGGCCTGTCTGTCTCCCGGCCCTGCCGCCTGCCAGATCTAAGCCAGTCTCACTGTGAACCACTGTGAACTTCAAATGGGGGAGTGAGGGGCTGGCCAGGCCTGGCGGAGCCTAAGGGTGACCCTGGCCCAGGACCCAGCTTTAGCCCCTCACCCCACCCCCCACTCTGCTGTCCCGAGGCCCTTTGATGTTTGGGAGACGCGTTCTCTTTACCCGATCAGTGGATGGGAGGGTGGCAAAGTTCAGGGTCTGGCTTTGCAGGGAGATTGGGAGATGTTGGGAGAACTCGGTCAATAAAGTGTACTACCTCTGACCCCTGACCTCCGACCTCTTCCTGAGCCACCCGCCCCATCACCTGGTTAGGTTTTTCCATCGGGCCAGCTCTCCTTCAGGCCCCGCCTGGGGTAGTCGTGGAGAGACTTCGGGAGGGGTCTCGGGCCTCTCCCCGGTGTCTGGGTGTCCCGGGACCCCCAGCGCTGACATTCACATCGCTGTCTGTCTCCCCAGGGCTGCGCTGGGTGACAGAGCCCTGTCTCCATCAACCCCCCGAGGCGTCTGTGCCTCCAGGGAAGGCCGAGACCCAGCAAAGGCCACCTGCTCTTTTCCCTTAGGGCCCAGCACCCCACGCCCACACCCACGCCCGCCCACGGAGCTGAGAAATGGTGCGGAGCAGAACAGCTCGGTCGGGTCCATCTGTCCCTTTGTCAGTCGGATTCTTCCTTGGGCTGCTGAAAACCCTCCCACAGCGTCTCTGTGCATGAAACCCAAACACACACACACACACACACACACACCCCACCTGCCTTTCGGCCTCAGGTTTGAACCCCCCATGATCTGCTGCAGCCACACTGGCCCCCTGAGCTCATTCTTGCCTCTGAACCTTTACACCGGCTGTTCCTTCTGCCTGGCACACTGTTCCTTCCACTCGGTCCCCAGCGGGTTCCTTCTCACTGTCTCGGCTCATGTGTCCCCACCTCCACGACAAGTCCTAAATGTGTAAGAAGCACGTATGTGCGTGTGACCCCAAGCACAGGACACCTGTGAGAGACGCTTGGAGGGCGTGTTGACATTGGCAGCAAAGGCCACAGATCAAATATTAGATCCGAGCTCTCAAATAGAAGTTCCTCCCGGAGCCGCGCGGCCAGCCAGCTGTCAGGAGCATCGGGCCCGCTCCCGCTTTCTCTTCTGCTTTTCCATTCTTTTGCCTTGGTGCAGAGAGATCTTTCTGTTCCATTAAAAATAGAATTGGGTGCAAGCCTGAGGATCGATGGCAACCAAGGCTCGGCGTCGGGTGACAAAAGGGGGAGGTGGGGACTGCGGCTAACAGGAGAGCTCGAGCTCCAGGGGGTGCCCGGGACTGGGCGCCAGCGGCTCGGGCCTACAGGAAGGCGGGGCAGCAGGTCTTCAGATACTTCCAGAGAAGTTGGCAATTCCAGTTTTAATATGAGATCAGCTGCTTTTTATAGACAGGCTCGAATTATTTTTACAAAACCGAGGGTCAGTAAAACACATCTCCGGGCCGAGTTCAGCCCGTGAGTCACGTCTGCAGCCTGTGTTTGTTGGGCCTGTCCTCCCATCTGCCCATGTCTCTGCCCACCCGCCCCCTCCCAGGCTGGCAATTCCAGGTTCCCCTCCCTGTCCCACGCCAGGGAGTCAGTTCCAGGGCCCCAGTTTGCAAACCTGAACCCCTAGTGGTTCCAGAGACCCCACTAGCCCCCCTGTAGAAGGCAGATAGGATTTTTTCCATACAGGGGTGGGCAAAAGCAGGTTTGCAGCTGGGCGACATTATTGTCATAATCAGAACCTGCGTGTCTTTCTTCCACACACCACTGGAAACGCACTTCTGCCCATCTGCCGGTGTGACGTGGAGAGCCGTGACTTTTGCAGCTGACGTTTTCTGTGTTATGATTAACTGAGCAGATATGGCTGCCTGCCCCGGTCCCAGGCACCCCGCTAGGCAATCGCTGTGGTCAGAGCACCGGCCACGGGGACCCAGAGCAGGCTGAAGGCTGGCTGAGGATCCAGGGGCAGGGAAAGGACAGGACCAGCCCAGGGCCCAGGGCTCAGGAGGGCCGCCCATCCCCCAACCCCCACCACCTCATTTGCTTAATGCCCTGCAGCCTCCGTCTTGAAATTTGTTTAGTTTAGTTTAGTTTTGTTAATCGTCACCAAGAATATTTTTCCCCCCTCCCCTCCCCAGGGTATTTTTTCCATTAGTATTTAGAGAGGGAGGGAGGGAGGGAGGGAGAAACATCGATGTGAGAGACACACATCGATTGATTGCGCCTCCTGCACACGCCCGGACGGAGCCAGGGATCGAACCCGCAACCCAGGTACGTGTCCTTGACCGGGAATCGAACCCACGACCCTTCGGTGCACAGCCGACCCTCTAACCACTGAACCACACCAGCCATTGCTTGAAATTCTTAATAATGTTTCAACGAGGGGCCCGGCATTTTCATTTTGCACCGGGCCCTGCAAATGAGGCAGCCAGGCCTGGGTAGTGGTCTCAGCTGGAGGCTGGGCCCGGGGGGAGCCTGTCCCCACAGCTGTGCCTCTGGATCTGGGGGGAGGGGGCTCAGAGAACCCTAGAACCAGCACTCTGCCACACCCCCAGGTCCTCACTGTGGGCTTTTCTCAGGTCACCCCCTCCTCTCCCATTCCCCCCCCCCTCCAAGCGGGTCTCTGAAGCTGAGTTAGCGCCTTAGGCAGCAGCAGATGGGTTTTTCCAAATGGTTGTTCCCGGCAGACTCTGACCCAGAGCGCGTGTGTGGGGGGGAGGCTGTTCATCTGATTTGGGGTCATGGTCGGAGCTGACAGCTCCAGGGGCAGAAACTTGGGGCCTCGAGATGCTGCTCCCCAGCTTCAGAGCCACAGAAGAGGCTGCAGGGGGGCTCGGTGGGGCCGAGCACCCTCGCCTGGGCGTCAGGAATGATGGTTCCTCGGCGCCGTTCCGGTATCCATCGCACGGGGGCTGTGCCCACGTTCCCCTCAAGCCCCCAAATCCGCTTTCCTCCCCAAGTCTGGCTGAGACCTTAGGGAGCATCCGTAGCTACTGGGCTCGGAAACCCATCCCTCCTCCTCTTCACCAGGCTGCCTGGTGCCGTTGAGCGGGTGGGGGCCTGCACGCAGGTGCTCAGCTGCGAGATGGAGCCCCCATCGACCCCCCTTTACCCCAGGGGCAGTACTCAGAGGAGTACACAGGCCAGAGGGCATAAGTGAGTAGGTGGAACCAGCTGTAAGGCATTAGGGAGCAGTGGGGACTGTGGTGAAATGGAGACCTCGCTCCCCCTTTAAAGGGGGCGCCAGTTGTTCAATTCTGCCCGCTTTCACCACAAGGAAATGGGTACCAAATGGGGCCCGGTTCCCCGGTTTTTCAAGGGAAGTTGGCCAACCACATTTTGTAATCTCCCAGTTTTAACTGGAGGCATCTCGTTCAAGCTTTTCCAAACACAAGCAGGCCAAACAAAACAAGTCCTTGGGCTTCTCGATTGTGCGCTCCGGTTTATACCCACAATTCAGCTCTGAATTGTCCTCCCGATTCTTATTCTCTTGGGTATTTGTTTTTTGTTTTTTTAAAGTATGGACCCTGGCCGGGGAGCTCAGTTGGTGAGAGCGTTGTCCTGATACACCAAGGCTGCAGGTTCCGTCTCCGGTCAGGGCACTTACAAGAATCAACCAATGACGCGTGAATAAGTGGAGCAGCAAATCGATGTTTCTCCCCCCCACCCCAGCACATTTATTATCTCCTTTGTTTGAATGACCATCCCACAGAGATTAGCACCTAGATGGATAGATGATAATGCTGACAATGATTATTCTGGTAAAAAAACACACACAAAAAAGGCATTTTCAATGCACCAGCCAGTGAGCACCAAGGACTCTTTTAATCCTCACAAGCTCATGAGGCAGCTATTGCCATTAACCTTATTTTTCTAAAAACAAAATTGAGTAACCTGCAAAAAGTCACACAGCCAAGTGGCAAAGCTGGGACTTGAACCGGCAGCCTGAAGCCCTGAACCCCACCCGGGAGCCCTTCACCAGTGCCCAGGGCTGACTAACAGGCTGCGGTGGGCACCCAACTCCCCGCCCAACTTCTTCGGCACCTTGGTCTTTTCCTTTCCTTTGCAATAAGTCACTAAGGGTCACTCGTTCCAGCCCGAGGAGCTGGGGCCTGCTGAGTCACTCCGGGAAGCTTGGAGGAGCAAGCTCCTCCCTGTTCCTGTTCTTTCCGGGGCCGGGAGGAGCCGTCTGAGTCACCCCAGGGTGGGCCCCACAGCACCTAAACTGTCACATCCCTGCAGCTCCTACCTGAGATCAGACATTCAGCAGCGATTACTACGTACCGAGCGCCTACGGCGTCCCGGGTGCTGTGCTAGGCTGCGGGTCGCCACGGGACGTAAGAGGCAGGGGTCACCTACGTTCTAACGGGCCCTGAACCCCAAATGGTGAAAAAGACAAGAGAGCGATTAGGGAGAGGGGCGCCGCTTGCGCCTCGGCGAATGAGCCAGACGGGTTGCACTTGGAGTTACCGTGCGACCCAGCCACCCCACGCCTGGGCATAGACCCCGAAAAATGAAAGCGGGTCTGAGCAGGAGCCCGCGCATGGATGTTTGTCACAGCAGCCTGACGGCGGGAACACCCCGAGCGCCCCTCAGCGAGCGGCTGGACAAACCGCGGGCTCGGCCTGTGGAGGGAGCACTGTTCATCCCCCAGGAAAAGGAAGACGCTCTGGCGTGTGCTACAATGTAGACGAACCCCGCAAACATTGTAGCAACGTAAGAGCCAGACCCACAAGGCTACAAACTGTAGGGTGCCTTTTCTGAGATACGCCCCGAATAGGCCCATCTGCAGCCCGAAAGCAGGTGCAAGGCTCGCAGGGCCGGGGCGGGGGCCGGGAAGGGGCTGCTAAGTGGGTGAAAGGTGTTTTTATGGGGTGGTGAGAAGGTTTCGAAACCCCCGGTGGTTGTGCAACATTGTAACTGCGCTAATACCAACCAAAGTGTCCCCTTTGAAGGGACTGATTGCACGGTTATGTGAATTTCACCTCATTTACAAAAGATAAGAGGTAGGAAAATATCGATTCCAGCAAAGGAAGCTTGGACAGGAGCCCAGCTGTGGCGCCTGGGAGGGCGTCTGACTCCCTCCACATGGACTGGAGGGTGTTGGAGGGTATTTGTACCTTTTCAGAAAAGGTGGGAGGGAGAGAGAGAGAGAAACGTGGATGTGACAGAGACACATCCGTTGGTTGCCTCCCATACTCGCCCCGCCTGGGCCGGGGGATTGAGCCTGCAGGTGCCCTTGGCTGGAATCGAACCCGGGGCCCTTCATTCCGCAGGCCAATGCTCTAACCGCTGAGCCAAACCGGCCAGGGCGCGTTGGAGGGTTTTGATCGGGGTGTGAGGTGACCGTCCTCTGGCGGGCTCTCCGGGCCCCTCGCTCCCCCTGAGGCGGGGCCTGCGCTCGGGGAACGTCGGCCGCGGAGGGGCGGGGGCGGCCCGGTTCCGTCAGCAGGCTTTCCGCAGCCCTTGCTCAGGATGTCCTGCTGTTATTTATAACTGAAGGGGCCCGGAGAAGCGCTGAGAGGCTTTGAGAAGCACTTCAAGGAATTTTCTGCTCCGCACGTGGCCAGAAGTGGCCAGTCAGCAGGGACCTTGGGGCAGCAAGACAAGCGCCAATGGATCCGCGGTAGAAGCCCTTCACCTCCCTTGGCGCGGGAGCTGGGGCCGCACACCACACACCAGGGCAATCGGGGGCCTCCGTGACCCAGGAACAGACAGCGATTACGCAACTAAAGCCCGGTCAGCTGCCAGAGAAGAGGTCCCCGACCTTTGGCCCCCGACGATCCAGCTTTTCTGGGTATCCACCTAGAGAAGGAAGGCTTTTCCCATGAGGGAGTCGGCTGGAAGCCGGGGCCGATTCGAGGTGGCGCTGGTCGAGGACAGGTTTCACCAGAACAGGAAGACGGCTGAGTTGGGGCCATCGTTTGTGCCCCGCTGCCTCTAGGCAGCCTCCCCTGATTTCTCACTACCCCAGCCGGTCTTCTCCATCCTCTGGATTTGACCTGTCGCCGCCGCCCTGGTGCGTGGCCTGCGCTTCGAGCATCCGGGGAACTCCCGAAAGGCGGGGCCCGCGCCTTCCACACCTGGGCCCCGCAGGGTGGCCGTGCTCTGCTCTAACCCTAACCGCCAGAGGAACCTGTACACCTCCCCGCCTACCCGGAATGTCCCTTCTTATGTCCCAAAGACTCATCGTGGCAGAAACGCAGCCTCTGGAGATGCTCCTCCCAAACCTGCTTTTCTCGCAGCCAGGTCGTCTCGGCGACACCCTCGCCGGCTGCTCCAGTCGCCCGGCTGAGCTCACACCTGACTCCTCTCTTTTCTTGTCCCCTGCAGTGCCTCCCGTGGCGAGACCCCTGGGCTGTCAGCTCAGCCTGCTGAGCCAGACCCTCTTCCTCCAACTCCTCCGCCCACCGAGACCCACGAGACCCACGGGACCCACGAGGCCCATGAGGCCCACGGGACCCATGAGGCCCACAAGGCCCACGGGACCCATGAGGCCCACGAGGCCCACGGGACCCACGGGACCCACGAGGCCCACGGGGCCCACGGGGCCCACGAGGCCCACGTCTAGCCCGCAGGCAGCATCAGTAATCTCCCAGCCCCCTCCTAGCCATCCCCACAGCAGCCAACAAGAGCTTTCTTTCTTTCTTTTTAAATATATTTTTATTGATTTTGGAGAGAGCGAGGGAGAGAGAAACGTTGATGGGAGAGAGACACGTTGCCTGGTTGCCTCCCTCACACGCCCGGACCGGGGATCAAGCCTGCAACCTACGTGCCCTTGACCAGGAATCGAACCTGCGACCCTTCAGTGCTCGGGCCGGCGCTCCACCGCCTGAGCCACGCCGGCCGCGTGAGAGCTTTCTTTCTTTCTTACCCAGGCTTTCTTCCCTGGAACAGTTTTAGACACACAGGAAAACTGCAGAGGGTGAAAGGGTTCCCGTACCCTGTCCCCAGTCCCCCTGCCGGTCACATCTTTCATTAACATGGTCCCTCTGCCCGGCATCAGTACATTATTATTAAGCCTATACGTTATTCGGATTTTCCTGGCGGTCCCCGCGATGTCCTCCTTCTGTCCCGGGAGCCCGTCCAGGACACCTCACTACCTTCGGCCATCCTGCCTCCTCTGGGCTGTGACGGTCCTGGGACTTCCCTTGTTCTCGGTGACTCGGACCGGGCGGGGACGTGGTAGTTTGTCCTGCTGGAACCTGACGTTCTTCTCGTGACTGGGGTTGTGGGTTATGGGAAAGAAGGCCACTGGGACACAGTGCCGTTCTCATCAGGTCACGTCAGAGGGACACGCTGCCAGTGTGACTTGTCACCGTCGATGCTGACCCGGGTCACGGCTGGGGCGTGTCTCTCAGGTGACGTCCCTCCTCCCCCACTTTCATACCGTCCTGTCTTGGGGGGGGGAGGCCTCCGCGCACAGCCCAGGCCCGGGGATCAGGGAATCTTCCGGAACCCTGGAGCCGTGGGTCAACGCCTCTCACTCCTCCGCTCAAACCCCGTGACAGCTTCTCCTGCCCTTGGGATACAGCTGACCACCTGGCCCTGGCCGGTGTTCTCGGTGGTTAGAGGGTCTGTCTGTCCAAAAAAGGGCCTCAGGTTCAATTCTCAGTTAAGAGCACATACCTGGGTTTCGGGTTCGATCCCCAGCCCCGGTCTGGGCACGTGCTGGAGGTAACCAGTCGATGTGTCTCTCTCGAATCAACGTTTATCTCTCCTCCCCGTGCCCCCTTCCACTCTCTCTAAAAAACAAAACAAACAAACAAAAAAATGATGGAAAAAATATCCTCAGGTAAGGATTAACAAAAATATAAATAAAAAATAAATTAATTAAAAATCATCCTCAAGCTTGAAAATGCTTACAAGGAATCGAGGGCTATGAAAGCAACACAGCAGATCTGAGAAAGGACCAAACAGACTTTCTGGATAATTAGCGAGTCCTCGGGAGAATGATGCCGAATGCAACGGGAGACGACCGAGGTCACAGCAGCAAGGAGCCAGGACAAGGGGCCTCCAGGGGCGTTGCCTCGGCCATCCCTGCGGGGGCTCCCGCAGAGGCGGAGAGCAGGGCGCGGGGGCCCAGGAGGAGCGGGGCCGGGATTGCCCAGGGCTGGCGCGGGCCTCGGCCTGCAGGCCCGGGAGGCCCGGGAGGCTCCGGGAAGCTGCGCCTGCCCCTCCCTCGCCCTCGGCTGCCTGGGTGGGAAGCCCCCCCCTTCTCAGGCGATCAGGGTTGGAGAGCGTGCCAGCTCTGTGCCCTCTCCTGCCAGGTGTCCCTCACCCGCCGTTCAGCCCTTGTCCTCTGGCCGGGCCTCCCTGGCTATCGGTGAGGCTTAAACTAGACGGGCGGGCGGGCCAGGAAAGCCGCCCAGACACGGCGCTGGGAGCAGCCCAGCCTGCAGCCCAGAATTTGCCCCTCGGGGAACAGGAATATCTAAACCTGTTTAGCAGTTTTTCTTGGAACAAAGGGAAACATTTCATACCCAGAAAATCCACCCAGCTCCCCTTCCAGCCAGAGAGAAGGAGGGAAGGGGGTGAGAGAGTTTGCTTGTCATCAGGGGACCACCCACCACGCAGACCAGGCCACGATCCCCGCCCCCCGCCCCCAGCGTGATTTTCTGGAAATATAGGGTGTCCCCAAAAGTGTATACACACACTTTGGATAATTATAAAGGCCGTGTTTATTAAAATACATTTCATTTTCAAAATGGAGCTACCAGCTGTTACAGTGTGTATATATTTTGGGGGGATGCCCTGTATAAGGAATGCCTTCTTTTCTTGCAGCAAAGGCCCTGAGACAGGAATTAGCCCCATTTTCCAGATGGGAAAATGGAGGCCCAAGAAGCAAAGTCATTCGCTCTTCCTGTCAGTGGCCAGAACCCAAGGTCTCCGGTTCCCCAGACCAGGCTGCTTTCCTCGCCTGCCGCCGGGAACCAGGGGCCTGCCGGGTATGAAGCGTGTTGCCAGACTCTGTAGGGGACGGTTGTCTGGTTTTCCTGACCCCAGGAGTTTACAGTTAACTGGCAAGGACAGAGCAAACCCCGGTGGAGAGGTTCCAGGCAGTTTACAGAAGAGAATTCAGAGGGGTCGGCAGAGAGCACACGGAAGCCGTGGGCCCTGATGAAGTCACCTCACGCTTTAGTGAGTTCCACAGGCATTGCTTTTTTTAAAAAAAATAGATGTTTTTATTGATTTCAGAGAGAGAAACATCAATGATGAGAGTCATTGATCGACTGCCTCTTGCAAGCCCCCTACAGGGGATCAAGCCTGAAGCCCAGGCTTGTGCCCTGACCAGAAATCGAACCTGCAACCTCCTGGTTCATAGGTCAACGCTCAACCGCTGAGCCACGCCGGCTGGGCACAGACGTCGTATTTTTTTATAAACTGAAGGCAAGACCCTCCCCTGGCCAAAAGATGACCCCTGTCTTTATTGGGGTGTTCTGGGACCGAACCCGAGATCCCCCAGGACGGATAACACGCTTACACTGTGCATGAGCCTTGGACAAGTTACGAACAGTGAAAGAAGCCGGACACCGAAAGCACAATATTGTGGGACTCCACTCGTGTGAAATACGGACCCAGCACATTCACAGAGGGGGCAGGATGGGAGCTGCCCGGGGCTGGGGGCGGGGGCGGGAGCTGTTCAACGGGGACAGAGTTTCAGTTCGGGGCTGATGCAAATGTCCTGGGGACAGATGGTGGTGCCGGTTGCCCAACCACACGATTGTCCTTCATGCCACTGAACTGCCGGTTTCATCGCGGTGAACGTGGTACATTCTCTGTGATGTGTATTTTACCAGGATACAGAAATATTTTGCAAAGCGGTCGGTGGCTGCGGTGGTTCTCTGGGCCTCCAAGCGGAGACGGAAGAGTATTAAGTGATCGGATGCCATCTGGGCTTTTCGGTTTTTTGTTTGTTTTGTATGTTCTTTGTTACCAAAAAGAAATCCACCAAAAAGAATACTAAATATGCTGCGTGTCCATACATTAAAGAACAGAAACGGTCGGGAGAAATACCCCCCTAGTGGCCCGGGAGACAGGATGGGGGACCGAGCGAGGTGGTCAGAGGGGATCCTAGGCTGTGGCCTGTTTCTTTTTAAAGGAGGCTGGTGGTGCAGGCTGAAGAACAGCCCCCCCGAAAACCCACACCCCGATCCCCAGCACCTGCCGACGCAGCCTCCTGCAGAGAAGGGGCCCGGCAGGTGGGACTCGGTCAGGGATCCTGAGATGGGAGCCGCCTGGGTTGCCCAGGTGGCCGGGTGTCCTTATAAGAGGGAGGGGGGGCTCGAATCGGGGGCCGTGTGGCGGTGGAGTGGAGCTCGGAGGGGTGTGCGTGGCAGATGGAAGGGGGCCGCCAGCTCAGGAGTGCCCAGGCCTCTAGAAGCTTCCGGAAGGAACCGGTCCTGCCAACACCCTCCCTTGAGGACTCCTCGACTCCTGATGTCCGGATGGTAAGAGGAAAATCTTGTTTAAGCTGGTGGTGGCCCGTTAACTTGGGAAACACATACGGATGGATTCATACATCACACGGGCAGTTAAAGGAAAAATGAGCCCTGGCCGGCAGCTCAGTGGTTAGAGCGTCAGCCCCAGCACCGCAGGGTGCGGGGTGGGTTCAGTTCCCGGTCAAGGGCAGGTACCCGGGTTGCGGGTTTGATGCCTGGCCCGGTCAGGGTGCGTGCAGGGGGCGGCCCATCGGTGCGTCTCTCTCACGTCGGTGTTTCTCTCTCTCTCTCCCTCCCTCCCTCCCGGCCTCCCTTCCACTCTCTCTGAAAATCGAGGGGAAAAAATATCCTCAGGGGAGGGTAAAGAACAACAAGAAAAGAAAACATTACAAAAATGATGAAACTGAAAGACGGAGGGGGCAGATTGGGGGGGATCAGATAAGGCGGCCCCTCCTGAAAGAAGAGAGAGCCAGGAGGGCTTCTGGAAATCGCAGCCAGGAGCCGGGGTCAGGAAGTGGGGGGCGGCCGAGGGTGAGATGATGTCAGGCCCCAGCCTGTGCGGAGCCCCCTCCAGCGAGCGAGACCCGGGGCGGGGGGGGGGGGTGCAAAATCAACTCCCGTCCCCGCTCTTTCTGCGAGGAGGAGACGTGCAGAATTTCACAGTGATGACAACGTCCCAGATTTAGCGCCTGAGTTAACACCTTCTGCCGAGAAGAATCTTCATTAAAAAAAAAAAAAGCTGCATTGAATTTAAAAAAAAACACAAACCACACACACACCACTCAAGCTATTTTCAGCGCTAAGAGAGGAAACGTTACCTTGGGGGGGGGGGTGTCTGCCGAGCGCTGTGGGAATTACCTGGGGGTCACACACTATTAAGGAGTCGTATTAATAAAAAGCCGACGTATCTTCTTTATCGACATGATTTCAAGATGACAGATGCTGCGGGAGCCAAACATGGTCCCTGGAGCCTGGGCGGGTGGCAGGGCGGAGGCGAGCTCAGCTGCTCGCGCACACGCTGAACGACACTCCGGGGAGCAGACACGG
Source organism: Miniopterus schreibersii (assembly GCF_964146895.1). NCBI lineage: Eukaryota > Metazoa > Chordata > Mammalia > Chiroptera > Miniopteridae > Miniopterus > Miniopterus schreibersii. The sequence continues at coordinate 25,997,364 of NC_138122.1, read as the reverse complement.
GCTGTGTGTTACCCCTTTCTTTGCTGTTTGGAGAATAACATCACCCAGCTAGGAAACGAAAGATGCAAATTACTTCTAGAACTAAAACACACGGGACGGCCGGGGCCCTGCCGGTGTCTTTTCAGAACACACCTTGGGAAGGTTTCAGTTTCTCCCTAGAGCGCGGGCAGGTGGAAATCCTGCCTCTGGTCTTAACCGACGCCTAAGTCAAGTCCGACGTCATCGCCGCCGCTCAGATGTCAGGTTTTTCCCTAATCTCGCCAGGGCTTGGAAGCGACGTTGAGAGCTGAATTCATTTCTTGGTTCGTGAACTTCATATTCTTGAAGGTGCCGGGCCTATTCTTTCTAAGCCCGGGACAAACCGTCCGTGGCTGCGGGGTCGGGGCAAAACCAGGCCCCGGTGTTGAAGGGCCGCTTACGGAAGGCCTGTGGGTGATGAAAACCGAGCTCTGGGGTTTGAAAGCACCTGGGGTTCCCTCGAGGGCCGGCCTGTGCGGTTCCTCTTTAGCAACAAGCATGTTACGTGAGAAAGGGATGGGCTGATGAACCGAAGACAAAAAATAGCTTCATCCCCTCTCGTTTTCACTGGGGCTGGGGGGAGACTGGTCAAAACAGAACTGGTTCTGGTGGGAGATACAAATAAGCAAAGCGAACATTTCAGGAGCCCTCTTCCTGAAAATCACTAGTGAGAGGAAAATTTTAGCAACACCCGAGTAGGGAGTTTCAAGGACATCGGGCGGCCCAGCCGGTGTGGCTCAGTAGGTCGCCGGGTTCAAGTCCGGGTCAGGGCACAGGTGGGAGGCGGGACCGATGTTTCTCTCTCACTCTTAAAATCAATGAAATAAAAAATAAAGGGTACCGGGCTGTGAAAATTTGTGTTCCTCTGATTCGTGGCATAGGACCCCACAATTCTTTACTCACGGCGGGTTCACTCAGTGTATAAACTCGGGGTTTAGGAAGTTTATTTTTGGGGGGTGACCATCCTGGTCTTAGCACTGATGTTCAATACAATTTCTTCCCCCCGAGGCCGTCAGCAGCTGCTAAAAGGAATCTACATCAGTTTTCTTTTGGTTAAAAAACAAAACCAAAAAATTCTTAATGCGCAAGCATCGTTGTAAACTTAACTCAAATAAAAGAAAAAATTTTACCTATGGTTGTGTCCACCAACAACATACAGACTGGTTAAACTCTCTCGTTTTCTGTACGCCTGAGACAGTTTATTAAACCTCCCCGTGAGAGCAAACGATTTTTTTTTTTTAATATATCTTTATTGATTTCAGAGAGAGGAAGGGAGAGGGAGAGAGAGAGAGAAACATCAACGATGAGAGAGCCATTGATCGGCGGCAGCCCGCAACCCGGGCCTGTGCCCTGACCGGGAATCGAACCCTAATCGCCTGGATTCTAGGTTGACGCTCAACCGCTAAGCCACGCCCAGCCGGGTGAGCAAAAGATTTTTAAAAATCCCAAAACTGAGGGAGCCGAATCTTCAATGGAAATAATCAAGCTTTCTGCACCTTCCGCCTTTATATCAACCTTAACTATAATTTCTAAACCACTGCTCTGTTTTCATAGCTCCTCTCACTCTCCAAAGCAGGGCCTGTGACGAAAACGATTTTTTTTTCCTTCTTGATGACTGGTGCTTAGGTAACGTTGGGCATTTAGGTGTTAGCCGATGACAGGGGACAAGGGCGGTGGCAATGTGAGGCTGTGCGTCCTGAGAGGGGCCTGGCTGGCCGCCCGCCCCACCCAGACCTGCCCACGCAGCCGGTGCTGTGGCTGCCTCGTCAGCGGGTCCACACGTGTCCTCCCGGCTCTTCAAACTGGAAATCATTCGTGAAGAATCCTCCTACCTGCATCAGGGAGAAAGAATGCTGATCTCAAGGCTGCAGGGTTTTAAGGTTCAGCTGCGTGTGTGTGAAGGTTAGAGGTACTTTTTTTTTTTTCTGGTGGGTGCTTTCCAAACAGTTCCTGGGGTTGTGTAACAGGAGATTCATTTCTGGGGTAACAAAGCTCCCATTGAGAGAGCAGCCCCGGCTCGGGCGTCTGCTGCCCTTGATCTGCCGGAGCAGAGCCTCAGTTCACCCCCCACCGACGTCACACGCAGACGGAGGTGCGCGGGGAAGCTCGGGCGCGGTCTGGGGCAGGCAGGCGGGCGCCCACCCGCGCGGGAGATTGGCAGGCGGGACGCCCGCGGGAGGGTTTTCTGTGTCTTTCCTATTTTCGGCCGCTTTGGAGAGTGTCGAGAAGTTTCTCGAGCAGCAGAAAACAAGGTTTCTCTGCGGTCGGCCCTGCTTGACAAAGGAAGTGGTGTGAATGTGACCCGAATAGGTTGGCGGCAGAAGGTAGTTGGAGAGGAGCCGCGACGGGGCTGGGCAAGGCCGAGCCGGGAGCCCCCTTCCCACTGAGCGTCCACACGGGTGTGTTCCTGGGGGTGCTCTTGGCTAAGCCGCCCCGTCCCTCTATATTCCGGAACACGCCCCGTCCCCTCGCCTTTTTCTCACCTCCTGCGGGGATTGGGAGGAATTTCTGGACATCGTAAGCCTCATAGGTGAGACTTTTCTGGAAAATACACCTATGAGTCTCCACTTGGCAGGTCTGATCTCCTGGAGAGAAAACACACACACAATGAGCTAGTACCCTGACCATAAATTTGACTTTCTACTTTCCCTTCCTCTTTTTTGTGGTGTTTCCTCCTCAAAGCCACATTTTTAAATTAAACATCTTTTTAATTGATTTTTTTCTTGAGAGAGAGAAACATTGATCAGTTGCCTCCTGCAAGCCCCCTACCGGAGATCAAGTCGGCAACGTGGGCACGTGCCCTGACCAGGAATCGAACCGACAACCTTTCGGTGCAAGAAACGACGCCCAACCAACCGAGCCACACCGGCCACCTTTTCTGACCAACTCTAACCAGTTCAGAGGAAGATGATTATTAAACGCAATGAATGCTTTTACTTGCAGCTAACATGACACGTGTCCTCTAACTTTCCTCATTTTTTTGACACCTGTGTGCCCTTCGTCACGAGGGGCTAGGAGGAGAGAGGAGGCCAGCAGAGTCCAGGCCAGCGTAAGGCTGCACAGCCCAGACCTTGTGTTCTGCAGACGGAGAAGCAGAGGCATCGTCTTCACACACAAAGCCCATCAGTCAGCCCGCAAGCGTGCCCTGAATGCCTCGCCTGTGTTCAGGGCCGACGGGCTCAGTGTGGTGTGATGCCAGCGTGGTGGACGCCAGCCTGGGAGCCAGGAGACCTGCCAACGACTTGATTTTGGAAAAACAAAACGAAAACTTCCTCTCCCCGGGGGCCACAGTTTCTTACGTGTAAAGTTAGGGGGCTGTAGTGGTTAACCTCAGACTCGGGTTTCTTTCCACTAGAACCGCGGCAGGTTCCGAAGCGGGATGAGTTCCCAGACTCCCGGATCTCCAGCGACTTCCAGGGAGCTGCGGAGACTGAGCGATGACACCCTAAATTACGTCATTTCTGAAAGGGCGCAGGTCGGCCCACCTTGATGTCCAGGTGCCGTCCTCTGAGCGGGTGCAATGGGGCCACGGGCACGGGTCCTGGGTCACGATGATCCAGCCATCCTGGTCTTCTCGTTCCTTGAATGTTCCAAGCTAGTCCTGCCTCAGGACCTTTGCACATGCCGGTCTGGCTGCCTCCGGCTTCCTACAGGAACGGTGGCTGTTTCGTCCGCTCCTGTCCTGTAGCTCCGCTGAGCTGTCGCCTTCTCCGAGAGGACCACCTTTTACTACTCTCCTAAAGAATGGCCCTAGCCGGGTTCGCTCAGGGGTTAGAGCTTCGGCCCCAGGACTGAAGTGTCCCAGGTTCAATACCAGCCGAGGGCACAGAGCTGGGTTGCAGGCCCAGCTGGGGGTTGGGGGTGTGCAGGAGGCAACCAACTGGGGTTTGTCTGTCTCTCTCTGTCTCCCCGGCTGCTCCCTCCGGAAAGAAATGGAAAAACATCTCCCGTGAGGCTTAAAACAATAAAAAGAAGGCCTTCCTTCCCCCCTCTCAGGCCTTCCTTCCCTCTCCCAACTTGTCCCCACGCCACTTGTTTGCTCCCCCGGCCGGCGCGCCCCCCGGAGCAGCGCCCCACAGCCCAGCCCCCAGGAGGCCTCAGGAATCGCAAGGGAGCGATGGGACCCCCGCCCCGCGGGCACCTAAGGCCTCCCCGCAAGGCCCCTCCTGGGGCTCAGCCTGGGCCGCACCGACTCCCGTCCTCCGCCCACTTCCTCTGCGTCTGGGAACCAGGAGAGGCTCTTATGACATCACGCCGCCCTCCGCTGCGCCGCAGTGACATCATCGCCGCCGCCCTTGCGTCACGCGTCCGGGCCCGAGCCCCTTCCCTCCCCGCGGGAGCCCCCGGCCTCCCCAGGCCCGCGCCCCGCGCCCCGCGCCCCGCGCCCCGCCAGGTGAGCGCCGGCGACGCCCCGCCCCGCGCGGTGACGTCACGCCCAGGCTGGCGTCACGCGCCCCCTCCCCGGGCCGGGGGCGGGGCTTGCGGCGGCCCTTCCGGTCGGCGGAGTCCGGCGGCCAGAGCGGCGGCGGCGGGGACGCGGGATGGCGGGCGCCGGGGCCGAGGCGCGGTTCGCGGGGCTGTCGCTGGTGCAGCTGCACGAGCTGCTGGAGGACGAGGCGCAGCTGGCGGCCATGGTGCAGCGCATGGAGGAGGTGCGGGGCCGCGGGGCGGGGGCGCGGGGCGGGGGCGCGGGGCGGGGGCGCGGGGCGGGGGGCGCGGGGCGGGGGCGGGGGCGGGGGGCGCGGGCGGGGGGCGCGGGCTGAGCGGGGAGAGGCGTCGGGCCCCGGGGCTGGGGTCCGGGCTGGGGATGAAGCGGGGGATGGGGGCCCGGCGTGGGCTTTTGGGGGCGCAGAGGACTGTGGCTGAGGCTGGGGGGCGGGGGGGAGCCGGGGGGTCGAGGATCAGGGGTGACAGGCCGGACTGAGGCGCCGGGGGTTACGCCCGGGCAGAGGTTGGGGTTTAGGGGGAGGCTGGGGTACAGGGAGAGGGAGGCACGGGGTCGGAGGATAGGTTTTGAGGGGCCGAGTGGACTCGCTGGGGGTGAGCCTTAAGGAGAGAATTTTTCGGGTTCCGAGATGGGTTTGAGGGGCTGACTGTGGCCGAGTCTCGGAGGTCGTTGTGGGGGGCTGAGGGTCTGTAGCTGAGTCTGGGAGGTAGTTTCGGGGGGCTGTGTCTGTAGCTGAGTCTGGGAGGTAGTTTTGGGGGGCTGTCTGTAGCTGAGTCTGGGAGGTAGTTTTGGGGGGCTGTGTCTGTAGCTGAGTCTGGGAGGTAGTTTTGGGGGGCTGTGTCTGTAGCTGAGTCAGGGAGGTAGTTTTGAGGGGCTGTGTCTGTAGCTGAGTCTGGGAGGTAGTTTTGGGGGGCTTTGTCTGTAGCTGAGCCTGGGAGGTAGTTTTGGGGGGCTGTGTCTGTAGCTGAGTCTGGGAGGTAGTTTTGGGGGGCTGTGTCTGTACAGCTGAGTCTGGGAGGTAGTTTTGGGGGGCTGTGTCTGTAGCTGAGTCAGGGAGGTAGTTTTGAGGGGCTGTGTCTGTAGCTGAGTCTGGGAGGTAGTTTTGGGGGGCTTTGTCTGTAGCTGAGCCTGGGAGGTAGTTTTGGGGGGCTGTGTCTGTAGCTGAGTCTGGGAGGTAGTTTTGGGGGGCTGTGTCTGTACAGCTGAGTCTGGGAGGTAGTTTTGGGGGGCTGTGTCTGTAGCTGAGTCAGGGAGGTAGTTTTGAGGGGCTGTGTCTGTAGCTGAGTCTGGGAGGTAGTTCTGAGATGGGCTTTAGGGCTGGGCAGGGGTCTCCGAGTTTGGGATGAGATGTGAGGGGTCTGTGTATCTGAGGGGTCCCCAGTATCCCAGGGGCCCTCTGGGGTTTGACTTCGTCTGGGAATGGCCCTAACAGCGTTACCCCCCGGGGGGCTCTTTTCGCCAGCCTGTGGGTGGGGCTCAGGGTGGTGGCAGGATCCCTGCCTCTGTAAGAGTCGCCCCCTTCCCCCTGAAAGAAGGGAATTCTGGAATTCCAGTGGAGGGTGCTCTGCCCTACAGGGTTGTCTCTGCCCCCCCCCAAGGAGATTTCCTCCAGCTGTTTTTGGGGGGAAGATAAACTGGGGAAGGGGGGCTGACAGCCAGCCCCCCTCTCTGATGGCCCAGGGTTACCCCCCTCCCGGCATGGTTGGCTCTCGCGGTCGCCGACTTCACCCTGTGCCTCTGCAGCCTGCTTCCTTCTCGCCCTTCCTCCCGGCTCTTTCTCTGAAAGTCCCATCCCGTGGGTCGGGGTCGCCGACGGGCAGGTGGGCCCGGGCGGGTCCCAGCCCTCCCGCCGGCGCCCACTCCTCCTCCTTTGTCTCTGAAGCCTGCGCCTTCCCACGCCCGCCCGCCCGCCCGCGGGCCGGGCCGGGCCTGTGTGGGGAGGCTCTTGGCTTTCTTTCCGGGGAGGGCGGAGGGATTGTTCAGCTCCCGGCCAGCCCCTCAAAGGGGTCTTGTCTGGAGGCTGCACATTCAGAATCCCTGGAAAACCCTCAACAGATCATTGTCCCGAGCTACAGAGAGGCCCCTGTCGTGAGATGGTGTCAGTCTTTCCACTAAGACTCCCCTTGTATTCAGTGCCGTGTAACTTGGCGCAGAGAAGGTTTCCCCGAGATGCAGTGTTACCCCGTTTGTGGTCTCCATGTGGCCCTTTCCATGCTGGAGGATAATTGAGTGACAAAATCCATCTTTCCCGGCTGAATGAAGAGTCTCAGAAGAAAGAAAATCTGTGCTTTTTTCTCTGCTTCTCCGTTGCCAGGAGACCTTTTGTTGACTGCCCAGCAGGCATCTTTCTCGGTTAATAATAAAATGATAGGTGTGTTATTCTGACGTGGAGCCCAAGTTATTTGGCTAGACGTGACTGTCCTGTTTCAGTCAGAACTGAGCGCTGTAGTTATATCGGTGGAAGATTAAATAGAAATAAACCGCCTGTTAGTGGAGGGAAGATTGTGGAAGGCAAGTAATTCTGCTGACCGAGGCTGTTAGGGGCCTCACTTGCTGCCTCTGCCTAGGAAATGGAGATAATTATTTTAAGGGAAAGGCAAATTACGATAGCAGCTGTTTTTTTTATTGCGGGTTGTTGGTGGTTTGGCTTGGTTTGGGTTGGTTTCTGAGTCAAGGTGACATTCATACCTGAGTAATCTCTGTAAGTTCTGAGGACTGGCTGACTCCACTTGAAGAGGCCACATAGTTCAGGCTAAGAACTCGGCAGTCACTGTTTTTCAGGGTGTAGTGCTTTTAAATAAAACAAGGAAACAACTCGAAGGCCAGAATACCTGACATAGCCGGGCGGCTCACCTGGCCGCGGTCGCACTTAGCAGTTCCTGTGGCCCTGGTCCCGGGCAGGGCGTTTCCGAGGGAGCAGGTGTACCGCAGACGACCAAAGCTTTGCAGGCGTTCATGGGCGGTGGGAGTTTTCGCTCAGCTGCTAGTGTTATGCGTTGGTTTATCTGGGGGTGGTTGTGAGACACAGGAGAAGAAAATACTTTGTGAACTGCCCACTGGTGACCAAATGGAACAGTTAAGCTCCGGCGGAAAGAACATCCAGGTTTCGGAATCAGACAATCCAGGCTGGACGCGGCCCCGCCCCGGCTGTGCGATGCTGTGTGGTTGCAGGCAAGTCACGGCACCTCTCTGAGCGTCTGCAGAGGAGGGTCATGGGATGGTATTTATTTCCGGGAGTTGATGTGGGGAATATGTGAGACAGTGCGTGTTAAGCCCTTAACGCAACACACGGTCAGTGCTCAGTAGGGTGATTGCAATTTTTAATAATCATTTGTAGTTCTTTCTCTTTTTTTTTTTAATCTTCACTCGAGGATATTTTTTCCATTGATTTTCAGAGAGAGTGGAAGGGGGGAGAGAGAGAGAAACATCAATGCGAGAGAGACACATTGATTGGTTGCCTCCTGAACGAGCCCCAACTGGGGCCGGGGATCAAACCGACAACCCAGGTGTGTGCCCTTGACCGGGAATCGAACCCACGTCCCTTCTACGCGCCAGCTGACGCTCTAACCACTGAGCCGCGCCGGCCAGGGCATGTAGCCCCCTCTTTTTAAGATAAGTTCCTGACAATCGTTAATACCAGATCACCCGGACACATCAATAGGGTCTTATTTCAAGAATGTTAAGTACAAAAAAAAAAAAAAAAGACCGTTAAGTACATTTTTACTTGCCATTAGCCTGAGACACGTTTTACCTGCCTGTGGTCAAGAGGATTAGGTGTCCCAGTAGGTGCTAGGGTGAGCCTGTCAGTGGAGCAGGCCTTTTACAGGACAGGATCGCTTAACCTGGACCGAAGCCTCTCTCTCTCTCTTTTTTTTTTTAATTGGCAGAAGGACATGTGTTAAATTGCAGAGTAAGGCTTCTCCGAGCCGGAGGGGATATTTTGTGGCGACTGGAAAGTGTGGCTGGGTTTTGAAGGCCTTCATTCCTGTTAGGCGTAAAGACAGCCGGGCATTGTGCTCCACTGAGATTGTTTTAATGGGGGGGGGGAGCTCTCCTGCCGCCAGGACGGGACGGTCGTGTTGGAGCTGCGGACGTTCCCGCGTTCCAGGCCGCGGGTGTCTCCTGTTCCCCTGCAGGCGGCACTTCCCCGGTGATCTTAGGTTCTCTCCTGTTGCCTCGGGCTGATGTTTCCTATGTTCACATTTTTTTTTGCATTTTTTTTACATGGCCATGGCGTGCGCCTCTCCCGCCCCCCCCTTTCAAGGCCCACCTGACCCACAGGTGGGTGTGCAGGGCACTCCCTTAAAAGGAACTGTCATCTAGGAGATTGGGCGGCAGAACCGGACCCCCCGGGTCACTTCTCCCACCCAGCAGATTGGCTGGTGCTAAGGATTCCAGTGCCCACCTGCAAAACCGCGGAGGGTCTGAGACCCAGACCGTGTGGTGGGGAAGTCCAGCGTCTCGACTGGAAGGAGCTGTTTCCTCCCCCGAGGCGCGTGCTGGATGGAGCGTGTTCTGGGTGGAGCGTGTGCTGGGTGGAGCGTGTTCTGGGTGGAGCGTGTGCTGGGTGGAGCGTGTTCTGGGTGGAGCGTGTGCTGGGGCTCTGTGCGTGGGGCCGCCGGCCGCCGCGGGATCACAGTGGGCTCGTTGCAGTGGACCAGCCTCGCCGCGCACACGTGGACGCTGGGGCGAGGGGCGTGTGGGACCTAAGATTTAAACTCTCCCAGTGTGTGGGACGGCGTTGGTTCCTGCTCGCGTCGCACGGTCATTATTGCGCATGTAAAGGCTTCATCTGCCCGTTTGTTTCTCCCATTCCGCGGACCTGTTACTTTAACTCGAGTGAAAAATGACTGCGCCGGGCCCCTGGTGGGGTTGGGGGCTCGATCCCCAGCAGGGGGCGCGCAGGAGGCCGCCGATCGGTGACTCTCATCATGGATGTTTCTCTCTCTCCCCCCTCCCCTCCTCTCTCTGGAATCAATAAAGATATATTTTTAAAAAAGGGAAAAATGACTGAGCCCAGGATATTTCCTGAAATTCGGTTTTTAATCTGATTTTACGTTTTTTTAAAGTTGTGTCACCTTCTTCCGGTTCTTTGCGCCCTATGCTTCGGTTTCTCCGCTGGAGGGGGGCTAGCGGCCCTGCCTGCCTTCCGGGGTTCCCGAGGGGGGCAGTGGAACCCCAGGGGAGACAGGACGCGGATGGAGGACGCCCGCAGTGGGGGCTGCTCCCTTTCTTTAGCGAGAGAGTTTCAGAACTGCTGGCCGGTCCTGCTGCATCGCTCTCTGCGGCTGCCGCCGTGGTCGACGGCGCCGTGGGGGTGGCAGAGGACACCAGCCGTGGGGCCACTCAGGCTCTCCAGGGGCTGCCTCCGCGTTGAAAATAGAGGGGGTGACCAACGGTAAGCCACGTCCGGTGGGCTCCACGAGATAAGCCTGTAAGATGCTCCGCGTGGCCCCAGGGCCCCGGGGGAGCCTCAGTGAATTGTTACCGTTGGCCGTCGTCGCCGAAACTGAAAGGCAGGGTCTCTGCCGCCGTCTCCAGAAGGTCCCGTCCCGGCTCCACAGCCGTGGCGCTCGGGCTGTGCGAGGGATCGTCAGGGACAGACACGTGAACAGGCAGGGCCCCCGTAGTAAACCGGGGGACGAAGCCACGTGCACGGACCCCTGCAACACAGGACAGGATGGGACGGGAGCTTCCGCGTGGGAAGCTCTGGGTGGGTGGGGGTGACGGTCGCCCGACTGTGTGAATGTGCCTCGCGCCCCTGAGCTGGGCACTTAAACCCGGCGCCCTGGCTGGCGCGGCGCCGTGGGTAGAGCGTCCGTCCGTCTGCACACGGGAGGGTTGCAGGCTCCGTCCCCGGCCAAGGGCACGTGCCTGGGCTGCAGGTTCGATCCCCGGCCCGGTCGGGGCGCCTGCGGGAGGCAGCCCGCCAGCGGGTCCCTCTCACGCCGACGTTTCTCTCTTCCTCTTCCCTTCCACGCTCTCTGAAAGCAGTGGGAAAAGTACCCACAGGTGGGGGTTAGTAACAATTTTTTAAATGGTTAAATGGCCCTGTGCTTTCTTCTGAGCCTAACCCCCCCTCCCGGAGCAGGTGGCGGTTATTAGCTATAAAGGCGCCTCAGCGGCACCGGGACAGACAGACACGGAAGATCAGGAAGAGGCCACCCGCGGGCGCGGCCGGGGCAGGAAGGCCCGGGACAGGTTTACGGCCGGTGAGCCCGCTTTTGCCAGATCAGATTTGCCGAGGGGCAGGGGAGTGACAGGAAGAGGGGCCGTGGGGGCAGAGGGCCGGGCGCGGGCTCCGTGGTGGCGGCTGTGTTTCCTCCACTTTGGAGCAGAGGGGCACGTCGGGAAGGAGAGCCTGGCAGCAGGCCGTGGGCGGGACTGGCGAGGGGACATGCCAGGGGACCAGGTGGAAGGCGAAACAGAAGTGCCGGTGAGAAGTTAGGATGGGAGCCCGGGCTCTGGAGAGGAGACGCAGGCCGGCTGTGGGCTCGCCTCCCACTTCCCTGTCCTGGTGGGATTGTCCCTCCCCTGCCCACTGGAGGGACCTCGCCAGCCCCGCCCCCCGGGCTCTCCCTTCTTGGCATGACTCTCCGTGGCACTCGCCACAATCGTGTGAGTTCTTTACTTCCCTGTGTCCCCACTGAGACTGGGATGCGTTTTTGTTTGTTTGTTAAATGTCTTTATTGATGTCAGAGAGAGGAAGGGAGAGAGAGAGAAACGTCAATGATGAGAGTCACTGATCGGCTGCCTCCTGCACGCCCCCCACTGGGGATCGAGCCACAACCCGGGCACGTGCCCTGACCAGGAATCGAACCCCGATCTCCTAGATCCTAGGTCGATGCTCAACCGCTGAGCCTCGCCGGCCGGGTGAGCCTGGGATGTGTTTCTCTCTGTCCCGGCTCCTGGCACGCTGCCTGGCACACAGGATGTGTGGGCAAGCGCTGCCCAGCGAATGCAGAGAGCTGGGCGTCCAGCAGAAATTAGAGGGTGGGCCAGAGGGAGTGGGAGGTGGGAGAGGGGGTCACAGAGTCAGGGTTGGCCTGAGCGTGACGGACAAGCAGGGCAGGTCCACCATCCGGCAGGTTTGGAGCCAAATTTGGGGGCCAGCTTCCTCCGGGTGCTTGCTACAGGGGGATGTACAAGGTTGAAGGATCGCGGGGAGTAATGGGGCTGGGAGGAGGAAAGAGGTGGCATCAAAGGGCGGAGGCGCGGGCGGTGACCTCCTTTGACGGACAAGCTGACATCCTGTTGCGGCGGTCGTGTCCCGTCGGGCGGACGGGCGGAAAGAGGAACCTCGGAGTAGACAGAGCGTCTTGGCCTCGGCCTCCGTCACGTGTAGCAGTGATGGGCTCTCGGGCTGAGCCGACGTGGCTGGTTACTTTTTCGGCTTTTATCTCAGTATTTGGGGCAGAATAGCTGCTGTGGGGACGGTGGCAGGTGCCCGGGCCTGGGCCGGGGCCGCCCGTCAGGGAGCCCTGGAGGTGCCGAGCCGGGCAGGGCGCTGTGGTCTCGCTTGCAGTGTCTGTGGCGGATTCAGGCAGCCAGTGGGGGGAACGGACGGAGGAGACGCGACCGGAAAGCAGGCAGAGCGGTTGAATGCTGGAAACCAGCGGGTACAGAGGCCTTGGGGGCCCTCGGTGCCCAGGACGACTCGCCCTGGGCTCACGGCGCGGCCCGTCTCGCTTTGCGCGCAGTTCAGCAGCACCTTGGGTCGCCGCGTGTGGTTCGTCTGCCAGTGGCAGACGCTTACCAAAGGGTGTCGGGAAAAACACAGCCAAGAAATCGGTGATAGACAGAGAGGCAGATGTTATCAAAAGCTGTGCACAAAAAGGTAAGGTCAAAATAAAGTAAAACCTAAAAATGTGAAGTCGACGAGTCAGCCTCGTGGTTGAGACAGGACTGGGCTTGCGTCTCGGGAACTGTGGGCACAGCTTACGCTCCCCGGACGTCGGTGTGCTTAGTGGGAGTTTCCTAGCACCACCCTTAGGAGCTGTCCTGCGGGCGACGCAAGAACGTTTGTAAACCTTGGACACAGTGGGTGGCGGTGTTACGTGCCCAGCAGGCGGGAGCCGCGGCAGTTCAGCGGTGGGGCCGCTCGGGGCAGGGTTCCCCTTAGAGCCCCAATTCTGTGGATGTTCACGGTGATCCCCTGAAAGGGCCGTGTGGCAGTCGGGGTTAGGAAAGCAGTGGTTAGGTAAGAGGGTTTCGCTCTGCCTCACTTTGTCCAGTGGGCACTGCCGGGGCGTGGGGGGCGCTCCCCAGAGGGCCACGCGTGGCAGCTTTGCCACAGAGCCCCTGGGGCACGCTTGGCAAGTGCTTATTTAGGGGATATGTGGGCCCGTCGGCTTCCACAGCCCACGGGCTCGGGTTTATAAAAAAATAACTTTTTTTTTGCCCGGCCAGGCGTGGCTCAGCGGTTGAGCGTCGACCTGGGATCCAGGCGATCGGGGTTCGATTCCCGGTCAGGGCACATGCCCGGGTTGCGGGCTCGGTCAATGGCTCTCTCATTGTTGATGCTTCTATCTCTCTCCCTCTCCTTTCCTCTCTCTGAAATCAATAAAGGTATATTTAAAAAATAACAATAATATTTTTTTACGTGTTTATCATAGGACAGAAAATGAAATACAGAAAACTGTAGGGAAAGATATATAGTCGTATGTGTTAACGGACGTTTTATCCGTCTGCTTTCTCCACTGGGTTCATTCTGTTTATACAGTTTTCTGTGTGTTTTGTGTTATATTCTGGGCATTTTCTTACTGGAATATAAGAATGTATCTGGGCTTTTTTTTTTTTCAAAATTTTTTTTCTGGCTGTTATAAGTTATACCACAGTTAACATCGTTGAACCTAAATCTATGAGAAAAAAAATCAACGTTTAATTTTTTGGAAATGGATTCGCCTGAAGTATCCAGCCACGCCTTTCCGTGGGACCGTCTAGTTTCCTCCGTCCGATAGACTTGCCAAGGTTTTCTTGGTTGTGAAGTTTGAGTGGCTGGTTTCTCCTCTGATGAATCCTCTTCTTCTGTAGCCACAGACTTTAAAATAAAAACTCCCTGATTAGAGCAGCATTTTCTCGACTTGACTAAGGGATGAGTAATTTCAGTCATGTGAGAGTAAATGTTATCTGTCCGACCGAACCCTCGAGTCAGGCGTTGGAAGCGCGTCTCGCTGCGTTTTTAAGTGTCAAGGGCGCAACTGCCAGGAGGTCGCGCCTTGAAGGTGAGCCTGGGGTGGGCCCGGTAGGAGTTTTCCTCTGTGCGCCTGTGCGGAGACTGCCCCAGAGCATTGGCGTTTCTTGCACCTGGTGGTTAAAAAGGCCGTAGAGTAGAGAGAAAAAAGCCTGAGCTCTTGCTAGCGAGCGAGTGCTGTGGCTGACGGTTCCAGCCAGAAACTGCTACTGAGAAAAGCAGGGTTTCGAAACTGCCTTCTTTTTGGGCGGCTTTCTTTGGGGGGAGGGGAGGAGGGACCTGGTTTTTAAATTACAGTGGAAGCTACTAATTGACCTCCCTGCACTTAACCAACGTGGGCCCGGGGTTGACCGGTCCGTGCCCTTCGAGTCTAATGATCGATGCCGCCCCCCCCCATGACCGTGACCGTGACCAGTTAGCAGGCATTGCTGTTCCCACACTCAGAGGTGTTTGCTCGGAGACCGGTCCTTCTGGTTTTGTTGTTAGGGTAATGAAATGACTCCGTGAAACCCTCCAGCAGCTGCGGAGCCGGGAGGGTAAGGAGAGGGAGAGGTGTGGGCTCAGAATTGGCGTCGGCGATGGACGCCAACCAGGCGCGGACCAGGCTGGGGGGAAACGGGGGTCCCGGGAGGCCTCCGCCCACCTGGCTCGTCCAGCGCCTGCCCGGTCTGGGCGGGAAAACGCTTGGAACTCGAGCCAGTGGACACGCTTCAGACCTTTGCCTCAAATGAAAAAAGGGGCAGGTGTGTCTTTACAATCTCGTGTCTTTAGCGATTTCCTGCTTTAACCAAACCGCTGGGTTAACCAGCCGCTAATTGGTTCTGACCGTGGGGAGGGAGGGAGGGAGGGCTCCCGGGGCTCCCCTGGCTCACCCGCTGAGACTGGGACTCTGTGGGACCAGGTGGGCCCAGTGTGGGGAGCCCCTTGCTGTTGGGGGACGAAGGCAGTTCATTGTGATCAGTTGGGTGCCCCATCCCCCTTCCGCCTCCCCCACCCAGAGCCCCAGGCCTTAGAAGGCCCCCGATACTCTCCTAGTGACCGTTACAGCCCGGGACAGTCCCCAGAACCGGCACCCCCGGTATATCCACATACATCCAAGAAGCGGGGAGAGCTTGGGTGGTTTTCTCCGAATATTAGGAAATAAGTCGTCTAGGAAAAAAACCAACAAAGCCTCCCTGGAATGTTGTGCGGCCAGAACTGGAAAACGATAAAATCGTGTGTCCCCAAGACCACTTAACGGCTTCTCCGGGACAGTCCGTTGATTTCCAAGCCCAGCCTTTTGTTTTTTGGTGTGTTTTTTAAAATCCTCACCTGAGGATATTATTTCCGTTGCTTTTCAGACAGTGGAGGGGGGAGAGACACTGATGTGAGGGACACATCGGTTGGTTGCCTCCCGCTCGCACCCCAACTGTGCCCAGGGCTCGAGCCTGCAGCAACCCAGGTACGTGCCCTCGGCAAGAATCGAACCCGGGACCCGAGGGGCTGACACTAACCACTGAGCCAAACTGGCCAAGGCTCAAGCCCAGCCTTTTGCATTTGTGGGGTCGCCCGTCCTTAGAGTGACGGGCATACTGACTTAAGATGCCAGCCGGCCCCACAGGGAGGGGTGCCCGGCTGCTCTGTCCCCGAGGGCAGCCAGCTCCGTCTCCACGGGTTCTCGCTCATCTCACCTGTTGCTCGTTGCGTGGCTGCCCCGGTGGAAGGTCCGAGAAGCAGCTGGTAAATTTCCCTTCCCGAGCAGGCTGCCGCCCTGGAGACGGCCTCGCGGGCCCACGGGAGTGCTGTATTTTGGGACAGTTTCATTGTGTTCCACTGGGCTCTCGCTCTATTTTTGTATATTTCCAGATCTCTCGTTTTGTTAATGTGTTAAACAGGCCAACTCTGCAACCGTTGAGGGTTGTTTTTTTTTCTCATTAAAACTCAAGGAACTGCCCTGGCCGGTTTGGCTCAGTGGTTAGAGTGTCAGCCCGCAGACTGCAGGGTCCGGGGTTCGATTCCGGTCAGGGGCACGTGTGTACTTGGGTTGCAGGCCCCATCCCCGCCCAGCCACCATCTGGGCGTCTGCAGGAGGCAGCCAGTCAGTGTGTCTCTCTGTCCCTCCCTGTCCCTTCCACTCTCTCAAACTGGGCTGGGGCATGTCCGCCCTCGGGCCTTACACGGCCCTGAGGGATCCTTTGGTCAGGCCCTGCCAAGGCAGCCACAGGCGGGACTCGAAATTCAACAAACTTAGGAGCTCTCCTCGTAGCTGATTTTTAGGTTGATAATTTTGTACGGCCCTCGAATGATGTTATAAATAGCCAAGCGGCCCTTGGCAGAAAAAAAGGTTCCCCACCCCTGCACAACTCGATAGAGAAAATATCCTCAGGTCAGGATTTAAAAAAAAACAAAGTCGGGTGGAAGGCTCGGGTAGGAGGAAGCGCGTGGGCTGCGGGTAGCAGGCAGCCCCGGGCACTGAGGCCTTGGGTGGGTCACGGCTCTGCCTGACGCCCGCGGGGAACCGGCTCGCCCTGGAAAGGGCGTCTCACCGAGTGGAGGTGAATTTGGGCTGCTTTCGAGTAACCTAACCTTTCGCATCAAAGGCCGAGCTCACACCGCACGTGACTCTGGCGGCCCTGACCCTGAAGCAGCCGGTGAGCTGGATCAGGTGTGCGCAGCCCAGCGGGAGACGAGGTCAGCCTGCCCCGCGCCTGCCAAGCCTTCGCCACCGAATCCGCCGGCCGGCCCTGCTTAAAGGGCCAGCGCGGCCCAGCCGTCGCTGCCGTTCGCTCGGGCGCAGCCCTGGCGGCACCGTCACCTCTCCCTTCCCGGTGCATTTCCAAACCGCGGTCACTGCCGAGAGGCGGGAGCGCAGACAGCTCCCCAGCCAGCGGCCGGTGGGTCCCTGTGTGACTACCTGCGGTGAGCATTCTAAGAAGTTTATCTTCAGAGCAGTTTAGCGAGTTGTTAACAATTAACTGACAGTGGCCTGAGGCTCCCGAGATCCCAGTTCCTGCCGATTAAGTTGAGCAAGTTTTTCTCGGTAGCCGGTGCCTGCCGGGTGCCCTGCTGGTTCCCGGCATCCGGAGCGAGCGACAGTTCTCTCGGGTGGGTGTGAGCTCCTGTCATTTTACTTCATCGGGAAAGCCCTTCCCTTCCGTCATCCAGGCTCTCACAAGGCGGGGCCCGGCCCAGGTGAGTAAATAAGCAACCACCTGTGATTCGAGGTAGAACACGCTGCGGGGACATCACGTGCCGCCAGGAGCATCGCAGGAGGGAAAGGGGTCGACGTTTATGCCAGGGCAAGTGCGTGGCAAATCCTTGTCTCCTTTTCTAAGACAAAGGCGGGCTATTCCCTGGAGCCCCTGCCCTCTGGCACCACTGATACCTGACAGGTGGTGGTGGTTTTTTTGTAATTAAAAAAAAAGACTTTTTCTGTAAATTCGCCCTTGCTCGTTACAGTGAGCCGAGCATTGTACACAAGCAGAGGGAGGAAGGCACCGAGGTCGCGCCGTGTGGAGGTCACTGTGGGCTGTGGGTGGACATCCTTCCCGACAGCTCCGGGCTCAGGGCAGACAGACACACAGACGGGCAGAAATGACCCCGTGAGTCGCATCCTGCGGTAAATGCTGCTTCGTGCATCTGATTTTCCTCCGATCACAGGAGCAGGAAGAGAAGCTTCAGTGAAACTGAGCACACGGATGAAAACGTTTCCTTACCACAGAGATTATTTCCTGAAAAGATCTCTCTCTGGTTAAGAAAAGGGAATACGAGGCCGTCGGGGGCGGGCGACACTGTTTTCAATTTCGGGCGCCTGCTGGCTCCCAGTGCGGCGGCCTCTCCCGCGGTCTCGGGTTCGCTGTGCGGATCCGTCACGGCCGCCGAGGCCGGGGTCGGTGGGGGTCGGGCTGTGCGTCACCCCGAGTGGCTGCCACTGGCCTGGGCTGTGCGGAGGGCGCCGTGTGGCTGTCCCCATGCAGGGGCCCCGGCCCTGTCCCCCACCTCCCGGGCTCCTGTCCCCCCAGCTCGCCTTTCCGGCGGAGCCTCGGGAGGGAATATTGAGGAGGAAAGAGCGTTATGCGTGGCAGGCGCGTCCTGGGCGCGCTCTGGGCGTGGTCAGGTGCTCGGGAAGAATCCCGCCCGCCGGGCGCCTGTCCACCTGCGGGGTGCTGGGGGGTGGTCCGGGCAGCCACGTAGAATCCACTGAGTTTTTTAAAATGTAAAAACATGAATACGCAAAGAATATAAATAACACAGCTGGCCCCGTGGGCGTCGGTGGGAGTTTTCCTTGGCCTCTCCTGTTGGCTGGTGACTGACTTCGCCGTTATGGTTATGCAGACGAACTGCCTTTTGTCTGTGGCCTGTGCCGCCCTGTGTTGCCCGCTGGTAGGACTTCTAGCAGGGAGAAGTGACATGGCCTGGCTTAGACCCTGTGCTTAGCTGCCCGAGGAATCACATGCCCGGCCCCTCCTGGAGAGCTTGGCAGCCTTGGGCCCGGGCTGGGCATTGGGGTTTATCAGTGCCCCGCCTCGCCCGCAGGTGATCCGAGGCCGCAGCTGACACTGGGACCACTGCCGGGAAGGACACGGGGCCTGTGCTCGCAGTGCTGCCTCGGAGAGGACTTTTGGGGAAATCCACTTTCGGAATTACCCTCTCACGTCCAGTGTGAGACCCCACTCTCCGGACTCAGCCTGAGAGGAATCATTAGGGGCGTCCCCTGTTGAGTAAGCAATTTGGGGCATTTCCTTGGCAAACTCAGCTTTTTGCTTTTTCTTTTCCCTTTGCCTCCGCATTTCCTTACCCACTTCGTTGCCAGCCCTGGCCTGAGTGACGGGCCGTGTGTGGCGGGCACGGCCTCTCTGGGTCACTCCGCAGCTGTGCTGAGCGGCTGCCGGTGTGCCCAGTGCCCGCCTGCCAGTGACAACGAGAGGTGGCCCAAGTCGTTCATGCTCCAGCCGGGAGGCAGAGCGCCAGAACACAAATTACATGCTCGTTGCGGTTGGTGGCAGGAAAGAGATGGCGCTGTGACCGAGGGTGGCCGCTGGCCTAGGGGCACCGTCAAGGAGGTCCCTGAGGACGAGGCATGAAGCTGGAGCCCGGCCGTGGGACAGGGCCAGAGGCCCGCGGAGGGAGGAGCTCGGTTGGTTCTCAGGATCGGGTCACCCCGGGCCGCGGAGACCAGGACGCAGCCGGTTCGGGTCCGTTTGTGCTGACTCTTGAGTTTATCTGAGGACAGGAGCCCTCCTGTCCTCTCGGCTCCCTGCGCCCGACTGAGGAGCTGGATTAAGAGCTGCCGTGTAAACGTTTGTTGAACGAAGATTGATTGAGCCAGAGCCGTGGGTCTGGGAGCAGGAGCCCGGGTCCTGGCCGTGGCCTTAAGCACCTGCCCCGGGCTCGTCCCTCGGAGGCGAGACCAGCAGGAGGAAGGAGCTCGTCAGCGGATGGTTTGCGCAGGTTTCAATGTGGAGACGGTTGTAGAGTCACGTGCAGTTGTCAGAAGGGCCCGTCACCCAGTTTCTCCCAGAGGTAGCACCTTGCAGAGCTGTTGTCCCCACCCACAGCCAGGAGGGTGACACCCGCGCAGGACGGGGGACCGGGAGGTCCTGGCACCACGAGCGGCCTCCGGTTGCCCTCCTGGAGCCACTTCCTCCCCCGGCCACCAATCCGCCTCCGTCTCCATGATTCTGCCCCTTTGGGACGGTGTGGACACGGGACCGGAGCCTGTGGCCCCCGGCGGGCGTTTCTCGCTCTTCCATCCGCGTTGCCACGCGGGTCGGCAGTTCTCCGTTACGGCCGATGGCGTTCTGTGGCATGCAGGTGGCGCGCCCGGTCCCCGCCTTCACCCGCTGAGAGACGCTTCACGTTTCTGCGTCGGGTTTTGGGTGATTACACACGAGGCCGCTCAGAACACCGACGTCCGGGTTTTGCATGAACACGGTTGTCATTTCTCAGGGACAGAGGCCCAGGAATGCAGTTTCTGCTCGGATGGTAGTTGCGTGTTTAGCGTTAAAAGAAATTGCCGACCTGGGGGCCTCGGACATGCTACCGTGTGGCAGCTGAGCCCCTCCCTGCCGCCCCCGCCGCTTGTAACTCACCAGTAAAGGCCCCCTGACC
Source organism: Miniopterus schreibersii (assembly GCF_964146895.1). NCBI lineage: Eukaryota > Metazoa > Chordata > Mammalia > Chiroptera > Miniopteridae > Miniopterus > Miniopterus schreibersii. The sequence continues at coordinate 25,977,616 of NC_138122.1, read as the reverse complement.
CCAGGGGAAAACCCTCTGAGCTGCGTCTCCCAGCGGCTGTGTGGTGGCTGGGTTTTGTCCCTTGTTCTTTGAAACGCTCAGCGGTCGAAGGAAGGACCTCGGGACACAGCTCGAGCTACAGGGCAGCGCAGTGCCGGGGGGCTGGGCAGAGGGAGCCCCTGCTGGGCCCTGCGGGGACCCCCGTGGTACTGTGAGCCCCGTTGGTCGGTCCCAGGCCTCCCGGGTGCTCCTGGCTCCAGCGGGAGACGGTTCCTGCTGCCCGAGGGCGGAGCGCTGAGCGGAGGCCTCCGGCTGCCTGTGAGCTGAGCTCCGTGTTGAGCTGCGCCCGCTCCCCGGCCCGGCGCCCACGCCCCTGTGGGAGAGTCCTCGGAAGGGCGTCGGGCCTCCCGTGCTCTCTTACTCCACTAAGTCGTGTGTGTGCATGTGTGTGTGCCCGTGTGTGCCTGCACGTGTGTGTGCGTGTGTGTGCGTGCGTGTGTGTGCATGTATGTGCGTGTGCGTGCATTGTGTGTGTGCATGCGCGTGTGTGCATGCGCGTGCGTGTGCGTGCATTGTGTGTGCGTGTGTGCATGTGTGTGCGTGTGCATGTGTGTGTGCGCATGCGTGTGTGCATGCGTGTGCGTGTGCGTGCATTGTGTGTGCGTGTGTGTGCGCGTGTGTGCGCGTGCGTCTGCACGCATGTTGGTCAGTGTGCCGGGAGCCGTGCGGGAGCCTCCAGTGGGCCTGGCTCGGGAGGGCAGCGGAGGCAGCCCAGCCAGGGCTCTACCCTCTGACTGTCGAGAGGAAGGAAGTAGCAGCGAAAAATAGACCGGGGGTGGTGGGTAGGAAACCTGCAGGGGAGCCCGAGGGGACTGGCGTGGGCTTGAAGAAGAGGCCCGAGGGAAACGGGCAAACACTGGGGACCGCGGCTGCTGACCTTGGGGCCCAGAACGCGCGCTTGCATGACCTCGGCCGGCCGGCCTGGAGAAGCCGGTCAGCCGCGAGTGAAGGGAGCCTGGAGCAGGAGGGACCTGTGTGCCTGTGTTTGCCTTTTCATCGCAGTGTTGTCCTGGCCAAGCTTTGTTAGGCTTTACGTTTCTCTCAGCCCTTCCGTCCCCCCCAGGCCGGGGCAGCGGGCTTCTCCACCTCCCAGATAGTGAGCCCCCGGTGGGGCAGATAAGTCCCCTCCCCCAGCCCAGGGTCAGGCTCGCCGGACTGGACGCGGCCAGGCGCCGGAGGCCCTGGGGCGGGCGTGGGAGCCAGGAGTGGCCTCGCTGGGAGCTCGCCTCCCCAGGGCCCCGTGTCCCAGCTTCCATCTCCCTGGGACCAACCGTGAAGCCTGAGTTGACATCATGCCAACTGGCCCTGCCCTGAGACAGTGATCTTTTAACTTCCCCGGGGCAGCAGAAACCTGCCCTAAAAAACCCCAGCCCAGGATCTTTGCTCCCAAGGGGGTTGAGGAATTCCAGCCGCAGCGCAGCCGCCGAGGCCGGTCCTGCGCGCTCCTTGCAGGGGACGCGGCCTTGCTCGTCAAGGGCCGGGAGCAGGGTCCGCTCGGGACATCAGAGGGGCTGGGGGGGCCTCTGGGGACGCGGCGGGAACCAGCGCGCTCGCCCGGGTTCTCACGGGCCGGCCTGTTCCTCGCAGACACAGAACGTGCAGCTCAACAAGGAGATGACGCTGGCCAGCAACCGGAGCCTGGCCGAAGGCAACCTCCTGTACCAGCCCCGGCTGGACGCCCGAAAGGCCAGCCTCACGCAGAAGTACCAGGAGCTGCAGGCGCTCTTCGAGGCCTATCAGATAAAGAAGACCAAGCTAGGTACGCTGCCCCGGGCGCGCTCGGGCGCGGGGTGGAGGGGAGCACACGCTTGCACGGTGCCGCGCCCCAGGGAGGAAACAGTCTCGCGGGAAACCTCAGCGCCGCGAGGGCGCCGCCGCGAAGAAATCGTGGACACGCAGGACTGGGCCGCCAGCTTCTGCCTCCCCACAGCGCGGGGGAGGCCGGGGCAGCTTCCTGATCGCGACGCGCAGCAGGCGGTTTATCCTGCGCCGTTCGGCCCTGAGTTCGTGTTAACATCGTCAGTGGGGTGTTTTCTGTAAAAACTTTCATTTTCATTTTTTTATGGATTTCATTGAGAGGAAGGGAGAGGGAGAGAGAGAAACAGGGCGATGAGAGTCGAGGATCCGCTGCCTCCTGCGCGGCCCCTGCTGGGGACCCAGCCACGACCCGGGCCTGTGCCCGACCGGGACTCGAACCGTGAACCTCCCGGATCCTAGGCCGACGCCCAACCACCTTGCCACGCGGGCCGGGCCCGGCCTTTTTATTTTAATGTCACTGAGGCACCACTTTCGTTTACAGCCGTTAGCAAAGAGAAGTAGGGACTGAAGATCGAGTCCTGAGGGCTTCGGGTCGGTTCCCGGGAGACTTAGGAGATTAAAAGTCATCCCCTTAGCGAGGTCCCAGTGGCGTCTGGTACCGTAGTCCCCTCGCTGTCTGCGTCACGTCTGTGAAAAGGGACCAGGACACACCCAGCCGGACGGACGCCTGCGGAAAGGCCCGCAGTGCCGGGCGCCCGGGGACGGGGAAGCGCAAACTGGCAAAACCGCCTCGGCCCCTCCGAAAATGAGAGACGCACACTCCGGGCCCGCGCGCCACCCCTGGGTGTCTCCCTCGGAAGTGAGCGCTGACGTCCATCAGAAGGTCGCCGGGATGCGCTGGGGCTTTATCTGTCAGCTGGGATTCGGGCGCAGTCTCAGTGTCCACCGTGCGGCGACGGCCCCACGGGCGGCAGACGGGCAGTTCCCGCCGCAGCACAGGGACTGGAGCCGGCGCGTCTGGGGAGCAGCAGGGCTCCTGTTGGGAGGCCCAGGGAGTGTCCCCTAGAGGCCCCTTCTGGCTGCAGTGCTGCTGCTCTGAAGGGGAACGTGGGGAGCGAGGGGCGGGGGCGGGGGCGCTGATTTCCGGGGTCCGGCCGGTGCTGCTCCTCACCTGCCTCCTGCTTCCTCCAGACCGACAGCCCAGCAGTGCTTCCCTGGAGACCCTGCTGGCGCTTCTCCAGGCTGAAGGAGCCAAGATTGAGGAAGACACCGAGGTAACGCCCGCCGGTGCCCCTAGCCCAGTTCCCCCGGGGGTGGTGTGCGCCACACCCCCGAGGCAGGAGGTGGCACCTCGCAGGCTTGCAGGGTGCTCCTGAGCCCAGGGGGCTCAGCCAGGGGGCGGGGGAGAGCCAGCTGGAGCCTGGGCACGCCGCAGGGAATCTGGTCCTCAGGTGCCGGGCGCAGGGGGCGGAGGTGCCGGCTGCTGTGCGTCAGCGGGTGGGCACTGCCTGTGGGACTCGGCCAGCCGGGCCCTGGAGGCCGGAGCCTCGCTAAGCGAGGAGATGAGTCAGGGCGGACGGTCGTAGCTGCGAGGCCGGCAGCCGGCCCGCATCCAACTGCACCGTCTAATGAACAGTCAGGCCTGGGTGGGGCCCGGTGGGCACGAGCTGGCTCCTGCCTGCTGACCCTGCATGTGCCAGGGTGCAGCCAGTGGAGGGGAGGGACGGGCCCCAGCTGGCGTGAGGAGGGAGGGTGGGAACTGGGCACAGTGATGTCCTCTCGGGGCCACCGAGGGGCCCCCTGCATCCTGAGGCCGGAGGCAGTGCCCACGGGGTGAGCCAGTGTCTGCGGTTGGAGCCGTGGTGGACGAGAGGAGGGAGGGGAGTTGGGAGGAAGCCGGGGTCCTCTTCGAGCTGCTGGGTGGTGAAGGGAGCGGCCTCCCCTCGGGGCTGGGCCGTCCCGGTGACCAGGCGTCCCTCGCTTCTTTCAGAACATGGCGGAGAAGTTTCTCGACGGCGAGCTGCCCCTGGACTCCTTCATCGACGTCTACCAGAGCCAACGGAAACTGGCCCACGTGCGGAGAGTGAAGATCGAGAAGCTGCAGGAGATGGTGCTGAAGGGGCAGAGACTCCCGAAGGCCCCGGCCCCGCCGAAGCCCAGGGTGCCTGAGCCGGTGCCCACGGTGCCCCTGCCCTACCCCCCCCTGGAGGCCAGTGGGCCCCCCTCCGCCATGCCCCGGCGCATCCCGCCCCCGGTGCCCGCAGGACGCTTAGCCACGCCGTTTACCACTGCCCTGGGCGCTGCGCAGGCCTCCCTGTACCCGGGACCGCCGTGCCCCCCCCTGCCCCCCCGCGTGGGCCTCCCCCCCCAGCAAGGATTCCCCGCGCAGTTTGTGTCTCCGCACCCGCCGGCTCTCCCCCAGCGGCCCCCGCCCCGCCTGCCGCACCAGCCGGGCTTCATCCTGCAGTGAGGGGCCCTGGGCCGTCCTGGAGACTTTGCCCTCCCGCCAGCCCGCTGGCCGGGCCGCTCGGGAGGCTGCCAGGCCCGGCGGCGCCCGACTTCACCGCCGTAGGTCGGGGTGAGTCACGTGGGGCCCTGGGCCGTGCATGAGCCTCAGCCTGGCACCCGGGCCGGCTGGTGTGTGTGCTCGTGCGTTTCCTAGGTCCTGTCGTGTGGGTGAGCTCGTAAATCGGGGGAAGCCGCCTGGCCCCCTTAGGATCGGTCCTCATCTCAGCTTTCCTCAGTGAGCGTGGCCGTCTTACTGCTTCATTTCCAGGACAGCTTGTCCCGGCCTGCCCAGCCCAGTGAGGGTCAGCCAGGAGGTGCTCACTTGAGTCTGTGTGGGGTGGGCGGTTGTCCCCCTGCCCCCCCAAACCTGGATCCTTCCAAGCCACACGCAGGGTTTGCACTTGGCCCGCTGCCCATGAGGCCGGGCCTGTGGGGTGGGCAGAGCTGGACTTTGCACAGATGTCCCGGCTCCCCCCTCCCCTCCCCCCCAGCCCGTCCCCCTCAGCCGGCCCCAGGGTTTCTAGGAAGAAATATTCCGATATTTTTACTATGTGTGTAAATTTCCTGTTTTATATTGGGGAAGGAAACTTTTTGACACAAAGCCATTCAGGGAAACTTTATAAAAACGCACGTCTGAGCAGATCGAAGTGAACGCTGTTTCCTGTCTCGCACCCCAGCACAGTCCCACCAGCGACCTGCAGGCCCCGTGCCTTAGCTTCACCCGGTGCCAGTGGGGGCTGCCTTGGGCACCCGCAGGCCCCCGGGCCATGGGATGGCCGTCGCCAGCTGCTGTCCCTAGTGGCTTGTTCAGGAAGCTCAGTGTTGTAAAAAGGCTGCTGCCCTGGCCCAGGACCCTCTTAGCCAATATCACTGCCCCCAGCTGGGCCCTGGGGCGTGGGTGGGGGCAGGGGCTCCAGCCAGAGGGAGCTGGCCCCCTGGGAGAGGGAGGGTGCCAGCAAGCTAGGGCCCTCTTCCTGCCCCTCGGTTCTCAGCTACAGGTGCCACACGTGCTGAATTCCCAGGGGTTGGGGGTCAGCCGCCGCCTACCTGTTGACAAACAGGCCAGGTGCTCAGGCGTGAACTGGCCTTGGCCTCTGACTACCTGCCCCGCTGGCTGCTGCTGAGGTGACGGGATCCGGGCAGAGCTCCAACGGTCCGTCCTGGCGGCCGTGGGCGAGGCCACCGACCTTCGTGCTCAGTTACCACACAGCTTGGCTCTGGACTTGAACTCTACTGTATTGTAACTTTTTAAGGAAACAACGCTGTATAGGACGATTTACTGCCATGCCAATCACGGGCGCCCGCCACGTTCTGTGGACCTCGAGAGCAGTGCCACCCACCCCGATACCTCTGCCGCCCGCAGGGGGCGCAGCCAGCCCTGGGCACTCGGCTCAGACGTGGCGAGGGGGCTGCCAGGCTGGCCGCGCCATCTCTCCAGGGCACGTCTGAGCTGCGGTTGTGAGGCTGTAGGACCCTTTTTAATAAAGAATTGTTCGTAACAGCTGTGCTGTGTGTGGTCTCAGAACATCGGTGGAGCTCACTGGGGCGTCTACTGGAGTTAAAAATAAAAGCTGCCCAGATGGCCCAAGTCCTGCCTTGTCCGGGGCCCCGGCCCTGAAGCAGGGCCTTTGTTCCTGCTTTAAGTCAGGAATTCTCGTAAACATCAGTAAAGGGCAGGAGGCGGCAAGGGTCTCGGGTGGCTCTGGGGTCCAGGCTGCCCTGTCAGGACCTCAGTCCCTTCCTGGCTTCTGTCCACAGGGTCCCCTCTCCACCTCATGCTGCACAGCTGGTGGAAACTAAGACAGTCTTGCCTGTTTCACATGATAGAGGTCAGTTGCTTTTTTAAATTTAAATTGATTTTTAGAGGAAGGGAGAGAGAGAGAAACATCAATGATGAGAGTCACTGATCAGCTGCCTCCTGCACACCCCCTTCTGGGGATCCAGCCCGGGCCTGTGCCCCGACCGGGAATCGAACTGATGGCCTCCAGGTTCGTGGGTAAACGCCCAAGCCGGCTGGGCAGTGCTAACATTTTGCTCTGGGGACTTGCCCACGGTATTTAAAGGGGCCCCACCAAGCTGAGCCGCGCCAGGGGCCCTCACTGCCTGCTGTCCCGGAGCTGCATGTTGGCCTGATGCCCTGGGGGGGGCTTTGCTCCGTGGGTGGGGACACAGGAAGCACCCACAGCAGCCCTGAGCTCACCCACCTCGGCCCCTGCGCGGGACACCACTCCCTGCGCAGCCGGGTGCCGCGAGGACCCGTGGGAGACACTCCTGGGGCTTTCCTGAGAGAGCAATTTGCACCTTTTTTGTTGAAGAGAATTTGTATCTGGTTTCTCTTTTCCCATTGGCTGCTAGGGAACTTGCAGCCAGAATCACAGTGGGCCCGGCTCCTCCCCAGCCTCCTCCTGCCCTCCGGGCCTCCGGGCCTCCGGGCCTCGGCTCCGGGAAGATCCGGGGAGCGGCACCTGCCCCGAGGCTTCTCCTGCGTGGCCTCCGGTTCCAGTGTCCCCGACTCACACCGGTGCTCACTGGCCTGTACCGGGGGAGGGAACCAGCGCTTCAGTCTTTTCTCCAGCTGTTTCCCCTCAGGAACAAGAACAGGCGTCGGCCGTAAACAAGGCCATCTTACCGTTTGCGACAGCGCGGATGGGCCGAGAGCATGACGCTAAGTGAAACAAGCCAGTCGGGGAAAGACAAGCATCCCATGACCTCACTCCTGGGATCTTGCGAACAAAATAGAATCAGATAGAGACTGACAGCTGTCAGAGGGACAGGGTTGGGGGGCTGGGTGAAGGGACTAAGAAAACAAAAAACAGAAGCCCCCACAAAACTACAGAGCCCTGGCCAGTTTGGCTCAGTGGTTAGCGTGTCGGCCGTCGGTCCGAGGGGTCCCGGGTTCAATTCCGGCCAAGGGCATGTTCCTCGGTTGCAGGCTTGATCCCTGGCCCTGGTCGGGGCGCGTGCAGGAGGCAACCGATTGCTGTGTCTCTTTCACATCAATGTTTCTCTCTCTCTCTCCCTCTCCCTTCCACTCTCTGAAAAGCAATGGAAAAAAAATCACTGGGAGAGAATTAAAAAAAAAACACCAAACACCACCTGAGACACAGACGACAGTAGTGATGACTAGAGGGAAGGGGGCGGGGAGGTAGGCGAGGGTAAAGGGGGGATAAGTGGTGCTGGAAGGAGGCCTGGCTTGGGGCGAACACAGCGCAGCATACAGGTGATGGTGTGAATTGTACACCTGAAGCCTATATAATTTCATTACCCAATGTCCCCCTAGTAAATTCAATGAAAATGTTTTTTTAAGAAAGAACAGGAAGGACCCCCTCCCCTTTCATGGAGATTAGTTTTCAAAGCACTTCACACCTGCCCACCTGGACCTCACGGTCACCTGGGGAGGCAGAGCCTACTTCGCCCTTTAGGAGACCGAGCGCAGGGCGTGGACGGGCCGGACGAGGGAGGCCACACAGTTCTGCCAGCTGGGCAGGAGCCACCCAAGCTGCCCTTCCCTCCCCACACCTGCACTGTCCTTTTGTTCCAAGTGCTGCATGAGGCCAAGGGCAGTGCCGGAAGCCTTCATCTCCCGGGAAAGGGCGCAGGGGCGCTCAGCTGTGAACTCGGGGACCTGGGCTCCCGCGAGGTGGTCAGTAGGAAGGCTGTGCGGCCCACATCAGTCAGGGACCCTCCCTTTCCTGAGAGGCGAGGTTGGCCACAGGCTGGGGGGAGGGGATCACGAGCCATGGGGGCTGGGAACCAGGCCTCCCTAACAGCCCGGACGACACCTGGCAGAACCAGCAGCACTTGCCAGGTTTGCGGGGTTCCGAGGGCCGTTGTCACCTGCCGAAGCTAAGTGGGTCCCACCCCAGGTCCTGGCCCCCGAGAAATGAACAGCCGAGGCGAAGCCCCTCACGGGACACTGGTGACTACAGTCCAAGTGTTTTATTGCCAGTCAGACTCCAGTATAAGGAAACACTGCACTCCCGGCCGAGAGCTGGAGGCTTTCCCTCTTCCCCACGTGGCCGGTCCTGCGCGGCAGGGGGTGGTTCGCGCAGCCGCGGTCGTTTCCTCGCAGCCCGGGCCCCGCCCCACCCACGGGACCACACCGAGCTGGGTCCACGGCTCAGCGAGTTCATCCACGCCCTCCGGGCAGGCAGGGCAGGCGGGGCGGGGCCGGGCCTCCGCGCGGGCGGAGGGGGCACGAGGCTCCCTGGACCTGGAGGAGGGCGGGCGGCCCCAGGCAGCGTCAAGCTTCTGGCTGAGCTGGCGACCATCCCGCGCAGGTGGAGGTGGGCAACGGGAGCGGCCAGAGCCGGCCTCCAGGGCCAGGGCAGCCAGACGGGATGGAAAACAGGAAGCGGGCGGCCCCAGGCTTCATCAGGAAGGGGCTCCAGGAGGGCAGCGCCTGTGCCCAGCAGGTGAAGGGCTCACGGCCGCGCCCGGCCCGCAACAGCACCCCTCCTGCCTCTCCCCCCGGACAAGGGCCACATGGTCCTCAGTGCCCCCTCACTGGTGCCCTAGAGCGCGGCCGAGGAGAAATGGGCGACCCCAGCCCACTCCAGAGCATCCTGCTTTGCATAGGGTCCCGTCTCCATGGAAACAGTGTCCCAGACCACAAACCCAGGGGACAACTCTCGCAGTCCCGACAGCCAGCAGGAACTGTGTTCTTTCCATTCACCTCTCACCTCAGACCCCGAGTCCAAAAGGCAGGGGAGGCCCTGCCCAGACCCCCAGCCCGGCCCCATGGCCTTGCTTCCCAGTGTGCAGAATACAAATTCACAAAGAAGCGTGCTAGCTGGCATGGTACAAATGCTCTGTATTTCCTAAACCGAGGCTCAGGCCCACTGGGGCCTGGCTGCTCTCAGTTCCTGCTGCAGATAAGTACATCCAGAACTGCCCCACCAGCCCTGAGTGGCCCAGGTGCATCCCGTGGGCTCAGCAAGGACTGGGGGCCTCGGGGACACTGATCCAGGCCGTGGGGCAGGCCTGGGCACCTGGTGTGGGGACCGCGCCCCTCAGAGCCTCCTTAACCGAGTCAGGGGGGCCACGTGAGGCCCAGGCCGGCCCATCAGCCTCTCGCTGGACCCCTCCGGAGCCTAGGAGTTCACGAGTTGAGCCGGGCAGACACCATCCTTTTTGTCCTGCTGCAGGGGTCAAAGATGAGAGGCTCACTGGACATGGCAAGGAGTAGGTGACCCAGCTCAGGTCCTCCTGCACCTTCCCCTTGAGTAAGCTGAGCCCCACCCCCCGCCCGTGTTGCTGGGGCAGCATTTTTGCTCTTGCTGGTCAGCATTTCTGACCTTCCAGAGGCCCTGTGTCCCACAGACCTGGGAGCACAGGCCAGGGAGCCCCTTCCAGGGCCCCGCCCCATCCCAGCACTGACGCCTGGCACCCAGTGGTCCTACCTGGTGGTCTTGCCTGGGGACCACACTGGGCTTCTGGGCCAGGGGTGGCTTCTTGGAGGTCCCACTGCCATAGGTGGGAGCACTGGGCTGGCCAGGCTCCTCCTCGCCGGGTGTCCCCACCCCCACGGCCAGCGCGTAGTGTTGCTTCCGCAGCTCCCCCAGCCGCACGCGCTCTGCCTCCAGCGTCTTCTCCAGCTCCAGGACCCGAACCTGCGGCGAGCACCACTCAGCACACCCTGAGGCCTCTCCCCGGGGAGTCCTCCTGCCCTTTGGGAGCTTAGCCCTGGGAAAGGGACAGGCTCGGAGGCTGGCCAAGCACCTGGGGAACAGGTGGCTGTGGGGTCCGATGGGCACCTACCTGGGTCTCCATCTCCTGCTTCTTCAGCTTGATGAGGGACAGGCCCGAGAAGTCCATGGTGTCTGTGGACAGAGTGCGGTAAGTGCCTGGGCCCCACCCCCACCTCAGCCCCACCACTCCCGGGCCCCAGCCTGACGTCACCTCGGTCTTCGATCTGCTCTTGGCCTGACTTGGTGGAGGCCACCACGTTAGCGGCCATCACATTGACCGTGCGGGAACACTCCTGCAGGCGGCCCAGGTGGCGGCTGTCCTTGTTGGCCTTCACCTGGGGGAGCGTGGGGGCGGGTCAGGGTGGGCCCCCTGGGATCACCCCCATCCTGAGGTCGCCGGCCACATGCAGTGCATCCCCTGCAGCTGGGAGTTGGGGAACCTGAGCAGAGAGCCTCACCTTGGAGGCGGCTACCAGCTGGGCGGTGCTGGCGGCGATCTCGTGGGAGCAGACGATGAGCTCCTCGTACTGGCCAGTGTGCAGCACCACCCTGTCAGCGGACTCCCTGCGGGCAGGGGCAGGGCCTGGGTCTCCAGCCCACAGAGAACCGCCACCCCCACACTCCCTCCCCAGATCCCCAGACCCTGGGCACCACATTCCCTGCTGCCCCCCACCTGGGGCCACATACACCAGTTGCGTGGCTCCCCAGCCCACGGCCTTGGAGGCGGAGATGAGGCCTTCAGTCCACCGCGAGTTCTTGGCGTAAAATTCCTGTGGCGAGGCTGCCCCCTAGTGGCGACATGAGGGAAGTGACGGGCAGACCCGTGGATGGCATCACAGGTGGCAACATGCTCCCGGGGAACTTCTCCCTTCCCGCCAGCCACAAAGGCGCACCCCTGGGCTGTGCTGGATTCAGCTGTGGCTCCCAGGCACATGTGTACACCACGGGGTCTCATCACCACGCACGGGGGGAGTGGTCTGGGACGAGGGGGGCGCTGTCTCCTCCTCGCTGTCAGCTGTACCCTGCCCACCCGGAGGCCCAGCTCACCCTGCCGCTCTCCACGATCTCCTTCTGCAGGCTGGTGGATGTCGTCACCAGGAGCCGGATGGCCTGCCAAGACCAAGACACATGTCACCCTTGGGGCCGCCCTCTCAGCTACAGAGTCTACCACCCCTGGGGTCCCGCTGGCCACTCACCTTCATGAGGTCTGTGCAGGACTTGAGGATCCTATTGGGGGGGGGGGAGTGAGAGCTGCAGTGTGGCCCCAGAAGCCACGGGGAGAGATGGGGTCAGGGAAGGGCGGGAGCAGGGCGCCAGCTGGGCCTCTGGCCTCTTGTATGGACAACCCTGGGCCTGACACCGGGTGCTAGACACCGTGGGCCCATAGGGCAGGGGGTGCACTGCTCACACCCTGGCTTCTGAAGAGCTGAGCAGTCAGGAGGGCAGCCCCCTGGCTCTCGGAGGTTAGGGGGAGCCTGCCTCGTCCTGGGCCTGGGGATGAAGTGGGCTCACCTCTCGTTCACCTCCAGTTTCACCCCCGAGCTCGCGTGGCGGGCCTGGTTCATCATGTCCTGCACCAGGGACAGTCGTGAGTGGGCTGGGAGGAGGGCAGGGGGAGGAAGGGGGCTGCGGGTGCTAGGCGCAGGCCCTGGGAACAGCCACTGAGCCGGGGAGGGGCGGGCTCGGCTCAGGTCGACACACTGTCCTTGGCAGAGGTGGGTGCTGCCTGCCCGCAGCCCACCCAGCCCAGGGCTCCTGCAGGAATGCATCCCGGTCCTACCTCAATCCTCCGCACTGCCTCCTCGATGGCCGAGGATGTGGCTGCCATCTCCTTGTCCACCATGGCCCCGAGCTCCTCCTGACGCACATCCAGGCTCTTGGGCTTTAGCTCCTGGGGGAAGAGGGCACCCGGGGGGTCAGACAGGGTGCATTCAACCCCCGCCATCCCGTGGGGAGCCTGGGAAAGAGGCTGGGGCAGCAGGGGGTTGCTCTGTCCCCAAGCACCCATTCAGTCCAAACTAGAAGATGCAGAGAAATTGGGGACCCAAACCCCACCCCAGACCCACTGACCCCCAACAGAGCCCGGCCCACGCTCAGTGCCCCGGCTGCACCCTCACCTGGCCCAGCTGAAGGATGCCCTGCAGGGGGGTCCGCACCAGGCCAGGCTGGGCCTGCTGCACAGCCTGCTGGTCCTGCAGCTGCCCCACGAGCTCCAGCGCCCGGGCCCCACACTCCCTGCAGGCGTCAATCAAGCCTAGGGGGAGAGGGCTGTGAGGGGAGCTACGCCCGAGAACCCTGGGAGGAGCCCCCACACGGGCCCCTGCCCAGGGCCCGACACCAGAACCTGTCTGCGGCCCCCACCCTGCCCTGGTCCACTGTGAGGACATGTGTGACACAAACCCAGCCACTTACGGTCAGCAGGGTCGGTGGGGGCCAGGTGGGAGGTGGCACTGCCATTGACGATGGTGTCGGCAGCCAGGTGGGAGAACTGGGTCAGGGCTGCCACCAGGGCAGAGGCATCTGTGGTCAGGGAGAGGAATGAGACCCTAACGCTGCCGCCACTGAGTGAGTCCCAGCCAGTGCCCTAAGCAGGAGCCAATCTCTCCGCCCAGCAAGCCTGAGACAGGTCCCCGTGCCCCAGTCCACGGAGGAAGAGCAGGGCTCAGAGGGGAGGACACATTGGGCAAGGTCTCGCAGCTAGAAAACATCAGAGCAGGAACCAAACCCAGGTCTGTGACCCCAGGCCCGCAGGGCAGGGCTCCCAGGTGGGCATGGGTGGGAGAGCACTTGCTCAGCTTCCTGAAGAGGTACCTGTGGTGATGGGAAACCACCCCAAAGGCAAGAGGCAGCCAGGGACAGTGGACCCAGCACCCATGTGCCAGCAGCCTCTCCCTGCCCAGTCCGGTCCCCAGCACTCACCTGACCTGGAGGTCAGGTACTGAGCGTGGCCCGTCTCCAAGGAGCTCACGGCTTCCAGGGCTGCCTGGGCTCTGCTCACCAGGTAGTCTGCAAGCACAGGGAGGAGGCGTGAGGGGCAGAGCCTCAGGGTGGGGGAGCACCTCCCTGCCAGCCGGTCAGGAAAGGAGGTGGCCGAGTGCCTCGCCGGAGGCCCTACCCGGGGAGCTGGTGCAGCGCAGGTGCAGGGGGTCGTCCAGCTTGCCCACGGCGTCCTGCAGGATGCGCTCGGCCTCAGCTGCAGTGCGCCGCAGCACCGAGAACTGCTCGTCTAGGAGCCGCTGCTGCAGCCCCTGCTCCTGAGACTCCTGGGGGGGGCAGGGGAGAGACAGCTTGGAGACCACGCACAGCCTCACAGCAGTCAGTCAGGACCCAGAGACCCTCTCTGGGGGGGGTCAGAGAACAGGCCCGCTCCACCCCCAGGAATTGGGCCATGAGAGGAATGAAGTCCTGAAACAGGTGACCCTTAACAATGTACTGAGTGCAGAAGCCAGCCCTCCTGTACGGTGCCATTTTCATGAAACGTCCAGAACAGGCAAATCCAGGGACAGCGAGCAGGTCAGAGGTGGCCAGGGGCTGGGGGTGGATTAACCGCGTATTGGGCAGGGGCTTCTCTTTGGGGCGGTGAAAATGTTCCAGAAGCACCAGATGAAAGTGCTCTCGGCAGGCGGGCTGTGGGTGTGACTGTCTCAGGCCAGCTGCCTGTCACCGGGCAGCGGAGGCCCCTACCTTGTCCGCCAGCCGCCCCCGCAGCTCGTCCCTCTCCTGGGAATGCCGCTGCTGCTCCTGGCTCAGGGCCGCCTCCTTCTCCTGCACCAGGCTCCGGGCTGCCTGCAGGTCGGCCTCCCGCTGCCTCACGGTGCTGCTCAGAGTCTCCTTCTCTGCACTCAGCGCGTCCAGTCGCGAACTGAGCTCCGACCCGCTCTGCAAACACCGCCGGGCAACTGAGCAGGGCCTCCAGGGGCCTGGCCACCCCTCGCCCCACCAGAGTTTACAGACCATTCCCTTAGGGCCCTGCCTTCGTTATTCCCCTAGACTGCGAGCCTCCCGAAGGTCAGGGCCCATTTCCTGTGTGTCCTCTGGGTGCTGGGTCAAAGCCACACGCCAGGCTCGCAGAGGGGCCTCTGAGCCAACCCAGTGGCATGTAGGCGTGGCCCAGTTCACGAGAAAGGAGACCCTAACTTCTGTTCCGCCCCAGCCAGCAGCTCACCTGCTCCGTGCGGCTCAGGTCCTCCCGCATGCGCACCAGCTCTCCGGCCTTGGCCTCCAGCTCCCTCTTGAGCTTCTCTAACTGGTCACTCTGCTCCTCTAGCTGGGACGGGAAGGAGTGTGTCAAGGGGACAGTGTGTCACAGGGACAGTGTGTCACGGGGGCAGGGGTGCTGGGGGACTCCAGCACCAGGTTCCGGGCTGTGGGGGACGCACCTTCATCTCCGACTCCCGCTTCACCTGCTCCACCTGGAAAGCCAGCTGTTCCTTCACCCGGGCCACCTCCTCCTGGCTCTGCTGCTTCTCCGTCAGCTGCTTGGCCGTGTCCGCGTTCTGCACGGCAGGGCATGGGCTCATGCTCTGCTGTCGTTGGGGCTCCATCCCCCCCCAGCTGCCTACCCAGCCGGCCCACCTTTCTGAGCAGCTCAGCGTGCGTGGCGATGAGCTTGCTGTGCTGCTCCTTCAGCTTGCTGTAGCGCGCCTCCGTGGCGATTGCCTTCTCTGCAGGGGACGGGGATGGGGGGGGGGTGAGGCCGTGACCTTCAGCTCAGCAGAACCCCCCCCCCCCGCAGGAACCAGTCCCTCCCTCGGGGCTCGGCCACGCACTCTCGGCCTCCTCGCGCAGGCCCTGGTTCCGCTCGCCCTCCTGCCGGGCGGCCCGCAGCTGGGCCAGCTCGTGGCGGAGCTGTTCGTTGTCCACCAGTGCCTTCTGCTTCTGCTTCCGCTGCTCCTCCAGCTCCGCCTCCAGCGTGTTCACCTGACCCTTCAGCTGGCCGATGTACCGCTGGGCCTGTGGTGGCAGGAAGGACGTGGTGGACGTGGACCCGGACGTGGACCTGAGGGCCGTGCCAGGCCCACCCTCCACCCGCATCACCTCACCTCCAGCCTCATCTTCTCCAGCTCAGCCCGGAGCGTCTCCACCTCTCTCTTCAAGGTCTCGATCTGGAGGTCCCTGGGGACAGGGCGAGGCAGGCAGGGCTTTTGAGGCCGCACAGTCCTGGCGACCAAGTTCAGTCGACCAGGAAGATCAGAAGCCCACCCTCTGGACAGGAACTGGTGGTCTCTTTGGCAGCCCCTTGGGATCTGGGTGTCTCAAGTTCACATCCCCCACCCATGGCCTTTCCTGACCACAGTTGCACGAGGGCCATTTCCAGCCCCACCCCAGGGCATCCCAGGCCCTCACCTGTCATCCTTCATGGAACCATTGGGGGGTCCAAATGTCTGGTCAAAGAGGTCGGCCACCACCTGCCACGGCAAAGCACAGTGACTTCCACCCTCCAGGACAGGGAGGGAGTGGAGGGAGGCCCAGGCACCCCCAAACCCCCATGCAGGAAGAGGGGGCCACTCACCGCTGGCTCCCCAGCAGGGGGGCCCGTGCTGATCTCAATGAGGTTCTCGGGCTCCTCATCCTCGGGGGCCTCCTCGGGGATCACCACCACCGGCTTGATGTGCTCAGCCAGCGCCGAGGCCCGCAGGAAGTTGGGGGGTCCCTGCAAGGGCCGCAGGTGGGAGCTGCTCAGCGTGCCCCCAACCCTGCACATGGGCCTTCCCTTGCCATCCCCAGAGCCCATGTGGGGCCCTGCCAGGCGGCCGGGGTTCTCAAAGGACTCAGAACCCAGAGAGAAGCAGGGCTGCAGCCCAGGGGGCGGGGGCGGGAGCCTGGGCAGGTACCTCGGGCAGTCGGGGGATCTGGATAAGGCGCTTGAAGTAGAGCATGTCCGATGCTCTGCGAAAGAAGTTCCTGAGGCTGCGGGGACATGTGCGGGGGGTCAGAGGGAGCCAGTCCCGCTGACAGCCCAGCCCCATGGCCGTGCCCGAAGCCCTGCCAGTTGGTACCTGTGGAACTGCTCATGGAACCGGTCCCTGTGGCCTTGCAGGGTGTCCGCTGGGAGACCTGGGGTGGCACAGGCTTAGTGAACTTCGTCCTGCTCACTGCTCCGTGGCCATCGAGACCTCACAGTCCCTCCCTCCCTCCCCACTGCCTGTCCCTTCAAATTGGAGAAACTGTCAGAGGTTAGACAGATCACCACCACCCGGCCAAGTCCCTGAGATGGAGGGAGAATCGGTGAGTGGGAAGGGCAGTCCCAGGACTATGGCAAACCCGCCAGGGCCTGGCTTTGGGGCCACAGTCCAGTCACTTTAGACTTGAGTTAACCCTGGGCTAGTATTCGAATGGCTCAGATGCTCCAGGCCAGCGATTCTCAAAGTGGGGCCCGGGGACAAGCCCTGTTCTGAACACCCTGGAGACACTAGGCACCAACTGAATGCAGGAGTCCAGGGAAGCCCCCTCCGAGGCCAGGCATTCGAGGGAGCGGCAAACACGTCAACTATGCCGCTTTTCTGTTTGTTTTGGAAAACAGCGGTTTTTCATAACAAGTATGTTATTTATGTTAATAGTAACGAGCTTATCACTGCTACTTTTAATTAACTTCCTGACTTTTCATCTCTGACACAGTACACCTGGTCACGTCAAGCCTCTCTGGGGCTCTGGCTGGACTTGGGGGCCTGCGGGCAGGGGGCGGGGGGAGCTCTGGGACTCACAGGCGTGCAGCTTAAACATGAGCTTGACCGTGTAGTGGTAGAGGTGACTGCAGTCCTGGATGACCTGGATGAGGGGGGCCAGGCGGCACTGGCCCGAGGACATCTGGGACACAGCGATGGCCGTGTTGAGCTGCCGGAAAACTGCACGAGAGAAAGAAAGGGAGGGAGAGAGACAGAGAGAGAGGGAGGCGGGAGGAGCGTGAGCACGGGAGCCAGGAGCCACAGGCACAGGCTGACAGGGGCAGCCAAGTGGCAGCCGTGGTGTGGACGGCACCTCATGGCATCGTCATAGAAGCCTGGGGAGGTGACAGCCTGGGTCACCTGGCTTTCCCTCTCCCGGCTGGGAAGTGGGACTCTATCTGGGTCCACGAGCACCAGGGGGCCCCTTACTCCTAGAATAGGTGGCCCCAGACCAAGGCCAGTGCTCCCTTGAACTAGGGTGACAAGGTCGGGCAAAACCCCGGCTCAGCTTGGCCAGGGTTTCCCAAAGAGCCTCCCAGGGCGGGCCCAGGACGAGCAGCTGCAGGGGCAGGAGAGTCAAGACTCAGCTCTGCAAACCCTCAACCCCAAAACCTCACCTGCACCCGGGGTCAAACTCCCTGGACCTTGACAATCAAGCTTTTCATCAGATCGTCCAAGTGGGAGGGTCAGGGACAAACGTGAGGCTGCCCCCGCCACCCAGCCCCTTCTCTAGGCAGCCCGCCAGGATGGGGGAGCTGCCAGGGCACCCACACAGGACACGGATGCCAGGGACATGGCTCCAGAGGGTGGGCTCCAAGCTCTGGGTCCCCCTCTCACCCTGCCTGGACTGGGACCGTTGGCAAACCTGCACAGTGACATGAGAATGCCCAGGAGGGAGGGGACAGGAAGGAAGGAGCTAGGTGCTGCCCCCACATCTTTCCAAAACTTAATTTTTAATTCCCTCTCAAGTACAATTTCCTTGTAAAAAATGAGAACACACATGAAGTTCTATCTTGGGGTGCTTTTTTTTTGAGACACAGCCATCTCTCCACTGAGGGGCGCTCGGGACGTTCCCATTGTTGGCTGTTGCACACCGAGTGGCAAGGAGCAACCTCCCAGCAGGGCAACGCCCTGCACCTCCCTCTAGGGAGATGCTGGCACGAGGCACTGCCAGGATCCCTTCTCTGTGCTTCATTAAGACATCACTACCCAGGCCGGTGTGGCTCAGCAATTGAGCATCGACCTGTGATCCAGGAGAGAGAGATTCGATTCCCGGTCAGGTGCCACACCCGGGTTTCGGGCTTGATCCCCAGTGGGGGGCGTGCAGGAGGCAGCCGATCAATGACTCTCATCATTGATGTTTATATCTCTTTCTCTCCCTTCCTCTCTCTGAGATCAATAAAGACATTTAAAAAAAAAAAAAAAAAGATATCAGTCACTACCACTGGGGGCCCACCTGTGGGCTTTCTACACATTCCCTCATGGGGACCCCTGCCCTGTCCACACTCAGCCCCTGCCCAGGCCAAGAGCAGGACACAGCTCCTGCCTGGCACATCTCTGCCGGGGCCCAGGCTGGCAGCCAGGGCCCTGGACACCTGCCCCTGCTCCCTGGTTGGGTGCTGGGCAGGGCTCCCTTCCAGGCATGGAGGTTCGGTGCCAAGCTGCCCGCTGGACCGCCAGCCTCAGAGTCCAGATCCGGGAGGCTGCCCAGACCCACCTCTTCCTAGCTCCCAATTTTCCCTTAAAAAGGCATCTGCTTCTGTGAGAAGCGTGAGTCACCCACATGTTATTCTGAAACTGTCGCCCACAATAATCACCTCTGCGGCCCTGGAGGGGGACCCTGAGGTTTCCTGTCCCAAGGCTGCCAGGTCCCTAGGCGGGAAAGTCCAACACCCTCAGAGGCCTTTTATAGCAGAAAATAGGCAAATGGCACAGACTAACTCTCCCGGGGGAGGCCAGATCCTGAGTCTGCACCCTGCGGCGCAGCTCCTGGCGGCCCTGCCCCTGCGCCTCCTGCCCCGGGACAGGGGCGGGTTCACTGGGTGGAAGGAACGGCAGACACCTCTCCCGCCAGGGGCCTGGCACCCTCTCCCCTGTGCTTTGGGGGCACCTGGAGGCTCCCTCGCCTACTCCTGGGGGTGTGGACCCCCAAGGGGCAGGTGCATGCGGGAACATAAATCAGCCTGGCTAACAGGCAGCAGGTCGGCCCTCGCAGGCTCACCTGATTCCGACAGCTTCAGCTCGCAGTCCAGATAGTCGAACATCTCCACGGTGAGCTGGAAGCTGCAGGGGGAGGGGGAGAGGGCTGAGTGGGAGAGGTGGGGGGACAAACAGGGAAACGGGGGGCAAGGGGACGGTGCCAGGCCACGCCACCTCCCAACGGACTCACATGTCATTGATGTCGGTCCCAGCTGCCTTCTCCAGCACCTCGTCTGTCACCTCAAGACCCGCAGGAAACTGGGGGTGCTGCGGAGAGGACACCCCCTCAACAGGAGCCCGTGTTGACTCGGGCCCAGAACCAGTTCTAACTTCTAAGGGAGGGGAAGAGGCCAGAGGAGCCCCAGCCTGTGGAGATGCCACTGGTCTGAGGTGCTGGCTGAGGAGGGGGGACCAGAGACCGAGGACAGAAGGCAGGACGTCTGGCCAGGGCGACAAGGCTGCCCAGAGCCCAGGGCAGGGCCAAGGCCACCTCCAGTGTCCGCGGGAAACACCTCAAGGGGATCTGACTTCCAGGACATCCCTGCATCCCTTGTGTCCCCTCCCTTGGGTCAAGGCCGGCGCAGAACAAGACCTGCCCCCCTCTAAGTCCCCAGACATCATGGAGGGAAGAGCCCAGATCCCTCCGGCCCCACCACCCTCCCAAGGACACTACCTTGAGGTGGAAGGAGATCTTGGTCAGCAGGAGTTTGGTGTAAACATTGACCAGCTGTCCGTACCGATCATGCAGATGCCCCTGTGGAGGCAGGAGGGG
The DNA here is from genome assembly GCF_964146895.1 of Miniopterus schreibersii. Classification (NCBI taxonomy): domain Eukaryota; kingdom Metazoa; phylum Chordata; class Mammalia; order Chiroptera; family Miniopteridae; genus Miniopterus; species Miniopterus schreibersii. Next base: position 25,957,985 of record NC_138122.1, on the reverse strand, counting down.
GTCAGGGTCCACCGCCCGGGAGGGGGCCCGAGGACCCCACAGGCCCTGGCGCGCCGCGGGGCAGACTAGGAGCTGAGGTGGGGCGATGCGAGGTGACAGCTGAGTGTCATTCCTCCACCCACCCACCCACCAGTCACTTTTCACTCAACAAACGTCCTCCTGAGGCGGCTGAGCCTTCTGAGCGACCCCGCCGATCCCGTCTACGGCGCTCTCCCCTCCCTTCGTTCAATCTCACTCCTTGTCAGTCTTGCCAAAGAGACTCCTGTGACAAGAGGGCTCTTTGTCCAGGCGACAGGCCAGTTCCGGGCTGGGACACTTCATTAACATGCTGGCGGCAGCCGGGGAGGCACATTCCGACAGGCGCGTGTCCATGCCCTCCCGTCACCTCCCGGACCGCGTCCCCTGTGGCCACACCAGCTGGACCTGCGTCCGTAAGTGGCACCCTGGCTGTGTTTTCCTGACTTCAGTAAAACACAGTGGCTCTGGGTCTCGCCACCCGGCTCCCAGGGGCTGCCCTGCCTGGCGGGGCTCTTGAAGACAAAGAGGCCCGAGGCCCTCTCTCCGCCCAGGGGCCCCCCGATTCCCGAGGGTGCTGGGGTGACCCTGGGTAACAAGCCCTCAGGCTCGCAGACTTGACCGTGGATAAGAATCTTCCGGGGACCTTCTTGAGCACACAGACTCCGATGTGAGATTCTAAAGCAGCCAGTCTGGGGGCCTGGGAGCCTACATCCCTCCAAGGGCTCTAATTGCCACTGTGACACACTAGACACGGGGACGGCCACGTTCCTGACTCAGGGACTGAAGGGCTGGTGATTTCTGGGGCTGGAGGCCCCTAGTCATGTGTTTGGAACTTCCTTGACCAGGCCTTCTAGAGAAAGGAGGCAACAGCTCCCTCTGTGGCCCCCAGAGCATCACTCTAACTTCTGCTCTGAGAAAGACACTGTTGCAGGGCACTGCCATTGCTCGGCCAGAGTGCTGGGGGCTCGAGCACCAAGCAGGCCCAGGGCCGGAGTCTGTGGATGTCCTGTCTGTGAGGACTGAGGCTGCCAAGCTCGCCCCTTGCACCTACCCACAGCTCTCCGATCTCCCGGATGTTGCTCCGGTACCGCTGGCAGTCATGCAGGACCTGCAGCACAGGGAGGGGGGAGGCGGGTGAGGAACCCAGAACCGGCAGGGGGAGCCCAACGCGCTTACGGCACGGGGACGGCAGCAAGTAAGGCGGGACCGTCTCCCATTTCAAAGGGACACTGCTCTGCTCCCCTGGGGTGCTGGCCTGCTCAGGTGGCACAGACAGAAGGCCCAGGCTCCCCCCGAGAGGCTTGGGGACTGAAACTGGAGACCCCCTGGGACAACGGCGACTCACGTTGGGGTGGCCGTCACGCAGGACCTTGTGGAGAACGTGGCAGAACTTCCAGCTGAGGATGGAGCTGCTGGGCAACGGCAGGCCGATGGCATAGGACCAGAAGGTGAAGGCCCCCTTCTCGTGGTGAGTGCCCAGGATGATGCCTGCGAAGTCAAGGCCAAGTGCAGGAGGCAGAGACAGCGTGGGAGGCCCGGGCACTCAGCGACCCCCACCCCACGGCTGCTGAGCTCCTCCCGCTTCCCTCCCTCCACACCCGCAGCAGTTACGATTCTCAGCCAAGGGCGAGGTCACACCTCTCAAATTCAACCCAGCCCAACAGCCTAAGATGACAGATGATGTCCCCCAAGACGGGGCTCAGAGTCTGACAGGAGCTGAGTGAGACGGGAGACCCGGCTGGGCCAGGGCCACAGGAGAACACTCGTCGTGGGGCCTCGTCTCCCTGAGGGTGGACCTCACAAAGCCTCGGTGCCACCTGCAGCGCCACCCTGCTCCCAGGGTATCCACGGTCAGGGACCATGCAGGGCTGGCCCGTCCGCGCCCCCCCACCCGCGCGACTCGGAGGCAGGAAGGATACGCCGGGCATGCTTCTCCTTCACGGGGGCCTCCTGGCTGTTGATGGCTTTGCTGATGCTGATGGCCTGGCGGGGGGACAGAGGAGGCGGGATTTAGAAGACGCCCCAGCAGAGAAAAGGGCAACGCCAGACAGACAGGGCTGATTCTTTCGTGCGGAAGGCGCGTGTAGAGATGGACAATCAGACGTAAGCAAACCAGACCTCCGGAGGGACCTGGGAGGTGGACACGAGCTGACAAGGCCCACACAGCCACCACGTGGAAAACCGGGATAAACCCAGCTCCGGTTACCTGCCAAGCAGCCTGCCTCTCTCCTGGGTGGGGGCGAGTCCTGACTCAGCTCCCACCCCCACCGAGGCAGACGACATGGTCCCGCTGGGGGGGGGAGGAAGGGAGGTTTCCCTCAGCACCCTGCTGCGGTCACTTGGGCCCTGGGCAAGCAGCAATCTCATCCCTGATGAAGGTCCTCTCCCATCTCCACCTGCTGGAGTCTGGTCTTGTCCCCTTTTGCTTAAGGCCTCCTCTTCCGAGAAGGCTTCCTGGATGTGACTGCTCCCTCGCCAAAGGCTCAGAGCACCTACTGTCACCGTGGAACTACCACCAGCCCTGGGTTTACTTGTGGATGTTTTATTTCTCCACCTGGCAGCAGGTCCTACATGCCTCTGTCCACACCCAGCACTGAGCTGGGGACATCAGTGTCTGTGGAAACCTTTCTTGGCCAGCTGACTCTCCCAAGTCTCCCACGACTCCTTAGGCGGGGGTCCACACTGCCTTTCCCCCAGGAGCTACATGCCAACCCTTCAGGCAAGACCTGAGCCCCCCCACCTTGTCCACAGGAAGCACAGGAACTCCGGCAGGAGCTAGAGGGGACAGGACAGAGAGGGCCTGAGGGACAGTGCCGGCGCTTTCTTTTTACAGCAGAAGCCACTGTGCTCCCACCTCTGGCATCTGAACAATAGCAGCTGCCCCTGCCCAGCGTGGAGGCGACTGGCTCGCTTCTAGTGTATTGTGAGCCGACTTGGAGCCCGCTCAGAGATTTCCTCTGTAAGAAAAGCAGCCCCATGGGAGGCAGGCGGCCTTTCAGATCAGACTCAGGCCTGGGGGCCGGGGCCGGGCAGGGGCAGTGCTGGGCCCGCCCCAGCGAGGCAGGCTGCCCTCCTTTCCCACACAGCGCCCATTGTGGCCCAGTGCGCCGGGTGCGGGCAGGGCTGCAACCACACGCTCTCCAGCATTGAGGACGGGCTGGGGAGCAGCTCCTGCCTGGGTACCAGGTCCTGAGAGGGACGCAGGCCGGCTCTGGCTTCTCTGACTGTCAGAGGCTCTGGGAGCCATACTCGGAAGGTGCCCTTGACCGTTCTTGACCGTTGGCTGTTTGCTGGGCCTCTGCCAGCACAGCCTCCGAGCCCTTGGCGCCACTGAGCAGCTGCTGGGAGAGGGCTGGGCCCCACGTGAAAGTCACACCCCACCCGGGCAGGATGTGTCCATGACAGTGGCGAGATGGTGGCAGGCACCCAGCTTATCCTGTGCCTGGCATGAGCAACATGCCTCCCGGCAACAACCCTGGGAAGTGTTCATGAGCCCATTTCCCTGATGGGGAAACAGGAATGGAGATTAGGCATCTTGTCTGTACAACTAATAAAGGCAAAGGCAGGTCTGGCTGATTCCACGTTTCATGTCCTTAACGATTCTGCCTGCAGCTCCCTAGGCACCTCCTTCCGGGGCGGGTACAGAGCTGGGAAGGGGGGCGGGAAGGCAAGGGGAGGGTGCCTCCCCAGCAGCCAGCGGCTGCCAGCTCCTAAGCCAGGCGTGTCCTGTCTCTGAGGGTGTGTAAACTCATCCCCCAGCTGCCCTGACACCTGAGCTGGCTCTCCTGACAACTGCCACCTGGTCCCAGAGTCCAGGTGAGCACGGAGCAGAAAGCCACCCGCACAGAGCAGGCCACCCAGGAGGAGACTGAGGACCGAGGACGTCACCCACAGGCAGTCGGACAAGAGCTTTCTCCGCCCCGGGGCCCGAGAGGACCCCACGAAGGGCCGCATGGGAACCCCTCTCCCTCCCGCAGGCCTCCCCCTTTCTCCTCCAGGCCAGGGCAGGGCCAGGAGGGAGGCAGAGCCTGCCCAGCAGCAGTGGGCTGGCTGGGGCCCAGCAGGAGGGAGGGGCGGGCTGCCCGGGCCTGGAGCGGGAGAAGCGGGCAGCTCAGAGGGGCCCAAGGTTGGGGCCGGGCGTCCCCACCTCCCAGTCTTCCCTGTAGGTCACTGGGCACAGGCTTTACTGTACTGAGCTCCCTCTCACTGCCGGACCCGGGGGCCCCCAGAAACAGCACTTGTCCCCCTACCCTGACCCTTTGGGTCTCACCCTACTTAAGTCTCCAGATTACACTTCCCCGTGTACTCGGCACCCAAGGACAACAGGCTTTCATTACCTATTACCCTCGCCCCCTACGCTGTCAGCACCGCAAGAGGGTAGTTCTGCCCAGCGGCCGCTGCTGCACCCCCAGCCCCTCACGGTGCCTGGCACGGAGAAGGTTCTCTGAGGCAGGGCGCCATCGGTCAGGCCTGCCCGGCCCTCCGCGCCCCCCTCCGGCGCTGGCTGGCTGCAGGGGAGGGTCCCTCCCAGCGGGAACACGGTGCCGTTGTGTGCAGGGCAGATGTGCGGGTCGGCGCTCACAAGGAGGCTCAGTGCTCACACAGAGGGCGTCTGTGGACACTGCACAAGGCTTCGATGTTCCTACCAGCAGCAGTGGCCAAGGCCTGTCCCAGGAGGGGACAGACATCAGGCCCCGGGGATGCCCGTCCCGTTGGACTTTCCTCTGATGGGCACACGGATGGGACGTGCAGCCGGGTCCTGCTTCGGGCTGGACTCTGTGCTGGACGGTTAGGACCCAGCTCAGCTTTGGGGCTGACGGTCTCCATAGAGGCAGCCCGTTGCCTCGTTCTGTCTACACAATGTGGCACCCTCATGCCAGCCCAAGGGGTTCTGCGGGAAAACTGAAGGGTGGGGGTGGCCCGGGACCACTGTGACTGAAAATCCCTCCCTCCCTCTGCCGCCACCAGAGCCACCTCAGCAGCACCGACAAGAGCAGGTGCAGCCCCTCCCGGAGACCTGGCAAGGGGATCAACCGCCGTGGGGGGGACCGTCTTCCAGGGAGACACAAGCTGGGTGGGACGGATGGTTAGGGCCCTCCTGTCGGGGTGGAGGGCCCAGTGCTGGAGAGAGGGTCCTGGGGGAAGGGAGGACAGGTGGCCACCATCCTGGGGACTTGTCAGCTTCTCTGAGTCCCGGGGAGAAAGGGAGTGGCTCCCACTCCACCTTTGAGTGGTGGGGAAGAGGGGGCAGGGAAGGGCTCCCCACTCCTGAGCACGGGCGGAGAGGGGTGTGCCTCCCGGCCCCAGGAGGGCAGGTTTACAGTTTCCTGGGCATTCAGACCACTGCTCCGCTGTGTGGAAAAATCCAACAAGCCCACACCCGGGAGCCGCCCGGCCCGGAGCTCTCCCCCATCTGCACCCCACTCCGCCCAGCGCCCAGTGGTGTGGGAGGAGCCTGACCTTCCAGAGCCTGAGGTGGGGACGGCAGGGCGGCCACAGGCCAGGGATGGGAGGCTCCAGCAGGCCCGAGACACGGTCAGGGTGGCCGGGCCCTCGCAGCCTGTACAGGTGTGTCTCCCGCCACAGGTCGGGATGACCTAATAACAGAGGGACTTTTACCCAGCTCGCCACATGCCAGGCACCACTGAGCACCTCGAGGAAACCAGGCTTCGGGAAGGCGACCACTCGCCAAGGTCACAGCAACGAAATGCTGGCCGCAGGCTTCTGCCCCTCCTGGGCTGTTCCAAGTACTGACGGTCACTCACACATCCTTGCCATCCACTGTGATGAGGACACTGCCGCACAGGCCGCCTGCTCCCAGTGACTGTCTTCTCAGCCCCACACAGGCCACCTGCCCCTGGTGACTGTCCCCTCAGTCCCCACATGATCCCCGGGCCTCCCTGGCTGCCTCGGGGGGGGGGGCAGAGGAAGAAGGGGACCTTCTCTGTCCTGCCACTTGTCCCACCACAGGAGGGAACCGGCTCCCCAGGACCTGCCCTGACTGTCAGGACGCAGAGTCTGGATCAGGATGTGTTCAAACCGGGGTGACAGCAGCATTGGTGATGCCAGGAAGCTCCCCATCCCTGTGCACCAGGGCCCTGGACTTCACCTCAGCCCCCTCCAGCTCCCTCCTGGGGTGGCCTCTGTCCTGTGGCCAAGGGGGGACATTGGCAAGGGGTCGGAGCTGAGTGACTGTTCTCTGGGAGATCTGAGGTCCTCTAGTCCCTGGGATGCTATTCACAGTGGGGGAACACGGACTTGGGGAGACCCCTCGCCAGGAGACCAGCGCCTGGCAAGCCCACGTGCCTGGGGACAAATACAGCCACTGCCAGCCCTCAAACACGGTCCCCTCCGGCCCCACTCAGTGGGGAGCCTTCCCAGACCACAGCTGCCCCATCTGCGGAGCAGGAATAAACACATCCCCCGTCTCCCAGGATGGAAACACACGCAGCCTGTGTAAAGCGGGGCGCTGTGTTCCAGCCACCGTGCCTCCCCTCAGCTCCCCCAACGAGCCAGACCCCCCCCCCCCGCCGGGCTGAGCCTCGCCCCTCCCCCAGCTCTGGACTGAAATGCGCCACCCCCCAGGGTCTGTCCCACCCACCCCCACACGGAGACACCCTCCTGCTGACTTTCACCCCAGACATTTATCATCTGAAACCACCTTGTTTACCATTTATTCTCTGTCTGCCTCTGACCCCCGCACGCACGGCCTGAGGAGTCCTGTGGGCCCTGATCCCCGCTGTACCCCGACTCCCCAAACCCTGGCCGCAGCTGCCGGGAAATCTCGACTGGATGAGTGAAAGAGTGAGCGCCTGAATGAACAAAAGCTCTTTCAAATCCACGTGCCGGTTAAAGTCAAGGTGGTGAGTGGCTCTCTCCAGCTAATAACTTAACCACGAGTGTTAAATACTAAAGGCAGCTATAAAACAATTTCCATTTTAAAAACCAACCCTGTGATGAATCAGGCTTAAGCCTCGTGTCCTGTTATCAGGAGGCTGAACAGGAGGCTGGCTCTTGGAGGGGACAGACATGTCCCTCGGGGAGCAGGGTGGGGGACTGGCGCAGGATGGGCGACTCTGCCTCAGCGGTTCCAGGGCTGTCTGAGGGGCAGAGAGATCTCATTCAAAGGCTTCTGCCACCTCAAAGGCCACTGATGAAAGCGATCCCGCAGCTGAGGAGGTGGAGAGGATGTGGTCACATGCAGAGCAGCCTGGGCTGGGCGAGTCTGCAGCTCGGCGACTCCTGCGGCTCAGTCTCCACTTCTCTCCATTCGGATCCCGGGCCGCCCACTCCCAGCCTCTCCCTTAGGAACCGAGGCTGAGCTGGGGCCACCTGCCCTCCCGGAGAACGGGCATGAGTCAGGAAGGACCCTGCCACTCACGGGACAGCCTGGCCCACTGCCTCCTCCGCCCCGGCTCTGAGGGTGACACAGGACAGGGAGACGCACCGAGTCCGGCTTCCTGAATGGTCAGGGAGCCAGCCTGGGCAGTTTCGGTCCCTGGTGACATCATCACTCCACAGACCTGTCTGTCCCACAAGCCACGGGCCTGAGTCACTCGCTGGCAGGCGAACTGACTGCAGTTTGAGGACTGTGTTTGGGCAGGAGAAGCAGTCCCACCTCACCTCACTTTTCTCAACTCAGCCCTTCCCCGCAGTGGGCGCCAGGACCTTCCGGGCCCCACTAAGTGGCGACTTGGAAGAAGGGAGGCTCCTGTGGAATCCACGCACACCGAGTGTCCCCTGAGCCGCGTGCTCCTGGGTCCTGGGACACAAGAGGAGCCAACATCTCCCTGCCTGAGGATCCGGGGGGTCAGGGGGTGATGCGTAGGGGGCCCGGAGGGGAAGCGATGCAATCATGCCCAACCTTGCATGTGCCCACATCTCAGCTGTAGTGGGGGGGGGGGCAGGGCGACGGTGCCAGTGATGTCATGAGAACCAGGGAGCACTGAAGGCTGGGCAGGAGGAGAGCAGCCGAGGCCTCACAGACGAAGTGATATCTGAGTCCTGCCTGAGATCAAGTGGACACGGGGGAGGGCCTGGCTGACAGTACAGCCCAGGTGGCCGGTGTCTCAGGTTAGCCGGCTGGGTTTCCCTGTGCCCCAGCCAAGCAGGCCCAGAATGGACTCCAGGGTTTCCAGCGAGCTGCTGGAATTGAGTCCCAGTCGCAGTTCATTCACAAACGGCCCTGCCTGCCTGGGCTGGGCGCTGGCCTGGGGCAAGGTCAGGAGGGCAGCGTTTCTGCCAAGGGAGCCACAAGCTGGCTGCCCCAACTCCCTGGGGCTTCCCCTGGAGGATCTTCCCAGGGGACCTGGTCCCTGGAAGCTGTCCCGCTGTCCTGGGGAAGGGGACCATGCACTCCTGCAGGCTCGTACTTCTGGAGTTGCCCAGATGTGCTGCAGATCTGCTGCCCTCCCCAACAGCCCCGGCTCCTGCTCCTGCCCTGTCAAACCAGGACACAGGGACGGGACCCAAGGGGGACATTCTTTCTACTTCTGTCCGACCTGCCCTTCTAGGCACCATGGAGCAGCTAATGCTGATGAGGCACCTGCGCTGCACCACCACCAGGCAATTCCGTCACCCCTCACGGCCATGATGTGGGTACGGCCATCATGTCCACTCTGCAGGTGAGAAAACTGAAGCAGAGTCTTGCTTCTCACTGCTGCTACAGCTCACCTGTCTACCTCCCACCTCCTTCCCTGAATGATCTTTCTCGCCTGGCTGGTGTTGCTCAGTGGTTGAGCGTGATCCTGTGCATCAAAAAGTCACCAGTTCAATTCCCGGTCAGGGCGCATGCCTGGATTGTGGCTCGATCCCCAGCAGGGGGTTCACAGGAGGCAGCCGATCAATGACTCTCTCATCATTGATGTTTCTATCTCTCTCCCTCCCCTTTCCTCTCTCTGAAATCAAAGATTTTTTTTTTTTTAAATAAGAATAAAATAATAATAAAAATAAAAAATAATTACCTTCTTCTTCCTGTACCACACCCCAAGGCACCGGGAACGAGCCAACAGACACACAGTAAACAGTCCCTGTGAACTAGCAGCTCCATCCCCACCCCCATCTGGACCAAGAGGTCACCTGGAACCCGGGGACTGAGGGGGTTTCTGGCAGCCCAGAGGCAGGAAGTGAGCTGCCCGCCCAAGCATCACCAAGAGGGCAGAGGCAGGTGGGAGGGCACAGCTCGCCACCCACGACCCACCCCAGCTGGCGGACCGCAGCCAGCAGGCGAGTGCAGCTGAAGCGGCTCATGGCAGCGTCCCAGGGTGGCTGTGCGCCTGGTTCTCTCTCATCTTTTCAGAAAGGAGCCTTGGCTTGCCTCTGTCCTTCAGCCACTCAACCAGTGTGTTCCAGGAGAAGACAGGCCTGCCCGCCCCCAAGACAGCAGTGGGACGGAGCTGGGACGTCTTGGCTGTCCACCACATGGTTTGGATTTCTTCTCAAACTCAGGAACTCTTTTTGTAAACATTTAAATGAGGCCCAGGAAGGGGCTAGTGACAGTGTTACAATACCATCCCGTTTGTAAGGAATGATGAAGACACGAGGGTGGCCATGGAGGAGAGCCCACGGAGGGGGTGATGGCATGCGAGGGAGAGGCCACGGCAGAGGGACCAGCATGTACAGAGTATGGGGTTTCGAAAGAGTGCTGTGTGCTTGGAACAGCTGTTGTTTTTTTTGTTAATCTTCACCCAAAGATACTTTTTTCCCCATTGATTTTTATTTTAGAGAGAGTGGAAGGGAGAGGTGGGGAGAGAGAAACATGGATGTGAGAGAGACACATCAATTGGTTGCCTCCCATACATGTCCCAACCGGGGCCGGGGATCAAACCTGCAACCCAGGGATGTGCCCTTGACCGGAAATCGAACCTGTGACCCCTTGGTGCATGGGCCGATGCTCTAACCTCTGAGCCACACAGGCCAGGGCTGGGAACAGCTTTCAAAACAGAAACTTGAGTTCCCCAACACTTGTCTGTGTCCTGTGGTCTGCCTTTAATAATGAGATTCTAAAGAATTCCTGGCAGGAAAACATTGAAAACAAAACAAAACAAAGAAAACAATGCCCTGGGCTCCCACCCCGACCAAATGACTCCAAATCTCAGGCACCCAGGCGCTGACATTTTTAAAAGCTCCATCCCCACCCCTCGGTGATTCTCCCACGGCGCTGTGCTGTCTCCGCTGGCCACATGTGGCCACTGAGCACCTGAGCGTGGGAGCCCACACTGAGACGTGCTTGGAGTGTCACATACACACGGATTTTGAGGACTCAGTAGGAGCAAAGGAATGTAAACTATCCCACTCATAATTTTTACAGTGGTTACATGTTGTAATGGTCAATTTGGAGGCACCGGGCTCAAGAACAGAGATACAATTAAAAGGAATTTCTGTTTACTTCTTAACGGGGCTCCTGGGAAGCCATACACGTGGTTTGTGCTGTTTCTATTGGACAGAGCTGTTCTAACAGGAGCCGGGGCTGAGAAGTCTGGAGACCAGTAAATGCTCATCTTTATAAGACACGGGCTCCCCAGAGGCTGCAAAGGGGATGTGTCACCGAGCTGGATGGCTGGACTGATGGACTCTTTTCCACGGGCTGCCCCTCTCTCCAATTCCTTCCCCATCCCTAACACCTGGGCCGCTCACCTCTCTCTCCCCATACTGGGCTCAGCACACTTGTGTGGCTCCTCTCTCATACTGACCTCGAGGGAATCACCTGGACTCTATTTTCATGTCCTTCAGGGGAAACTGAGGCCCAGAGAAGCAAAGGAACTTGCAGATAAGAAAAAAGCAAGCTTGGAATTTAGCATTTCCAAGAATCCTATCTGCTGAGGCCTCCAAGGTGGGGCTCCTCGCTCGTGGAAGGTCTGAAATGGCTCCGAAATTTTAAAGCTTTTCAGGGACAGGGGAAGAAGGGAGAAAGATGGCCAGCTGACAATCTGCAGAACACTATACTATCTGCTCTGCATGCTGTATGTATTAGTAACCTACTGCTGCTGTAACAAATCACCACAAACCCAGCAGCTCAAAACACCTATCAGCTCACAGCCCTGGAAGTCAGAAGTCCAAAATGGGTTGGTCTCATGAAGCTAAGGTCAAGGTGCCAGCAGGGCAGCCTTCTTTCCAGAGGTTCTGCCTTTCCCAGCTTCCAGAGGATGCCACGTTTATCTGCTAGTGGCCCCTGCCCCCACCTTCAAGGCGCCGGCCATCGAATCCCTCTTCTACATTTGCAGGCCTCATGATCGCATGGGGCCCGCCAGCTGTCCCAGGCTATTAGCTCCATTTTAAGGTCAGCTGATAGACTTTTTTTTTTTAAATTCTCACCTGAGGATATTTTTTCCATTGCTTTTTCAGAGAGAGAGAGAGTGGAAGGAAGAGAGAGAGAAACATCAATTGGTTGCCTCCCGGGGCCAAGGATCAAACCTGCAACCGAAGTGTGTGCCCTTGGCTGGAGCTGAACCTGGGGCCCTGCAGTTGGCGGGCTGACACTCTAACCACTGAGCCAAACCGTCCGGGGCTACCACACTGTCTTTTCAGTGGTACAGGCCATTTTCCAGTGCAGAGGGCAGGTGTGCTATACTCTGGGGTGGTCTATATTCAGAATACTACTACTACAAGAAGCCGACATGACATCCTCACATCCACTTTGCAAAGAGGTTTTATCACCAAAGAGACTAAAGTCGTGGGGGAGAACAGACCAGCTTTCTGGACACTCCCCTGCGGATTACAAACACACACATACACTCACATCACACAACAACCACAAGCACCAGGTCCCCACCCTGAACACGCCCGACAAGGATGGGAAAGGACCTTCATAAAACAGGGGGTGTGGCGTGTCAAGAAAGCTAATATGGCCCGGCCAGCATGGCCTAGTGGTTGAGTGTGGACCTGTGATCCAGGAGGTCACAGTTCAATTCCCAGTCAAGGCACATGAACGGGGTTTCCAGCTCAATCCCCAATAGGAGGCGTGGAGGAGGCAGCTGATCAATGGTTCTCATCATTGATGTTTCTCTCTCTCCCTCTGTGTGCTTTTCTGTATCCAGAGGAGACGTGTCAGTGGCAACCTCAGCTCTCCGGGTCCTTCCCACCAATGGGCCTGGCTGGCAGCTCACTAGATATTTCTGGGAAGGATCTAATTAAATATTAACCATGCACAAAACCTTATTTCTACAGCCCTCAGCAAGTCGCCCTGAAGACAAGCAAAGCCAGACGCAGAACCCGAACTTTATCTTTCCAGGAAAATAAAAGGAGCTCTGGAATGGGTACATAGGTAAATGCGATTTTCACCCATTAGAAACTTACTCATTATAGGTAACGCTCTCAGCCCCCGAGCAAAACCCAACAAGCCAAACCGAACAAAACACCTAGTTTACCAAACCAGCTGCCAAAGTGTGTGGACCTCTATCAGAGATCCCTTCTCTTTGACATTAAGGAAGGTTGCCCTTGATTTATAATAACTCAAGCGTTAGATCCATGAACTTAGCCCTGTAAATCCCACCTTCTCTATGTAGCAATCAGACCTCTTTATACCGGCATCAAAAGCAAGACAGAGAGAGAAAAAATAAATAAATCAGTGAATGAGAAAGCAAGCTTCTGACAACATCCAGATTCTCTCGGCCTATTAAATTTCCCCCCATCCTTCCAAGAGTTCCTGGCACGATCGGTCATGTATTGATGATTTCAAATGCACATTTCTCTTTTCGATGGGCTGTCCAGGTAAAAAACAAACAAAAAAAAAACACAACAAAACACTCCAACCACACGGTAAGCCAGAGGATGCCGACCATCACAAGGATAAATTCATTGGTGGCCAGGTGAGTTCTAGCACTCGGCTTTCCATAAAACCTCGGCGTCACTTACATGGTTTAATGACAAGCACAGTAGAAGGCCCCTCCACACACACACCCTGGGTTTTTCTTATTTCAAAAAACCAAGAGCTGCTGTGGACGGGATGTGCCAACTCCTTTCGAAAGCAACGGCAAGAGTCACCACCGTCTGTCTGCGGGGACCGGCGGGGCGGGACCTGCTCAGGGCGGCCACAGATGTCCCCACGCAGCCTGGGACAGGAGGGGCAGGGAGTCCTTGGGGCTTCCTCTATTTCGAAAGTAAGGGGTGTGTGGTTTTTTGGGGGTTGGTTTTTTTTTCTGGCTATTTCAGCCGCGCTAGGCTAGGCTCCGTCTGCCAAATGCACAAGTTCGCCGGGCCCCAGGACACCTCGTCCGCGTTTGCAAAGCGCGCAGGAGCCGGGGGGCCGGCGGGCGGGCGGCGCGTTCCCCGCGGGGACACAGGTCCACGCGCGCGCGCGCCCGCGCCATTGTCTCCCGGCTACAGTCACTCCCGGGCTGCGGGCGCGGGCGCCGCGCGGGGGGGCCCGGGAGTCCCCGCCGGGTAATGAGGGGGTGTGCGCCTGGCCGGTGCGTGGGCCCGCGCTCACGCAAACCAGTCGGGCCGCATACGTGAAACTTTTCGCCCGGCAGGTAATGAGACCCTGCGCGGGCCTGGGCACCGGCTCGCGGGGGAAGGAAACGGGGAGCTTCCTGCACGGAAACGCGGGCTTCCCTGAGATGGGGGCGCCTTCTGGAGGGAAGGGGGGGCCCCGCAGCTGGTCCCCAGGGGCCGGGGCGGAGGGACCCAGCCGGGCGGGGCCGCGCGCGCGCGCACCTGGGCCACGCGCTCACCTTGACCGGGCCCCCGCCCCCACCCCGGGCCCCCGCCGCCGCCGCCGCCGCCTCGCGGCTTCCGGCCACCCCGCTCCCCGGCCGCACCTCGGCCCCGGTCGCCGGCGCGCGCTTCCGGTTCACCTGCGCGCGGGGCGGCTCGGGCGCGGAGGCCGGGAGCGAGGGGGCAGGGAGCGGCCCCGCCGCCCCGGATGCGGCCGCCGGCCTGGCCTGAAGGGACGCGGGTGAGGGGGCCGGGGCCGGGGCGCCGCCCGCCCGCCGCCCGCCCGCCGCCCGCCGCCGCCCCGCCGCTCGCCTGGGTCTTGTCGAACTGCTCGCGCTCGGCCTCCAGGCTGTGGCCCGGCCTGCGGCTCAGCACCCGCGCCGGCACGTTCTTGATGCTGTTCATCCTGCCGCCCTGCGCTCCCGGGCCGGCGCCGCGCCACTGAGCGCGCCCCGCCGGCCGCCCGAGCCTAGGCACCGCGAGGCCGCCGGCCCCGCCCCGGCCCCGCCCCTCCAGGCCCCGCCCCGCCCCAGGCCCCGCCCCGCCCGCCCGCCCGGCTCGCGCCCGCCCCGCCCACCAGCGGAGGCCCCGCCCGCCCACCGCCCCCGCCCACCTCCCGAGGCTCCGCCCACCTCGCGCAGGCCCTGCCCCCAGGCCCCCACGCTCGTTCCCCCCGCTTCCTGGGCGGTCCCCCCTACTCCTTCCCGAGGGGGGCTCCAGCCAGTTCCTTTCCCACGCACAACCCACCATCCGGGGCTCACTAAGTCCTGTCTGCACCAGCCCCGGATCTGGTTCATTAGAAAACTTGGCCTCGATGGGTCTGACCAATGGAAGCAGGACTAGACATTTTTTTTTTTCCCCAGTTTCAGCCTCATGTTAATCTGTGTCACAGTGCAGGCGATTAAGCAGCCCTTTCTCTCTGGGCATCTCTAACGTCACTGCAGCTGCTACCCACGGGCGGTGTGGGGCGTCCTTTCCGAGGCTGCGGGCTCCGCCTGAGGACACCTGGCTGGAGCCAGGAGCCGGGAGGGGAGGGGAGAGGCCCAGGGCACTGGACGCTCGGGATCCCGGAGCACTTCACTGCAGCATCACTGCAGCGTCTCTGATGAGTTTATCTGCTTGGAGGTAAGATTTTGAGCTCCTGCAGGGCAAGGGCCGCTGTCTTTTTTTTAAATATGTTTTTATTGATTTTAGAGAGAGGAAGGGAGGGTGATAGAAATAGAAACATCAATGACAGAGAATCATCAATGGGCTGCCTCCTGCACGCCCCCTACTGGGGATCCAGCCTGAAACCGGGGCTTGTGCCCTGACTGGGAATCAAACCAGGGACCTCTTGGCGAGTGGTACAACACTCAACCAGCTGAACCATACCCGCCGGCAGGACCACTGTCTTACTGTTTTATACCCTCGGTGCCTAGGGCATAGCAACGTTCAAAAGTGCGTGTGAGCCTGGCGGGCGTGGCTCAGTGCTTGAGCACCGACCTAGGATCCAGGAGATCGCTGTTTGATTCCCAGTCAGGGCACATGCCAGGGTTGCGGGCTCGATCCCCAGCAGGAGGCACGCAGGAGGCAGCCATTCAATAACTCTCTCATCATTGATGTTTCTCTCTCTCTCTCCCTCTCCTTTCCTTTGTCTGAAATCAATAAAAAAAATAAATGCGTGTGAAGTGAAGGGTTGAAAAGTGAGTTGGTAACCCCCATAACTTGCTACACGTCGGCATCCGGCTTTGTTCTATGGAAGAGCGTTCCTGGGAGCACAAGGACCGAGTTTCCCCAGTTATGCTTTGTCAGGGTTCACCTCTCAGAACATCTTCAGGAGTGCTGACTCTGATGGGCCAAGACTCCGTACCATCAGAATCAGGGCACTGCTTTGATGTCTCCAGGGCTGTTTAATGCTCCCCTCAGGGTGTTACAAAGGCAAAGCATTTGTGATATGAGTTAGGCTTTGTTTCCAAAAAAATTCAAGGAGGTAATACGCAGTAGAGTTGACGTCATTGCTTATTAAAATGCTGCTGCTGCAATCCCCACACTGCCTCATGGACACGTGAGGCCCTGGCCTCTCTGTCCAGCTTCATCTTGCGCCATCCTGGTCCATCAGGCCTGAAAGTATGTCACACTCCTTGCACCTCAGGGCCTTTGAACATACTGTCTGGAATGCTCTTCCTCTTGTTTGCCTACTCACCTATCATTTCTTAATTCAGATGTCACCTCCTCAGGGAAGCCTTCTCTGAACCCTCCGCCCTTGCCCTATGCCTCAGTTGCCGCCTGTTGCATTGCTCAAAGCTTTATTTCATAGCACTTACCAGCTCTCCGTGACCTGTTTGTGATTATTTCATTACGGTCTCTCTCCCCCACTAGACTGTAAACAGGCACGGAGTCTGCTTTGCTCACTGTTGTGTGTCTTCTGTAGTGGCCAGCAAAGCAGTACTTACCGTGTGCTCAAATCATTTCCTTTTTTTGTTAGATCTTCTGAGTGTGCATTTGGCTGAGAACCCAGAAATCATTCTTACGGGACCGTGTCTTTTTCATTTGATAAACTTCTCTCAAAGACCATGCTGGTTTTTTATCCACCTTGTCAGCTGTGGTCCTGGTTAATATGTCTGGCTTCTTAATCCGATCTTATCACCGTTTTCCATGCCTTATGAAGTGGTTGCTGAGACTATTGTTTAAGGCCTAGAATGACGAACCTTCCTGAAATGGATGCTAATAAAATCGTTCTCAAATGGCTCGAGAGGAACTAAGGTGCACTACTTGGAAACAACTGCGTAGCTACAGGTATCTCAACAGAGGGGGGAAAAGACCTCAGGTCTAGGCCACCAAGGAAAACTCCAGGATCGAGTGTCCAAGGCATGCATAAGGTTTCAAACCTCAGCCGTGTTCCTGAATTGAACTAACCTTACCCCACAGGGCCTCTCAATTCTATTAGCACTTTTTAAGTAAGACTGTTTTTAGTGTTTCTGTATTACTTTGATTCAGGATTTCTTTCTTTTGGGGTATTTCTATTTGTTGAAAAGATCTGTTCCCACAAATTCTAAAAATACCCTTTTATCAGTTTCTTCTGATGGCTGAATTTCTGGGAGGCAAATTCTACTATAATTCAGTTGCCTCCTCTCAAGATAAAGGATATAAGTTACACAAAACATAAATGCTAAAATCTAGTTTTATCCTGCAACTATTTCAAACATACTGAGACTGCTTCTCTTTAAGAAGAAATTGCTCACATTTAAATAACTTTAGCCACAAAAAGAAAAAAAAATGTCTTTGCTTTCTTTCTCCTAAATTCTGAGAGTCCCCAGATTTGCGACCAGGGGAGCAGTGAGCAGCAGTGTGTCCCAGGCTAACCCCCGAACCTGTCTCCAAGGGCCCTCCTTTGCCTCTGTAACTTGTTTGCAGAGCCCACACAGCCCAGCTGGCCCACTTCTGCCTTTGTGGCTTTCTTTCTAAAAGGCCAGGGCAGCCTCACCTAGGCCCACTCCTGTTGCTGTGATCTTGCCTCTTCTATTATAAGCCCTTCCTTTGTTTCACTCTCTCCAGCTTTAATAAACATACAATAAAAATTAATACTCACTTTAGCCACAAAATAATTTTTTACTTTTTAAATCCTTTATTCCTGAAATTTAGTTCCTGAAACACCTAATCGGTGTTCTTTCCACGCAGGTTGACATGTGGCATGAAGAGAAATCCGATCGTATCATAAAGAGAATGTTCACATTTGACTCTCAGATGGGAAGCAGCCTCTGCCGGGATATCATAGGTTTCTGACTTGGGGGTGAGAGTTCAGGATCAACCATCCCTTTCTCAGATCTGCTTGGTACCAAGCAGCCTGCCCAGACGGGAAAAGCAAGCATTTGTCTAGAACACAGCCAAACCTCACCCATTTCTCTTTTCAGCACCCTAACTAAAAAGGCTCCATGGAGTGGCCTCTCTGCTCTCCTGAAAATCACCTCTGAAGTGGCCCTAGAGCCCCTGAACAAAGGGGCGTTTACACAGCACAGCAGAACTCTGATGTCTAAAGTGCTTAAAGACCTGTCCCCATTCCTGAGGAAGTTAATGTGCCAGGTTCAGTTTCAAGTGACCAGCCTTCCTCGTTTCACTCTTGTGTGATAAAAAGAAACCAAATAAACTTATTATTAAAAATATATTTTATTGACTGAAGCTGATCAATTCTCTTAGAAGGACAGAGAGGCACATAGTATATTCTTTAAAAAATTAAATTACAAGTTAAAACAGAAGTGTTTTAGACTTTAATTTTTAAAAAGGCATATAAAACTTGATCTTTCGGCAAGCTGTTGTTTGTGCTAGTCAATGGGACAACTACATACCACTTTATGTCTATGTACACAGCCCTGGCCAGAGCTGGAACCAAGAGGGGAGACGAGAGGAGAGAGTACCGTTTCTCCTGTATCTGGAGCTGGCTTCTTGTGACTGGTTGAAACACAGGGAAGTCTGTTTCTCCCTTAGCATAACTCCAAGTTTGTGTATCCACAACACAGAGTAAGGTCTGATTTCTTACACATGAGAAATATTTCTGATATATGCAAATGGTCAACTTGAAAACAAACAAAATATACGTGTTTAAAAATTAACTTTTGGTTTCTGCTCCCCTTTGGTATGAAATGCTGCTTATGAGGGATGACAGTCCTTTTGTTCTCAAGGTTAAGTACCAGGTATTGAAGGCTGCTTCCTGCCTTCCGCAGAGATGAGAAACCAGCTTCTGTAGGAAGGAAACCTGGAGTTAGTAAGATCAATGATGCTAGACCATGTGCTAGGAGCTCTCAGTCTCTAAAAATTAACTGTATCCTGATTTTCATCAACATAAGGTCATGCAATATATTACAAATACGGAAACTCAGCGGAGAGTGCGAAGGAACAGGAGAGAGGAAGAAAAGGAGAAGACTACTAACACTTTCTGTTTTCAGAGTTTTTAAAATGCTCTTCTGTTTACATTGAAAACAACTAAAATAATTAATACCTTTTAGCTTACACTGGGTTCTATGGAAACTGCATGTGACAGTAAGGTTTGATAGCAGGAAACACAAATCGAGAAAGGGCTTACTAGGTCAATAAACCTTCTTTCTGGAGCATGAAACCCATGAAGAGACTTCTTTCCAGACATTCAGATGAGGTGTTCATTCAGATTCAGATTTCGAAAGCTCTATGTGGTCACTGCCTTAGATTTAAAATTCTAGGTATTGAGAACAATAACTTTTCTGATCTCCATTTCTCTTACAAGTAACTGACATTTTACCCTGATTAAATTTAGAAGGTATGTATAAATAGGTCACACAAAAGAGAAAGAATTGCAGGTTAAACAAACGTGGGGCCTTAACTCCACCTTATCAGTGTTCCCAGGTTACTCATTAAATCTCCATTGAGATAGAAAGCGAGATACACAAAGGTGACTTACCCACGAATACTGCATGCTGAAGTGGACTTTTGTTTTCTTCAATTACTGAGAGGTGTTTTTCTGAGCTGACTCTTCTGAGGCTTCCAAGTTCTACAAAACAACTCCCAAATTAGTAACCAGGACAGAAAAGCCAGAAAATACTTAAGACAATATAGATATACCTTGAAAAGACCTCAGGGATGAATTAAATACAGTGAAGGAACTCCATACAACTACCATCCTTCCGTCCAACCAGGACTACTGATTTCCTATTTGGGTGGGGCCCCGGGTCTCACGGTGGAGCTAGGACACCACCGTTTGCTGTACGTCAGTGTTGCAGCTGAACTCTGCTAATTATCACGTCAGCCTTCCTAGAGACTGAGCAGCAAGTCCTTATTGAAGACAATGGTCATCACTAAGAATCAACAACCTTACGTGCTCTGCCTTCATTCAAGTGCCTACTGAGGGCTTAGTCAGCACTGTTAGGTGTTTGGGGGGGTATTTTTAAAAAAGGGGGTAAAAAGGAAAGAGGAGGATGACCCCTACAGACGCAGGAGGTAAACTTCAGCCTGTAGGTGAGCCCCCCGCCAGCCGCTTCCCCCCCATGGCACCTATGTTTGAACAGTGCTGGGTGCTTGCAGACCTCCCTGCTTTACCCTGCTGCCTTCTCTCTACTCAAACGCCTTCCTATGTCTCTTACAATCAGATGGATTGTACTTTGTTCACTTGAAAACATGATTTTAAAAGGGATTCCTAGCCTTTACTGGCCTGCCATGAAGTGAAGACCCTGTCAGATGACACCTAGTCTCAAACTAGCAATGAGGACATCCTGCCCGTGTGCCAGCCAAAACTACAAGTTCAGTTTCAGGCCAAGTCCCTCCCCACGCCCACACCTCAGGCACGCAGGAGGCTGCTGTGGGGAAGGGGATGGGGTCAGCTGTGCTGTGCCCTACTCTTTCCTTCTCTCTGTTTTTAAGTTATTGCTATTTTTTCAATAGTAAATACACTGACATGGTTTGAAAATAAAAACCATATTCCCACCCCCTTTCATACACATGGGAAACACTGTGTGAACCTTTCAGTGTCTCACTTCTTTTCACTTAATAATATACCCCAGAGCCTGGCTGGGCATGGCTCAGTGGGTTGAGCTTCGACCTAGGATCCAGGAGATGGCAGTTCAATTCCCGGTCAGGGCACATGCCTGGGTTGTGGGCTGGATCCCCAGTCGGGGGCATGCAGGAGGCAGCCGATCAATGACTCTCTTATCATTGATGTTTCTCTCTCTCTCTCCTCCCTTCCTCTCTCTGAAATCAATAAAGATTTTTTTTTTTTAAAAAGTACTTATTTGTTAAAGACACATAACGAGGTATTTTTGAGTAAAATGATGTCTAGGAGGAAACACATATGGACAGAGACAAAAAAATGGCAGAAAGTTGATGGTTGCCAAAGGTCTCTGAATGTAGCATTCATCTACTTCTGTATTTGAAATTTTCTATAATAAAATGTTTGTTTCAATCCCCAAGAATTTTTTTTTTCTATGCCCAGGTAATTCGAAAGAGGAAGTTTGGGTGCAGTGACATTTGAGTATGACTTTTTCTTCCTCAAAACCAGTGTGCTTAAAAAAAACACACAAAAAAAACCCAAAACAACAAAATACCAATGTACTGCCACCTCCCTCAGAGACAGAGACAAAGCCTCGTTCACTGCCCGACCAGACACTGGTGCACAAGGACTCAGCGCAGCGCTCAGGTACAGTACTACATGCAGGGTGGAGAGGGGAAGCCGTACCTTTTTGGCAGCGCTGCTGGCACTCTCAGAGCTGATGGGGAGCAGGGTGCTCAACTCCAGGTCCGTCACCATCTGGCGAGACTCTGCCAGCAAACGCTGCAGCTTACTGGTGGGAGAAAAATCGTCCTGGGAAGACAGTGCAAGGTAAGCATCCAGGAAATCAAGAAGCATTTTCAAATGTTTATGTTTACAAAATTGATATAATATACAAGCATTAACTATCCGTTAATTTTTCTTTAGGTTATTATGTATCAAAATAGGCCATTAAGTATGTATTAGAATAACCAAATCCCATTTATTTCTTAGAACCTACTTGGCTAAATAATTTGATTGAAACAGACCTTACTACAACTAATTAGTAATGTCCATGTGATGAAAAAATCCCAGGCATGGTTTAGCTCTCCTAAATCAACTTGCCAAAGCCATAGTTAGAATGTCAGGACACTTGCAAAATGCAACTTTAGCACTAAAGGCTCATAAGCTTTTTAAACTATGTGGACATGTGCCTTAGTTTGTTCTTGTTCAATTTTCGACCCTGGGATCTGAATTTTTAGCCAACTCCTCTCAAAGCACTGAGACTAATTTTTTCATTAAGAAAAATTAATTTCTAATTTCGCATGAACAAAGATCACTACTGATCTAGATTTGGAATATGGTTAATAAATACCTAATGAATATATACTGACTATGCACACACGCACGCGCACACACACGTACATGAGTGGACAACACAGGCACACAATGTCATACACTGCCTCAAAAAAAACGGTGCAAACATTGAAAAAGGGTCTCTCAAGAGCTAAGAAAGGCCATAGCTAATATTTCCCCTCATTATTTATGGCTTGGAAGATTAATAGCTTTGAGGTAGAACTAACATACAATGAACTGTGTAATTACCGTGCAGCCTGATGGGTCCTGACAAGTGCACACCCATGACCATTCCCACATGACTAGGGAGTGCATTCCTCACACCTATGCCCCGTGGGAACTGCTGCCCCTGTGAGTCCCTCCCCTGATCCTAGCAACTACTGATCTGCTTTCTGTCACCAGAGGTTACAGAAAGAATTTGATATAAACACATTCATATGTCTGTCTGGCTTCTTTCATTCAGCATAATTATCTTGTGTGTGTAAACAATCATTTCTTCTTGTTGCGTTGCAGAGAAGTCCCCCATTGTAAACAGACCGGTTTATTCATCTACTAATGTGTATTTGGGTTGTTCCAGTTTTTAACTCTTACAAACAAGCTGGGCATTTCCGAGTGAAATACAAACCTTTTCACTGGGCAACGCCACATCTTTGTTCAGGAACAAAATCCTAGGTGAGTTCTTTCTATCAGAAGAGGACTCTGTCTCCACCAACTTCTCCTCCTCTCTTAGGACAGCACCCAAACAGTGGGAGTGCTGGATGGCAATGAGCTCGCTGTAAGAAAACCAGATAAAGAGAGCCACCTTAAAACGGTATCGAACACATGTCACCAATAATCTTACACTTAAAAGTATCTCAACAAGACAAAGAAAAGGTTGCTTCTCTTTTTTAATGGAGGCCCAATTTTGAGTAGATTACAGATCTGAACAGAACATTTGAGTAAAATACGATAAGTTAATGCATACCCTTTGCAATAATAAAACAAAATTCTTAAAAGGTAACTATAGAATAGAGAATTCCCCTCCTGTCCCCGCCAAAAAAGGTGGCTCAGGGATAGAAGCAACCAAAAAGGAGGGGGAAAACAGTATAATTTGTAAAAATTTTAGTTTTTTGGTTTGTGAGACCAATTTCTGTTAATGGTATTTAGAAGTCCTTTTGTGAAAGTAGAATGGCATTGTTGTAGCTCATTAATTCTATAGTTTCTCCAAATCAAAGAACAGACACATGCAGCTAAGCTTCTGGGTGTGTTATTGGAGTTAATAACAAAAGCTGCTCTGGCACTAACGGGAGGCAACAGCCCTCCTCCCGCCATATCACCTGTAACTAACTAGGTGAGAGCAGGCTGCCGTGGCTTCTCCCTCCACAGGTAACCTCTATTATCAAATGGAATGGTGTACAGATGTAAGCACTCAGTCAGATAATAGAGTAGGTACACAAGGTCTCATGATCTAAGAAAAATAAAAAAATAGAATTATTTTCTCTACTCAGTCACTTACCTGTCATGCGATGCCCAGCATGTGCCTCTGCTGGCCCAACAAGGAGTCACTCCAACTACTTCAAGCCAGGGAGGTCACGACCGCCTCAAAAGAAAACTCCGGATTTAAATTTGGATTTCTTTTGTACGTAAATTTAATATACGTCCACTGTGCTCTTAAAATCATCTGACACAGCTTTTCCCGTAATATACGGGTGTTCCTGCTCAGTAGTGTAGTCTGTGAGGTGGTGTCCTGCTCAGTTACCATGATCTAAAGGTCTTCAGAAACCAAGTATGAATACATAGCACTTAGTGTGACAACCAATATCTTAAAATTCTGCAACTGATGGAATAATTCCCTGTATGACTTTAAATGGCTCAGGTTTCCAAGAGCCAAAGGACAATTCAAATAATGTAAACACTAGAAAAAAAAATTTAGTCATAAAGTCCTACAAAAGTCAAAGGCCCTCAATATAAAAACTGTCTTTTCTGT
Source organism: Miniopterus schreibersii (assembly GCF_964146895.1). NCBI lineage: Eukaryota > Metazoa > Chordata > Mammalia > Chiroptera > Miniopteridae > Miniopterus > Miniopterus schreibersii. Next base: position 25,934,526 of record NC_138122.1, on the reverse strand, counting down.
AACTTAAGGTTGAATAGGGCCACCTGACCGCAAAATTCAGCCATTCTGACAATCCAAGGAGCCTGAATAATGCATATATGCTAATAACTCATATGCAGTTTATGCTAATAACTAACCCATCTTCCTCTCTTAAATAACTTTGCCAACCTGTTACATACAAGTACTCTTTTTTTCCCATGATTTTGAAGAATAAGAATGTCTGGGAAATGTACAGTGAACACAAAGGCAGGAGCAGCTGGATGTGCAGTATGGGGGCAACCCTGGAGAAGAGCGTTATCTGGGGCGCAGGTAATGCATTCAGTCTGGACAGAGACATAGCTTATCCACCCAAACCCTCCCAGGTGAGGAATGCCCCAGAGCAGCGTCAAGTGAATCACCTGTTTTAAATAAAACATATTTGCCCAACTCATGACAACTGGCTTGGTTTTTAAGCAAAACCTTTGCCTCAGAGGCTGTCCTAGGTACAGCTTTTCACTGGAATCTAGTTCAGTCTCCGCACAATAAAAAACTCAACAGCCGCCCTGGCCGGTGTGGCTCAGCAGTTGAGCATTGTCCCATGCACCAGAAGGTCACCGGTTCAATTCCAGGTCAGGGCACATGCCCGGGTTGTGGGTTCTATCCCCAGTAGGGGGTGGGCAGGAGGCAGCCAATTGATGTTTCTCTCTCTCCCTCTCCCTTCCTCTCTCTCTCTCAAATCAGTAAAAACATATTTTTTGGGGGAAAACAAAAACTCAACAGCCTGTGCTATGATGAGAGGAAACAGGTTATCTCTAATACCACCTGTCTGCAAACACAGTGGCTACTGCACTGTGGGGGGCTCCCTGGGCATTACAACGTGAAACCTCACTAACCTCGGGGAAGAGTTGTCTTTTGTCCGGCTGGCACTCTCGGTGCAAGTGCACATGGCCTTGTGGCAAACAACTCCCTGCCGTCGAGAGGGCTTGAAGATGCCCATCCACTCCACATCGGACATCTGGCCTGGGGCTTCGACGACGAAGCTGCTCGGGTGGCAGCATCTGAACTCACACGCGTCGTTCTCACCCAGACAGGCTTCGTTTTTATGGCAACACGAGAATCCCGATCTCCCTGTGGGGTCTTGGCACTCGGCATCCAGCTTCTCTGGCCATTTTGAAGCAGAGCAGTTGGACAGGCCCAGGTACACACTGACATCGTGCCATGGCTTTTCATCAGATAGGGCCAGTGTTTCTGAGAGCTGTTTCTCATCCGTCTGAACCCTGAGTCCATCACCTTTGGGGGACCTTGCATGGATCTTGCAAAATGTGCTTTTGTTTTGGGGTTCGATCTGGAGTTTTCCTCCTGGAGACCAAGACTTTTGTTTCTCCGTTAAGTCTTTTGCAAACAGAGATGAGATAGCAATTACTTTTTCCCCAAACGAAGTATTAACCTGCAGCTTCTTCTCTTTGCACACATCGCAAGAGCTCTTGTCTGGCCTATTTTGCTGAAACAACGTGGTCTCAAATTTCTGGTCCTTAATCAGTGACTTCTGATATTTCTCCCTCTTAATATCGACTTTTGGGTGGTTATTTTCAAGGTCAGATAAACACATGTCTCTGCTACGGTGGCATCACAAAAAACGGAAGTTATAAGACACACTCGATACTGTCATTCTCAATAGTTCACCCCAACCTCATTAGCTGACCTAAATCCTAGTAAGACCCATTTGTCTATTAACAGGAAAATCAAAGTAAGAGCAGAGCTCGCCCTTAACTAGCTGAGCTTCTCCTGCAGCCATGTACAGCATTCTTGGCATCACTTCTTTTAGGCGAGTATCCTGTCCCTATGTCTTTTTTTTTTAAAATGTTTTTATTGATTTGAGAGAGAGAGAGGAAGAGACAGAAACATCTATGCATCATAGACCGGCTGCATCCTGCAGGCCCCCTAGTGGGGATCAAGCCCACAACCCAGGCATGTGCCCTGACCAAACCCAAGACCTCTTGGTACACAGGCTGACACTCGACTACTAAGCCACACCGGCTGGACCTGTGTATCTTTATTTGCCCTATTCCTAGCCTAGTGCCTACAATACTGAGTGCTGAATGAACAAACAAGGAATTCATCCCTGTAGTTTCTACTTTAATTCAAAGCCTTCTACATAACAGACACACAGTTAGTGTTCAATGAATATTGTTTATCAAATGGCTAAATTAGAGTCATGCCTAAAATTCTAAGCTCAGGTCTCACCACAACCCAGGGTTAAAATGATCATTATTATCTCACCTAGGTTTCTTCCCTACCACATAGAGGATAGTAGGTGCTGGCCCACAGCAAGCACTGAACAAACACTGACTGAATGATGGAATAAATACAAGATCATGTTAACAGCATCTTCCTAAGGTTACCTGGACTCCACGGCCTTTGATTCCTCCATCCTTGAGTTATATATGTGTATTAACTCCTGAGAATTTTCCACATTGAAATTCAGAAACTGTAGATCACTCTGTTGTTTTACATAAATCTGCCGTAGATATTGGTAAGTCAATATAAAGTATAACAAAACTAAATTCAGCCAAAAATTGGGTACTTTCAAATATTAAAACAGATCACATGTTGACTAGAGAAATGTTAAAAATGCTGCTTTTATTTTTTTCCTGTGTCAGCATGGAGATTTGTTCGTATAACTAGTCTCCTCACATTTAATTACCATAAACAAGGCCCTCTCTGCTATACTAAATATGATACATATCTAATGTAGCTGGGATTCCAAAAGCACCACAAACGAAATCAACAGACACACACTTCCCTAACTTGCTGTTTGTTCCTAAACGTCTCCCACCTAATAGTAGAAAGAGTGAAACTGGGGACGTACCTGCCTCAGACTATGCAGCTCCGCGTTCATACGCTCTTGCTTTGACTTTGCAATATCAAGCAACTCGTCTTTCCTTTTCTCTCTCTCCACTATTAAATAAAAAGTATTATTAAGATATTTTTCATCGGCCATACAACATAGGCCTCTTCATGTCCCAATGGGCTCATTAGAGTATTATCTAACAAACTCCATATGCCTTACTTTAAAAATCATAATAGGATTAAGAGTAAAAAATTGGTGAATCAAAAAGAAAAGAGACTGTTAGAACCACCTGACCTCCCATAGCATTTCATTCATAGCATTTGTATGGTACTAAATTCTCTAGGCCTGTGAGATTCTTGGAAAATAGCAGAGTGCCCGGCACACAAATGCTGATCCAAAGACCGTTTGAATTTAGCTCTGAAGCTACTAATATAGATATGTCTTTAATATATCTATATATATCTTTAGCAATAGAAGACATCACTTTGAAACAGCAATCCCAATAATGGAAACAGTGACCTCTAGTGGTAGAAAGCCATATTTTGCACATGAGATTCAAATTAAGAATTCAATTTATTTGAAATTTTTAAAATAAAATATTGCATTTTGCCCTCTTCACTTTATAGAAATGTATTCTCTTCCTAGAAGGCAAGGCATTGAAGGTAGGTGTGAGTAGACAAAAAAAATTTTAATTACTATTTGGAATTTTACCTCCAAATCTATGATTTTCCTAGTACAAACTACCAAAATGAAAGCCTAATAAAATCCTCTTGGCTGGCAGGGATAGAAATAAGACCTACATATCAGTGATTCTCAACTGGGAGTAGAGAAAGGAGAGGTTTTCACTAGTGGAAACAGATATTGAGGCAGGCGGGGGAGGGGTAAAGCGTGGGAGAGTATGGGGGGGAGGGAACGCAAGTTTTATCAGAAGGGGGCCAAAGTGAAATCTAACTGACAAACTAGCTTTTGAATCATGAAAAATTCGTCCCCAACATTATTAGTTTAGGGTTAACCTGATGTAACAAAACACATGAATAGTTTTCCAACCATAATTACAGGTGATCTATTTGCAAAGTGGAAAAATGTTAAATTGCTAATGTTTATATAATATCTGCAAAAGTATAAACAATCTTCCTTCAGTTCATAAGAGTCTTAATGAGTTTTTAGTGAGAAGTATAGTCATGCGTTCAAGCTGGGAGGGAGGGTAGCTCATTTTACAGAAGAGGAGACTGTTAACTGGGAGGCATTGTTACAGATTTAAGTCCCTGCCTGGTCCCTCTCCATCCCTCAAAGGGTGGTTAAAAAAAAAGAAAAAACTATTTTAAGGGCAACATAATTCCTTTAGCCTGCCGTAGTAGTATCATAGAAAGCTTAGGATACAAATATCTATCTGTTCAGTCACTTAAACTATTTATTTTTACCGGTAAAAACCAATTCGTCGTGCAGACAACTCTTCTCCTGCTTGAGGCGAATGATCTCTTCTCGTTGGTCATTGTTTTCTGTCGTCTTTTCATTTAGGTCCTCTTCACAAACAGAAGGAAGAAAAGCAAGTTCTCAGATCAACAGCAGATCCGAGAATACGCACAGTGGCTGCCTCTCCTGTCCTGTCCTGTCCTGAGCACCCCTCCAATGAACAGAAGTCCTGCTGAATCCACAGCCAAGACATGGCTCACATCCAGCAGCTCGCTGCACCCCTGGCAACGACCCTGACCAAGGCTCTGCTGTCTCTCACCTGACCAGTCTCCCTGCTCGAGCCTTGCCTGTTGTCCACGGAGCAATCAGGGCCGTCTTTTCAAAATAAAAATCTGCTCATGTCACCTCTCTGTTAAAAGCCCTCCTACCACACTTAGGATGAAATTCAAACAAGACCTGCTGGCCCAGCCTGGCCTGTCACTCTCCCTCCTTTCCTTCTGTTCCTTAACATGTTCCAACCTCAAAACCCACCAGGGCTTTTGCATTTGCTGTTTCTCCACCTGGGAGGTTCCTGGCCAGCTCTTCACATGGCTAGTTCTTCCATCACCCAAGTTTCAGCTCGGGTGTTCTCCTGAAAGATGCCTTCTCTCTCCACCCAAACTGAGTCTTTCCCCTCACTCTCTAGTCCACTACCCATTACCTTGTTTTTCTTTTTTTTAAAAAGTATGAATAAATATCCAATTTATAAAATAAAGCATTAATAATGAAATATAGACTTTTTACTTGAATACCTTACCTAGGTATACATGGTATTCAATAAACATTTATCAAATGCCTACAGTGTACCCTAGGGGTCATGCTATTAACAGCAGGTCCAAACAAAGAAGACAGTCTGTCCCTGATGTCAAGGGCTTACCAGATGGTCGTGGTTCTAGCTGAAGCCACAAATGGGAGACAAAACCTATGATCTGCCCCAAGTCAGAGCATCACAAGAAGAAGACTGAGTCTTTTAAGTTTAACCAGCCACAATATGCTCACACAATTTCAACAGCAACTTCCTACCTCATTAGACACCCCACAAGGACAGAGGCAGGGTAACTCCCACCATACTACGGTTTGTGGGAAGTGATGGTGTCAGGTCCTCCCGCTTCTGCTTCCTCTCTTAGGCTTCGGCCTTCACTATGGGAGGAAGTGCCTACTGGTGAGGAGATGAGCCCGTGAAGCAAACTGCCCCAGATGAGCAGCTCTGCGGGGCCCAACCGAGATCAGCCAACTCCCATCAGCTTCCTGACCCATGAGTGTAACAAAGGCTCACTACTGCCTGCCCCTGAGATACTGTTGCTGGTTGTTACAGAGCAGTATCAGTAGTAGCCGACTGACTGGTGCAGCCAAAGCAGGGTTCTTTAACAAAGATCATGCATTATGCAGTTGCCCCAACTCTATGATTTATCCTGTAACACAGAAACAGCAGCATGATGCTACACACATGAGATGCACATTTCCAAGGAGGACCCAGAGCCACCAACAGACCTACTCTCGATTACAAGATTAAGTGAACCCGAATGAAGAAATACATTGCCAGGATAGAATGCCTACACTTACGTCTCTTCCTTACCTTTTAGTTTATTGACTTCAACCTTAAGGGTCTTCAATTTCTGCTTATAGTCTTGCTTTTCTTTCACAATACAAGTCTCCACCATCTTGGCATCACGCAAAGCATGCTCTAACAATTTAAATTTCCCCGAACAGTCTGAAATGTGATTGACTGCCTCAATAATATCTTTGTCCTGAAAACCAAATTTGAAAACTGTTACAGAAGATTTTTAAATTCCAACTAATCAAAACAAAAAGATTGCATTTATTAAGATGTCACTGTGTGCCAGGTTTCATGTGTTAACTCATTTAATCTGCACAGTAACTCTCTGAGGTAGGTGCTATGTTTATCCCCCAAGTGACCTATGAGTCAGTAGTAAACTGCCCACCATTACACAACTAGTTAGTGATGGAACTCCCATTTGAACCAACCAGCTGGCCCCAGGAACCAGCATGACCCACCATAGCTTACTGTCTCAGAAAACTTAGAACCTAACAGTTTTTCTCTCCATTAAAAAAAACAAAATGAACAGTGCCAATGACTTCATGAGACCTAACATGGATCCCTCAGAAGAAAACGAGCTAATCCAGGCACCCTAGATCACGGCATGGGTCTTGGAGACAGAAACCACCAGTGGAGTCCTGCCTCCCCTCCCAGTGCCTTGAGGGCATCATTTTAAACTTGTTTCATCTCTAAATTGAGAATGTGAAAAAAGATGCCCAGCCAGGTGTGGCTCAGTGGTTGAGCATCAACCTAGGATCCAGGAGACTGGGGTTCGATTCCCGGTCAGGGAACATGCCTGGGTGGCGGGCTCGATCCCCAGTTGGGGGCATGCAAGAGGCAGTCGATCAATGGCTCTCTCATCATTGATGTTTCTATCTCTTTCTCTCCCTCTCCCTTCCTCTCTCTGAAATCAATAAAGATATTTTTTTTTCAAAAAAAGAAAAAAAAGAGCAACACTGGTAGCTCTACCTGCATAGCTATGGGATTTAAGAAAGGTCATGTATGTGACTATACTTCATGAACGACAAAGCTCTGGCGAATGGAGGCAGTATCATTATTCTGAATTACCTTTAGCTTTATCATTGTAGTGAGAGACTGTTCTCGAGCCTGTAACTGTCCCACCTGAGCAGAAAGTTCCACTAATGTGTTGCTGAGATTTTCGTTTCTAGCCTGTAAGGGAACAACAAATAAACACTAATGCAGGAGTCATTTAAAAGCTTTCATTACTATCAGCACCCACACTCTGCTTATTCTTGTTTCGTTTTTTCTTTGTATAACTCTTTTTTAGAAACAAAGTGGGCTAAGTAAGGAATTATCAAAAGGAGACAAACACTATTCCTCCACTACCTCTAGCATCCTCTCAGCCCACGTGGACCGAAATACTCCCATTTTTCAATGGAACATGTCAAAAGATTCTAAAATAGTTTTTACTTAGTTTATAGCTAGAAACCCTCTACTATAGTAGTCCGGAAAAAAATATGGAAAAAGGCATGCAATGCTGTCCTATTATTATACATTATTAAGACCTGTTGTATTACTGAAATCTATACTGAACATCACTATGAAACACGAATATGAAGGATGAAACAGAAAAAAGCGGCTCTCTCCGTGCCTCTCATAAAGCATGAGCTCAAAAAATAGCTGATGAATCACCTGCTACAACTAGAAACTGAAAAATCAGTCTTACAGATTTTATCCCCAGTACGCGCCTAACGTGGGGTAGGTATCTGTTTATCATGTCAGGTAAGACACGGTTCTTTAGAAAGCATAATTTGAAGTGCCAAAAACTTGGTGATACTGCTCTCAGACTGTAAGATGATGATAGATGCTACTAAACCAAATGGCCCCACAGTTAGAAAAGGGTTGTAATGAAGCCTCATCTCCAAGACAGACAGCTAACAGAGCAGTACAATGAACGCGAGACCATGACGATGGACAGATGTACATTCATACACATGCATACGCATTTTTGATGGAAACATTTACATTTAAATCTTCAACAACTGAAACACAAACAGAATTTGGGCTAGTGCAGCTGGTCATAGAATAAAACAGACCTCAAGGTCTTCGGAGAGGAGAGAGGAATGGGTTGCCTTCTGAGCCATTTCTTGGAGCTGGAGCTGAGTCTTCTGAAGAGCTGCCTGGCATTCCATCTGATTAGATTCCAGGGTTTTTACCTTCTTCGTGAGTGACCTGATGATCTCAGTTCTTTTATGTAGTTCACCTGAGGGAAATTTCATCAGTAACTTATTTGTGATCAGATCTGAAGCTTAAAATGCATTATTTTCCAACACATGGTTAAAAAGTAATTGTGCTAAAGAATATTTTTAAGATAATTCTTCTTTTAAAAATTTTTATTCCAGCCCTGACCAGTGTGGCTCAGTGGCTGCAGTGTCATCCCGTACACCAAAAGGTGGTAGGTTTGATTCCCAGTCAGGGCACATACCCAGGTTGTGGGTTCAATCCCTGGTCGGGGCACGTGCGGGAGGCAACTGATTGATGTTTCTCTTTCTCTCTCAAAACAATCAATGTTTTTTTCAAAAAAACCCACAAATTCCTAAAGAGTCACTTTTTTTTAAAAAATATATATCTTTATTGATTTCAGAGAGAGGAAAGGAGAGGGAGAGAGAGACAGATAGAAACATCAATGATGAGAGTCACTGATCGGCTCGCATGTGCCCTCACCGAGAATCGAACCCCGATCGCCTGGATCCTAGGTCAATGCTTAACCGCTGAGCCACACCTGGCTGGGCCTAAAGGGTCACTCTTAACACTCCATGTTAGCTGGAGCTGGAGCCAGCACTCTTTCTACATTTAAGTGCTTTGTTCGCCCTACTTTAACTCACATTGTGTTTGTGTGTTCGACTGAGAGTGTTCACAGGGTCTTCCTAGCTTCAGTGACACAGATTCCAGGACAGTAGGTACTGTGCTGGGAGGTTCCTTCTCTATCGCTCACGGGAGCCCTTTCAATGTGCTAGCCTATGGAAGTGCAGAACAGATGTGGCTGGGTGCATTTCTGACCTTCTAGTTTGCTGCAACGTTCTTCCAAAGTCAACACTTTCTGCCGATCCTCTTCCCACGAAAGAAGCTGTCTCTGATGCACCGCGACCATGTCATTGAGCTCTTTATCGCGATCTTTCAGTTCTCCGATGAGCAGCTGCAGCTCTTTCCGTTGTTTCTCGATAGTGGAAACCTCAACCTCTGACCCGATGTTCTAATCACAGAAAGCAGTTTCACATCAAAATAAGACTAATCAATAGCATAAAACAGCCAAAGCATATTTCCCAAATAATTATATCTGCTTTTGCTGCCAATGGAAGGTAGTTACGTCAACCAAGTTTTATTCAGTTTATAACATGGCGTCAAAACTGTGTATTTAAAACACGTTCACACCTACTCTGCACTGCCTCATACCACACACACCACTGAAAAAGTGGGACCGTTTGTAAAACCTCTACTGGCTAGTTACAAATGAATCCGTCGCTGCATTTTTCTTCTTTGCTGTCAACCCTCCAGTTACAAATGAACCCGTCTCTGCATTTTTCTTCTTTGCTGTCAACCCTCTCCTTGTGTCAATCAACATTACCCCTCACCTTGCCCCAGCAATTCTGGAGCAATTAAGTGAAGGGAAACATGAAACAATTACTGGTTAAAAGTAAATAGTTTTCATAACATCTAACACATCTGTACACACTCAGTCTACCAAGAACAATTTCATATTGGGTCTGGTCCAAACTCAACATATCTATTAAAAAAACAAATTTTGTAAAGAAAGATTTTCAGACATACACAGAAGACAGAGAAACAGCACAATAAACTCCCACGTGCTCAGAACCCAGGTCCTGCGATTATCAAGATTTTGCAGCGTTTCAATTTTCTTTTTCCTTTTTGTTGATAAAAAATACATTTCACTCATACATACTTCAGTGTGCATCTGTAAAAACGGACATTTTTATATAACCACGATGCCACTTTCATACCTACCAAAATTATCTACAGTAGTTCCCTTTTAAGCTCACTTCATTTTAAAGTCTAGTGCAGGAGAGCTGGTCTGACCTAAGTGGGGATCCAGAATTAGCCACTTGGTGGTTCTATAACCTTGGGCAAGTTACTTCACTGTAGGCCTTCGTTTCCTCCCCTGTAAAATGGTAATAACAGCACTACTGTGGCTCCTCAGGGTTGTGTGGATTCCGAAAGAGACGCTCTCTGTAAAGCACCTCGGAGTACTTGGCACATCACTGGCACTCAACAAACTATTATTAACACTGTTCCTTACATTTCAAAATATGGTACTGTCCCAGTCAATGAAACACAGAACTAAACGTGCTACTTTAAGACCCACGCACATCATTCCCGCTTTCTGAAAAACACGAACTGTTTGTAAATAAACAACAACAAAAACGAATGAACTACAGTTACTTGTAACTAAACACAAAATAATGGAATTTGGAGTCCAGGGATTCCAAATCTAGGAGACTTGAATTGCAGTCTTCGGTAAGCCCTTCATCCATTCAACAAATACTTACTGAGCACCGAGTGGCTGCGGATACACCAAGGAGCATAGATTCTAGTACCGGAAAACAAGCCACAGGCTACCTAGACGAAAAAGTTCGTCTCATCCTATACCGATGAATGCGAACCTTGGGCAAGCTCACTTTCAAGGGTTGTTTTTTTTTCTTTTTTCCCCATAACACCGAGTTATAAGGATGCGCCCCCACTGGCACGTTACCGTGGAGCGGAATAGGGGCCGGGGAGCGCGGTGGCGCAGAGAAAGCAACTCTGCCCGCGCCCGCTGCTATCGCTAAGCAGCGAGCAGGGGCCCGGCCCCGGTGGCTCAGTTGGCTGGGCGTGGTCCTTGCACCGGAAGGTTTCCGGTTCCGGTTTGCTTCAGGTCAGGGCACACGCCCAGGTGGCGGGCTCGACCTCTGGGGGGCGTGAGGGAGGCAGCCCATATATGTTTCTCTCTCTCCCTCTCTCTCAAAATCAATTAAAAAATATATTTTTTAAAAAAAGAGAACGAAACGAGCACCTGGTCCCACCACTGGTCTCAGCGCCCGGGCTGGACAACAGGTTTCTTCTGAGAAAGAAACGGGATGTGACGGCCCTGTTTCCTCGACGCCCTGGGGCCTGTTTTACACCTGAAGCCGAAACCGTGCCTAAAACCCACCCGAGTTCGCCCCAAATGCACGCTGTGCCCCGAGGTCCGCCTTCCCGTGCCCCCCGCGCTGGGCCGGGCCGGGCCGGGCCGGGCCGCGCCGCCGCTCACCTGGCGCCCGCTGAGGAAGCTCGCCGAAGGGTTCATAGGCGTTTCCTCCGCCCCCGGAGAAAGTCGCTGTGCTCAGCGTCACCTTAGAAACGCCATAGGCGCGCCTGCCCGGAGCGGCGGGGGGCGGGGGGAGCCCCGAGCCCGGAGCCCCGAGCCCTGCAGGCGAAGCGCGCCCCCCAAACCGCCTGCCCAGCGGAACGCGCCCGCGCCGCCCGGCGTAAGGGGTCCCGCTCGCTCTCGCGATACCTGGGCAGCCGCGCGACCGGAAGCAGGAAGCTGGCTCTCGTCCGACCACGTGCCGGGCGGATGGCGCGCGCTGCTCTCGCGACCTTTCGTTCTTACAGGGGCGGGCCTGGGATTCGCGGATGGTTTACCTGGGAAGAGACGGTCCCGTCCGTACTCCCGGGTCTCAGCGCCGGTGAATGCACGAGGCCAGTGGAAGGCTGCTTGTCCCCAGGGCCCCGGGGCTACGACGGTCGAGTGGCTCTCCGATTACCCCTCGCCTGCTGCCCTGCGAGCTCAGGCCTTTGAGCTGCCGTGTGCACCGGGCACCGAGAGCAGCACCTGGCGTTCAAAACGAGTAAGTGGATGGAGGCCGACACCAGTCCTGCAGTTATTAATAGTTGTTGGACAGCCTGGCAACAGCTCTAAACTAAGAATCCCATATCCAGAGACGTAGAAGCATGGATCAGATCGAAGGATCTCAGAGGGAAGGTGGGGATGGGGGGGTGTGGGTGGGGAGAGATTAATCAAAGAACTTCCAGGCTCATATGCATAACCTGTGGACACAGGCATTGGTCTGGGGAAGGCCCGGGAGCGAGGTGGATGCGAGGTGGAGGGGATCAATGGGGGAGAAAAGGGGACATCTGTAATACTTTCAACAATAAAGATAAATAAGAATCGCAGGTAAAAAGGGGGAAAATTGGACTCTCGATGTAGCTCTTGAATAACAATGAGAACCTTGCAACTTTATCGTGACAAAATGTAGCACACATCTGGGTTGAACCTAAGCTTCTTCATGTGTCGTTTCCTAGTCCCTCCCTTAATCCCTTTTACGCTTCATGTTATATAGGAACTGAACTATGAAAAAAACAGTATTTATCACATTCAACCCCTGGTCACCAACCCCGTACTGCTGAACCCATAAAATGGCACTAAGGCAAGACAAGTTACCAAGTACAGTCTTGTAGTATTTCGGCTTTACTTTTTGTTTGACTGAATTAGCAAAACATGCCCTTGTGTTTATAAAGTCTGAAAATGGAAAAACAAATTTACAATTTCTTACATTTGAGCTTCACTGATTTGGGCAACACTTGCCTCCTTGGGATAGGCTCATGTTCAGGAGAACCAACAAGACGATGTCTTAGAATGTAAAGCCAAGAAAGAAAATCCAGACTAGTTGTTAAGAACAGCCTATCAGCAGACGACTATGCAGTCTTGGTGAAATGAGATGTAAAAGGAATGTAGTTGAATGTCAGTTTTCCAGTTGAGGAACGTTTTAATTCAAATGCTTTTCAAATTTCACCATAGTAAGACTTGGATTTTTTTTTTTTTTTTTAGGAAGCCCTAAAATGCCATTGTGCACCAGGCAACCACAGGCCACTCACTCACTGTAAAAATGAGTACAGATACTAAGAAATGAGGTTCACCTTATGACATTAAGGGTGGTAAATATTAGCTGAATGTCATGAGAATATTATTAGTTGCAAATCAAAAACCTCAATATTTTAAGTTCATTCCCACAAGTTTTCTTTAAAACAGAAAACCTTTAAAGATATTTTTAAATGGCATAAAATGTTTTCTGAAGGCTGTAAGAATTATACTGCATCTGATTTTACGCTTAGTTTAATTCAAACTGATGAGCTAAATGGACTCATTCCAGTCTCCCTACCTTATTTCCTAATTAACAAGGACAAGATCTAAAAGGTAGAATTCATTTTCCCTGGCAGGGTTGCTTAGTTGGTTTGAGTGTCCCATACACCAAAAGTTGGTTCGATTCCCCATCTGGACACATACCTAGGTTGCGGGTTCAATCCTTGCCAAGTCACACAGGAGGCAACCGATTGATGTTTCTCTTTACCCCCTTCCTTTCTCTCTAAAAAAGCAAAAAATAAATAAAAGAATTCATCTTTAAAATTGTAATTTTTAACTAAGAGAAAGCTACCATGGACTTACACCTTAAACAACAGCTGATTTACTGAGGTTTCTATATAATAACTAAAACGAAACTTAAAATTACTATCAGCATCTATTTTTTTAATGACTAAAATGCTGCATACTGTATTTGCATTTGAAGTTGCCAGCTTAATTATGGCAAATCTCTTATACATATTATGATATATGACTGTTTAAGGGTTATTTTTTGCTAAAAATACTAGACTCTGAAAACATTCCATGAAACACACATAAAAAAAAAAAAATGAATTAAAGTCAATCCTTGTGCTACTGGCTCACTCTAATCAGAGATTAAACTGTGCTGCATTTTAAATTCAGGTCAAAGAAAGAGACTCACACACGTTATACACAATGACAATTTTAATCCTGCATTTTCCAGCAGTAACATCCACTGCTGGCTATAGATGGGTTGAAACTGCATTCACCAAGAACTGTGAACATTAAGAATCTTTACATGAAGTCACATGTGTTGATGATACAGGCACACAGACATCTTCCAGCACCAACAGCACACATAACACACACCAGATGGTCTCGATGGATAAATTTGCTTCATCAGATAATAATCATATTTAATAAAACTCAGTTAATGCAGATTTTTTTTTAAATTTACATCTTCACTATACATTCCAAGATTTTAATTATTAAAAAAACACATTCAAGATTGTAATTTGCATGGCAATAAACAATAGGTTCTAAATTTCTTAAAGGGGTCTATAGCAATTAAAATAGCACGAGTCTTCTTTTCAATTTGTAGCACCTGACTTAAGACCTTTATAAAAACAAAGTTTAAATTCATTTAGTGCACTCATTAAAATGGTCAGTTTCTCTTTGTGAGAAAAAAACATGTTTCAATTGCTATTTCCCAGACAATATAGGGAACATGGGTTTATAACATCTGCAGCTGGTTAGCAGGATTTTACACTCAAAGAGCCTCTGAATGGCCTTCCACGCAAATCGACGATGGTAATGTGTAAAACGGATTTGGGGTCAGCCCCCTACTTAACATTATGAAACATGTTCCCAAGTATTCTTGGGAAATATTTTAAAATATATGCGTAATATTCTAACATATGATGCACCATCACTTCTTTAACCCTCTCACTTATATCATTTGTAATTTTTTGATACTATGAGTAACATTGTGATGAACACAAGACTTGTATCTTTAGGATAATGTTGAAGAAGTGGCTTACTGGGTCGGACAGTGCAGATGGTTTTAAGGCTTTTAATATACTTTACCAAATAATATCCAAAAGAGCTTGAACAACTCCTACCAACAAAGTGGACTTGGTTGGTAACAATGAAGCCAACTCAACCACAAACCTATGAGATGCTCAGGCACCTCAAAACAATCACACCAAAGGAGCAAGGAGACAGTTATGACGGGGGGTGAAGCCAGATTACAATTCTTTAAAACATCACTCAGCTTTAAATCATGATCTGATGAAATCACGGCCATTTGAAAAACAATCAACAGATATACTTTCCACAAAAAGTCTACAGTGCTTTTTCAAAAAATAAAAAGTTTGAGAGAGAAAAGTCAGTACCAAGTGACCCAAAATTTTTATTTGTCTAAATTCTATCTCATGCAGAAGCATGACTGAGTCTCCCGTTTATTAGACTTTGGCAATAAAAAAAAAACAAGCAGCCTTGTACAGAACAGTGAAAATGCCAAGGGCGAGGGTCGTCCACAGCTTTACTGCAGGATAAATATAGATTTTTTCAAAAGGCCTCTCCCCCTTTGGCTATATCAACTCTCAGTTCAGACCATTAAATAGACAGGTTTCCCAAATCACTTCTTCACTTCCCCAAGGTCTTCGATGCTCTCGTCATCCACCTATAAAACACAAGGAATCCCACTTCGTGAGTTGTGGCATCAAACGTGGAAGCAACCTGCTTTAAAAGCTCACTTCTGTCAACGTGTGTGGTCCCTACACTCACCTCCGGCCATTTTTCCTGAATGACATCAATGATGTCGTCTGTAAAGTCTCCCTGAATGATGATCTCATCCTCCCCTGTCACTGAGGCACCACAGGAGAATTTCTGAGCAAAAAATCTTTGTGCTTCTTTAAGATCGATTTCTGTTATTTTAAGAAAAGAAACAGCAAGACTCTAATTAAAACTGTATGTCAAAGATATTTTCCCATTTTGAAATTTAATCGGCACTTTAAATTCATAAAACAGATCGTGTTGACAGGTTTCACATTCCTTTCAGAGCAGTAATGACTATCGCAGGCGGCGGTCTTAACAATTCAACAATCCACGTAAAATACAGCCTCAGGACATAAAAATACCATCACCCATAATATGCATAACTCATACAGTAAGACCAAAATAAACCCAGGACACATTAATTCCCAAGGGGACAGCCATTCTGCAACCCTTTCGTCACCGAACCTGCAGGGCTAGAGGAGCAGCATTGGTGGGCTTCAAAGGGAACCCTCCCTCCCTCCCTCCCTGCCCCTCCTGCTACATGAAATGTGCCCAAGCAGGAAACTGGAAAGGAAAAAGTTAAACCAGTTCCCTCTGCAAAAGATATTAAAATTTCTTCTTCAAAATTTGATTTTGAAGCTATAGTAAGAAATGTAGATAATCTCATTCTGTATCTCCTTAGCAACAGACCTGTGAAATTTTTGACTCCAGTTTAGAGAGAGAAAAAATATATATACACATATATATGTATATATATATTTTTTCACACATTTTAAACATAAGCTTAAGCTCACCGAAAGTTGCAAGGCCACACACTCTGGTTACGTACTTCTTCTTGGCCCTGGGGATCTTGGCTATGGCGACCTTCTGAGGAACGGTCTTCTTTTTCTGTTTTATTTGACCCCTTCCACCTTTATTTATTAAGAAAGAGCTCAGCATTAATTGATTCACTTTACACATAATTACAGAACACTGTCTTTAACTTTGTTCATTCCCTGAAGGGACTGCATTTCATTTCTGCACCTTCCTGTTGTAATACAGAATTAGTGAGCACCTGCCTGGGTAGCCCTTCAGTCGATACTTAAGTAACGTGCACCAGGCACCGGGGTAGGAAGGGAGGCAGGGGGGTGAAGCAACAAAAGATATGGGCTCTTGGGAAATTTTTTTAAAAGACGCTAAGTCCTGAAAAATATGTAGAGGCTAATTTTAATCACAGGGGAAAATAATTAAGGATGGAGAATCAGCGGGGACAGGGTCCGGAGGACAAGGCGTGAGTCTTAGGAGAGACAGGTATATGCAACATCACTTAAAAACAAACAAAAAACCTCAACTGAGCTGTCACAAGTAATGAAAGAAATTTTACGTAAATGTCCTCACTCTAATTAAATACACAGGTATTTTAGTAAAACGACAAAGTTTTCAAATCAACAAGCTGGCAGGTTGGTTTTCCTGTATATATACGGCAAATAAAGCATGTTTCTTAGGTCTAACTTACTGATAAAGCCCAAATCATAACATAGCCACCCCCCTTGAAAACAGGGCTGTCTCCCGCTGAAGGATATTCATGAGTCACAGGACCAGGCGGGTGTTCCTCGCACCCCAAACGCCTCCGTCACAGAGGGAAGGCGGCTGGCGTCCGCCGCCCGGGGCTGGGCCTCACCTCGCTTCTGTTTCTTCTTCTCCTCTTCCTCCCCTGCGGCGCCTGGACCCTCACTGACTCCAGCTTCTTGTTTGGGTGAATTTTCTACATGTAAACATGAAAATTCAAAAGCATGAACATCCCCCTTCCTACTGTTAAAAAACTACCTTTGAGCAACCCCACACACAGGTAAGCAATTTTACCAACAACTGAGCGTGACTTTTTTGTTGTTAACCCTCCCCGGAGGATGCCTTTTCCACAGATTTTTAGACAAAGTAGAAGGGAGGGAGGGAGGGACAGAGGCATTGATGTGAGAGAGACACGTTGATTGGCTGCCTCCCGTATGAGCCCCAACAGGGGCCAGGGATCAAACCTGAAACGCAGGTACGTGCCCTTAACCGGGAATCAAACCCGTGACCCCTGGCTGTGCAGGCCGATGCGCTAACCGCTGAGCACACCAGCCAGGGCCCTCCCCATCATTCCTATCTACCTATTCCCTGTTTGTCTTATTATACTTATTCTGTCCATGTCCCCTTCTAGAACATAATTTCCAAAAAATGGTGACACTTGGACATGCCCTGACTCGGAGAGAGGACACGAGCAGCAGTGTGTGATTTTACATGAGGATGTTTAACCCAAGAACTTGAAACAGTTTTAAAGTTCACGGATACAGGTTATTATAATTCTGTAATTATCTCACTAAAGGAAGGCTTTCTATCTTTAAAACAGTGCCTTATGTGCATTTGTTTCAGATCTACAAGTTCTAATGAAAAACAAAAAAGTTCATACCTACTGTAAGCTTTGCAAACTCATTTGGAAAGTTCTTCTCTAGCCACTGTCTGCATTTAGCAACGTCTGGCATATATTCACAGTACTGGGGAAGAAAGGGACACACTGCGTTACAGGAAGACGTTTTCAATCAACCTGTACAAATCAAAGCTGTTCCCTGCACCTGCTACGTAAAGAACGCTAACTACTCCCACCTGCCAGTCTTAACTGCAAGAAATCTGCATTCAACAGGAAGCACCCCACAAGAAATCAGAAATTAAAAGGAATTAGGCACTTCCCTGCTGTAGTAATTTATTTATTCTCCCTCAAACAGAAGGGCCACTAGAAAAGGAACACACAGACTAAAAAACCAAGCATGTCTCCTTCTTGCTCTGGGCACAGGGGTGTTTCATTATTTTCATGGCTTTGCCCACAGAGCCTGACTAACAAGCTCATTAAAAGAAGGTTTACACACAATTCATGCTTTCCTCTGCTCTGACGTTCAGTTTTGTCTTTAAGGTGACTCGTTTTATTAGCTGACCGACTACTCATAACTTCCATGCAAAAAACCCAAACTGTACAGCCAAGTGCACAAGATGTACACGAAATCTGACAATTTGTACAACCATGAAATTATCCTAAACCAAATGTCTCTATAAAAAGGTTGAAAATCTACTATCAAGTGACAGGAAATGAAAAATAAGAAAAAAGTTCTCGAGCTGTAAAATCGATGACCTCAAATGCATTAGTGAAAGAACTCTAGAAGAACTTACCTCTGTTGGTAATGAGCACACTGGGGAAATGGAGAGAAAAAAAATGGTTTTTTTAATTTAAATGTATACACACACACCACTCACCGTAACTTTTATCTTTTAAATTTCACAAATGCCTCATTTCTACTTTTTCCTATATTTTTTCTGTACTACTTTTCAAATGCTACCCATCAGACTTTTTTTTTTTTTTTTTTTTTTAGGCAAAAGGCACACGGTTAATAGAAACATCCTGATCTTTCAGATCTAAAGAATGTCTCCTCCAGTGGATGGAACCTCCAACTATACCATATGGTTTCGCTGTAACCACTTGGGTGGGTCTAAAGCTAAGCCAAAGTGGGAACAATTTCCATACAACAAGACCTGAATGGAGCTGGTTATTTCTTTGAATAGCTTTATCACAACCACCATGGCTTTTTATTCACACAAACACATTTATAAACTTCAGTAGCACTTTGTTACCACTTCTCTGCAACCTACTTTTCATTTCCTATAGGTAAGATCGAGAGCTTGTAAAGCTGGCTGGAACGCTGGTGCAATCTTGTCACCGTATAGCCTGCAAGGGCTAAGGAGCCAGAGAACTCAGATGGTTTTCCAATTTGAACTGTAATTCTACTACTGGGTAAGTTGTGTGTTTTGTTTTCATTTTTAAGGTAAAAATCGAGTAGTTCATGGTGCCCAACATCCTGAAATCTGGGAGGGCAGGGAGTGGTACACCATTACTAACAACAGCAATTACCACATAGCGGGCGCCTACCGTGTGTCAGGCCCTTTGCTGTGCTTTTTACCCAGGATTACGTTTAGTCGTCAGGACCCTACGAGCTAAGAATCGCTGTATCTGTCAGATACAGATGGGGAAAAAAATGAGACTGACAATAAGTAACCCACCTGCCTCTGGTTAGCAGAACAGGATTTGAACCCTGGCCTGTTTCTGAAGCTCATGCCCTTAACCGCTAAATCAGATCAGGCAGCAGCTGCGTGCCAGCCGGATGGCCGTGATCTGCCTCCTTACCCCGTCATCGCCATTCATCGGAAGCGCCAACAAAAAAAGGTTATGTCACACATCCGATGACAAAGGTGGTGTGTGGCAGGAGAAAGCAGGAATCTAGCATCTCCCTATTTCAAGTTTACTAACGCTCCCCCTGGTTAACCAGAGCCTCTAACCCTCACGGTTCAAGTCCAGATACTAGTAGGTGCCTCCAAGACCCGCGCCAAGCTTTCCTTCCCCCACTCCCTTGTCCTTCGTTCCCTAAGACCCAGTATCCTCCAGGAAGCCCGCCTCTAATAGCCAGAGTAGCCAGTAACATCAGGCTGAAATAATCTATTCGCATGTCTCTATTCCAACAGGACTGTGAGCTTCACCAGGGGCCAAGTAGTAACACACGGGTCCGGGAAAACCCGTCTCCCCCTTCCCAAACTAAGGCTTCACCCAGCGACGGAGACAGGCTGGGAAAGGATCACCAGGACCAAACGTGCACCGACGACCACAGGGGCACACACACGCCGGCAAGCACAACAGTCCTTTCCGCGCCGCCGCACTTGCCTCCGCAGTAGAGGACGCGCAGCGGATAATCCGCATCTAACTTGGTGTTGCTCCTGGAGTCTCCTTTGCACTCATGCCCCCCGGATTCGGAAATGTCAGCAGCCATCTCACAAACCTGCAAGCGAGGAAAAAAAATAACAACACAGCTTCACAGTCCTGGACGGAGACCAGTCCCCAGCAGCAGGGCGCCCGGCTGTGGTCGCGCCGCCCCCCCCGCCAGAAACCCACCCCGCCCCGAATCTGCTCCATCGCTCTGTGGTCGAGTGAAGGGTTCACAAAACGTGAGCCATCCCGGGCACACCTCGTGTCAGGGCTCCAGGGAAACCGGGGGCCCCCTAGGAAAAGAGGAAGCGATGGGGGGAAGGGACGGGGGGTGACTGGGGTGGACGCGGGGCGGAAGGTCCGGGGTGATGCGGAGGGATGCGAACTGCAGCAATCGAGGCCGCACGGCCGGCGGGAGAAAAGGACCCAGGACGAAGGGGCGGGTCCCCGGGGAGCCCCGAGGGCAGGGCGGGGGCGGCTGCGGGCCCGGGGAGGCGGCGGGGGCGGGGAGGCCGGCGTCTCCCGGGGGAAAAACGGGGCCGGGGAGCCGGGAAGGGGCAGGAAGTCAGGGCCCTGGGGTGACACGGGCGGCCCAGGTGCGACAGGGGGACGTGGGGCGAAGGGGCGGCCCGGGGGGGGGCGCCGGAGGGGCCCACGTGGGCGGGGACGCGGGGACAGCCGGCCCGGCCCGGCCCCCTTCCTCCGGGCAGCGGCCCCGCAGCTTCCCCCACGCGCTCGACGCGACTTCCCCCCGAAGCGGGACAAGCACGAGGGGCCCTTTACCCAGGCGGCCGTCCAGCCGCCGACGCCGCCGCTCCCGCCACTACCGCCGGCTGAAGCGACACATGCGACTCCTCTGCCGCCGCGCCGGGGCCACCCGAAGAGCCCGTCCGCCGGCGCGGTCCCGCGAGACAATGAGCCTTTATCGCGAGACTCAGGCCGTCGCTGGGGGGCTGTCGCGAGAAAGCCGGGAGGGCGGTGAGGCGCTGGGGAGCATGCGCGCGCCTGCGGGGGCGGGGCCGGGCCGCCGGGAGGCGGGGGGCCGGGAGGCGGCGCCCGCTACCCGTCGGACGGGGCCGGTTGGAAAGGCGGAGGCGCGGGGGCCGTCCGCGGCCACCCCCGGTTCGTGAGCCTCGAGCCGGCGGAGGAGGCAGCCCCGCGGGGCGCTGGGCGCTGGGCAACGCGTTCGGTTGCGAGCGGAGCCCGTCCCCTCCGTCGGCGGGGCTCCTCCCGGGAAGACGCGCCCCGTCGCCGCCCTCGCGGCCGCCTCGCCCCGCGCCGCCCTCGCCCGGTCCCCGCCCGCCGTGGCCGCCACGCCGCGTCCCTCTCCCGCGGCGTGGACGGGGGCCCGTGTTGGTCCCGTAACAGGAGGCCCCGGGCGCGGACACCCACAGCCCCCCGCCCGGCCCGCGCGGCTCAGCGGCTGCGCGCCGACCTGGGGTCCAGGAGGCCCGGGTGCGAGTTCCGCTCAGGGCGCGCGCCCGGGCTGCGGGCTCCTCGGTCCCCAGCAGGGGGCGCGCGGGAGGCAGGCGGTCCCGGACTCGCAGCTCTGATGCGTGTCTCCCTCCCGCTCCCCTCCTCTCTCTGGCATCAATGAAGACTTATTTAAAAAAATAATAATAAAGAAAGAACCTGCCCTTTTGGGGACGCAGAGCCCGCGGGGGAGACTCAGTCCACAGGACTTTCCCGGGCTCCCTCTGCGCCCCAGGCGGCGGTGCCAGGCCCTGAGGCTGCAGCCAGCAGGACACAGTTTCTGCTCTGGTTGACCGGGTCTTAGGATGTCAGCTGATTTAATCCTTATGTAAAAAACACCCCAGGACGCTCTGGCCGTGGGGCTCGGTGGGTTGGAGCGACATCCCGTCCACCAAAAGGCTGTGGGTTCGATCTCCGGGCAGGGCACGTGCCCAGGTTTCGGGTTCGAGGCCCAGCGGGAACATGTAGGGAAGGCGACCAAGCAATGTTTCTCTCTCTCTCCCTTTCTCTTCCCCTCTCTCTAAAGTCAAACATATCCTCGGGCGAGGATTACCCAAAAAATAAAAAATAAAAAGGCCTTGGCCTGCCCCCCTTCTTTGTGGCTGGATCATGGACACAGCCACAGCCGCCCTGCAACGGGAGAGGCCAGCCTGAGGACAGAGGGCCACGGGCTAAGGATTATCCCGGGGAACCTGTGAAAACAGCCGGCGTCCCTGACGGCGTCGAGTCAGCGTGTCAGCTCCCGAGTGCCTGGCTTCCTGGGGCTCCCTGCTGTGAAACACACACACGCACCTGCCATCTGGTTAAATGAACCGGCAGCATTTTCCATCACGCCGCAGACCGCGCCCCTGAAGGAAACCTGCAGAAAGCCGGGTATTTAAGACAAGAGCGGAACGCGCCGTCAGGCAAAGCAGGCCCGGAGGAGGGGACAGCGGTGACGCCGGGCGGGAGGACAATGGGGAAGTCGTGTTTGGAGACCAGCCACTCGGGAAGCGCGCAGGAAGCGGCGTTGGCTTTGACAAAAGTCTCCTACGAAAGGAAACCCGTTTCCCGGGCTCCTTGGACGAGACGTCGCCGGTTACCACATGGACACCTTGTCCCACCCCCATCTGTTTTCTCAAGACTCCTGGGTGGGTTTTTTCCATTCTTGGGGATGGATTGGCCCTTAGCCAGACATTTTCTTTTACCTGGTTCTTTCTGGGCATTTTCAAGATACTTGGTGTGGAGTGGGTATTTGTGGATTGCCTT
Source organism: Miniopterus schreibersii (assembly GCF_964146895.1). Taxonomy (NCBI): domain Eukaryota; kingdom Metazoa; phylum Chordata; class Mammalia; order Chiroptera; family Miniopteridae; genus Miniopterus; species Miniopterus schreibersii. The sequence continues at coordinate 25,911,848 of NC_138122.1, read as the reverse complement.
TTTTTTTCAAATAATATGTTTTTGGACATTTTCTTGATTTCAGAGAGAGGAAGAGAGAAAGAAACATCGACTGGCTGCCTCCTGCACGCCCCCTACTGGGCATGGAGCCGGAACCCGGGGCACGTTGACCCAGAATTGAACCAGCCACCTCCTGTCGCGGGAGGCGAGGCTCCACCAACGGAGCCACACCGGCCAGGGGGTCCCCTGGAGTTTCCTGGAGCATCTTTTGTCCTAATGAGGTGGTTCTTGGTGGGCTCCTGGATGGGGGCTGGCCACCAAAACGACCAAGGCGTGATTAGAAGGTTGGCATTGCCAGCCCCACCCCCCATTCTCCAGGAGAGGGGAGAGGGGCTGGAAATGGACTCAGTGATGGATCGTGCCTATGCGATGAGGCCCCCATAAAAATCCCCAAAGTAGGGGGTTCGAAGAGCTTCTGGGTTGGTGAACACGTGGAGGGGCTGGGAAGGTGACACACCCCGACGCCATGGGGACAGATGTCCGGAGCTTGGGACCCTTCCAGAACTCACCCGACGTACCTGTTCCTCTAGCGTCACCTGCGCCCTTTATCCCATGGTTTACGTAGGAGTGTTTCCCTGAGTCCTGTGAGCTGCGCTAGCAGAGGAAGGTATCCGAGGACGGAGGTCACGGGAGCCTCCGATTGTAGCCAAATCAGACAGAAGTTGCGGGTAACCTGGGGGCTCACAGCTGGCGACTGGCATCGGAAGTGGGGCCCAGTGCGGTGGGACTGAGCCCTTCGCCCGTGGGGTCTGCACTGACTCCAGTTAGCGCCGGAATTGAATGGGACCGTGGGACAGCCACGTGGTGTCGCAGGGACTCGCTCGGAGCGGGAGACACATCCCCCCACATCTGTCACCCGAAGCGGGGGGAGCACCGCAGCAGGGCGGGAATAGAGGAGCAGCCCGCAGGACGGGGTGTCTTTCCCCCGCCAACCACATGCAGCTCCTCCTCCCGCACCTGCCAGGCGGCCACCCCAGGATGCTCACTTCCTGTCCCTGTCACATAGAAAGCGACACGTTATCTCGCAGGACATCGCAGGAGATGGCAGACAGGGCCCAAGACCACGCCCGATCAGCCCGGCAGGCGTGTCTCAGGTTCTCTGGACCCGCCCGTCCTATTTGCTGGTGTCTCCTCACCTCGAGGATCGGGGTCATCTCACCAGTTCCCTCACATACTCAGCACATACTCACCCAGCGTCCCCTCAGTGCCAGGTGCTGGGCATCCTGGGCCTGAGAAGCTAAAGCAGAGCCAGCGCTGGTCTCCGCAGAGGGAAGGGCGGGCGCCGAAGGGGGCACAGGAGTGAACCGTGGCTGCAGTGGGTGGAAGTGTGGGGGTGGCCAGAACCCACAGGGAGGGGGCCCTAACCCAGACCAGAGAGGGAGATTCCAGGAGACTTGGGGCACAGAGGAAGTGGTGTCCGGGGCTTCCTACATGTTGGCCACAAGCCATGTGTGGCTTTTACATGAATTACAACGAAATAATATTGAAAATGCGGTCCCCACTAGCCCCATTTCAAGTACTCAGAAGCTACGCGCACACCCCAGATCGTTCCTGTCACTGTGGGACGTTCTCCTGGGGCAGGGTCTCCCTCCCAGGAGCATGCCCGAGGCTTTCCCTCCCCCCTCCTCTGGCGCCACAGGCCCCGCATCCCCTAAACTCGAAGGGTCCTTGCAAGACTTGCAACCAGGGGAGCAGCGGGCCGTGGCAGCTCGTCCTGGGCCAACCCCCTGACCCTGTCCCCCGGGGCCCCCTTTTGTCTGACTTCTTAGTGAGCCAAAGCAGCCCAGCCCAGGCTCGTTTCCCCACCTAGCCCCTCTCCTGTTGCTTCCTCTGTCACATCGATGTTTCTCTCTCTCTTTCTCCCTCCCACTCTCCGAAAATCAAAGGAAAAAATATCTTCAGGTCAGGATTTAAAAAAAATTAAAAAAAATTAAAAAAAAAAAAAAAGCAGTGAGACTCCCAAAACGAGGAAAGTGGCAGGAGAATGCATTGGAAAGGTGGCCAGTAATAGGGAGTGGTGGGGACTGCAGCAAAGTGAAGACTGCTTGGCCGGCCTCAGAGGGGCAGCTGCTCCCAGCTGCGGCTGATTGTGGTTCTGCCAGGTGGTTGGCCCAAGAGAGGCTGGAAATACAGGTTTCAATAGGCCGGCCCCAGGTTTTGAAAACAGGTGGGCCAAATCAAACTGGTTTTCCAGCCAGATAGGCTCACAGGCCCATAGAGCTGCACCTTGGCGGATCGAAGGGCCCGCACGCTGGCTTGGGGGGCAGGGGAGGAAAGCGTAAGACCTTATCTCTACTTTAGAAAAATCCCATTGCTGCGTGGGAGGTGAATTACAGAGAATGAACTAGAGGAAAGGAAACCAGTTAGAAAACGCAGCAGTTTCGACTGCGGGGAGGTGACAGGGGTCCCAGCCGGGGCGAGGGCCGTGGAGAGTGCTGTGGGGCTGATCCGGAGTCTCGGGTTCGGATTCGGATCCGGTGGGGAGAACCTGGAAGAGGGCGGGCGTTCCTCCAGCGGCTCCCTTCTCACCCCTTTCCTGTGCTGGGAGCCCAGAGGCACAGGGCAGAGAGTTTATCTCAAAACCAAAGGAATGGAAATTTTAGCAAAGACTCCGACTTCGGCGCCGTCTAATTTTACCCACGATTATTTTCGAGATAAGACTCCTTGACCAACTGCCCCAACCCTCAATCGCCCCCACCCATGGGCTCAGCACGTTAATTAAAATAAAATTAAAACATACATAACGTGGTGTTTGGCTCTTTTGAGCAGCCAGTGGGAAACTCAGAGCCAAATCCCCTTTTGCAAACAGCAGAGGGAAAACCGGGCCGGGCTCCCAACAGGCCGTTTCATGGACACAGAGACCTATGCGCAGTGGCCTCAGACCCGTGTCACAGCCTTGCTGGTTGTGCAACTAAACCGGCCACGGGGTCCAGTCCGGGGAAGGAGGTGAAGGGTAGGAGGAGACGCGAACGGAGGGGAGGAGAGGCCCACGTCGATCAAAGGATTTTTTTTTTTTTAACCCCCCCACGAGCAGGGATTTTACAGCTCCTTTCTTCCGCAGGCGGACCCTGCTCGGTTTTGAGGGCTGCGTGTTTGGGTGTGGGCACAGGAAAGGGCTCCGGGCCTCTCGGTCTCCGGCAGCGCCTGGGAGGGCCCCAGGGGACCAGGGCGAGGAGCGGGCAGTCAGGCAAAGGTTAGGGAGGAAAGCGGAGCGGAGGCCGGGACTGCTCCCCGCCCGGCTCCCCTCCCGGGAGATGTTTGTATTCCCCCTCGCCCGGGAGGGAGGGACGGCCGGCCAGCTCTTTCGGTGCCTCCCGGGCAGCCCTGCGCTCTCCGGCCGCGCGGAGTCCAGGGGAAAGGGGGAGGCTGGGAGGAGAGAGCGTCCCGGGGCTGCGCCCGGCGACTCCCCTGCAGCATGAGCCTGCCGGGACCCGCCAGCCGCTTCCCACGAGCGAGCGCGTCTCACAGCCTCGCGGGGCTGCAGGCTCGGCCCCTCGGGGAGACGGGCGGCTGGTGACCCAGGCTCCGGAGAAAGGCCGTCCCCGGGGCTCTCGTTTCCCGGCCGAGGTTCCCGTTCTCCGTGTGTGTGTGTGTGCGCGCACGTGGGCGCTGCACCCACCCACCCACCCACCCGTGGGGCCGGAGAGCCCCTGCACCCCGGGGCGCAAGCAGCAGCCGGGTGAGTGGCATTCAGGTCAGCATCTGTGTCCCCGTGGGGGCTGCGGGGGCCGCAGGGCACACGGGGGACAGCGCCCGCCCCGCGTCCGCCATGGACAACGGGTCCTGCTGCCTCCTCCGGGGGGACCCCATGGCGCAGGTGATGCCCCCGCTGCTGATCCTGTTCTTCGTGATCGGCGCCCTGGGCAACGGCCTCGCCCTGTGCGGCTTCTGCTTTTCCATGAAGACCTGGAAGCCGAGCACCATCTACCTGTTCAACCTGGCGGTGGCCGACTTCCTGCTCATGGTCTGCCTGCCCTTCCGGACGGACTACTACCGCAGGGACAGACGCTGGGCCTCCGGGGACGTCCCGTGCCGGCTGGTGCTGTTCATGCTGGCCACCAACAGGGCCGGGAGCATCGTCTTCCTCACCGTGGTGGCCGCCGACCGCTACTTCAAGGTGGTCCACCCGCACCACGCGGTGAACGGCATCTCCAACCGGACCGCGGCGGGCGTCGTCTGCGGGCTCTGGGCCGCGGTCATCCTGGGGACGCTGCACCTGCTGACCGAGAGCCACCTGTGCGCGCAGGGCGCCACCGTCTCCTGCGAGAGCTTCATCATGGAGTCCGCCAACGGCTGGCACGACATCCTGTTCCAGCTGGAGTTCTTCCTGCCCCTGGGCGTCATCCTGTTCTGCTCGGTCCGGGTCGTCTGCAGCCTGCGGCGCCGGCGGCTGGCCAGGCAGGCGCGCATGAGGCGGGCCACGCGCTTCATCATGGTGGTGGCCGCCGTCTTCATCACCTGCTACTTGCCCAGCGTGTCCGCCAGGCTCTATTTCCTGTGCACCGTCCCCTCGAGCGTCTGCGACCCCTCCGTCCACCTGGCCCTGCACGTGACCCTCAGCCTCACCTACATGAACAGCATGCTGGACCCCCTGGTCTACTACTTCTCAAGTCCCTCCTTCCCCAAATTCTACACCAAGTTCAAAATCCGCAGCTCGAGACCCAGGCGTCCGGGGCGGCCCGAGGCCCCGAGGCCGGAGGAGATGCCCATCGCAGATCTCTGTCGCAAGAGCTGCGCCAGCCTGGCCAAGAGCTAGCAGAGCCAGCCCCGGGGTGCCCGGCGCGCCTCGGGCCCCCCCCCCGCCCCCCCGAACGCCTCGAGCCGGCACCAGAACAGACGGACGATATTAATAAAATCGAAGAAGACAGGTCGGCGGGCGGAGAACCCCTTCCCGCAAAGGGGCCGGGGGGGGGGGGGGGGGGGCTTTGAAAAGGCCGGAGCCCCCTCGCTCCGCTGCGAACAAAATTCAGGCTCCTGCGCGTGTTGGGAAGGTCCCAGTGAAGTGAGCCCCTGTATCTCTGCGCCCTGACTCGGGCGACAGGCGACAGGGTGTGTGGGTCGCGGGCCTGCGAGGGCCAGCTGAGGGGTGGGGTCAGGGAGAGCAGGGCTCCTGACTAATTGTAAACAGCCGGGGAAACAGGTGCGAGTGTTTCTTGAACCTGTCCCGTCCCCCCCGCTCCCAGGGAGTTAGCGAACCCGAGGACTTATCAGTGTTTCCTACCCTCCGGCCTTAAATCAATACTTGTCTTGGAAAATAGAAACCGGGCTAAGTCAGTGCTTTCATTTCGGGCTGAGGGAGGCTGTGCAGATGGGACTGTCTGGATTCCAGTGACTTTCATCTTCGAGGGGAGGCGGGGCGGGGGGGGGAGCCCCTCTGTTCATTTCTCGGCGTCTCGGTGGCAGGACAGCAGACCCGTCCCCTCTGACCTTCCCCGGGCCGCGCGTTTCCACAGGCCTTTGCATTTCAAAGAGCACGCCGAGGGGGATGTTTGCCTGCCCCGGTTTTTCCAGTGGGAGCCGAGTGCTTGGGAAAAAAAAACCCAAAACACACCCCCCCCCGTTGGCTGTTGGGAGGTGCCAGGCCAAGCGTAACTGCTTCTGCCTGCCTGTTGCGAGACTGCCCGTCGAAGCCCTTCCTTCGTTTGTTCCACGGTATTTGCTGAACCCGGATTGTGTGCCCGGCACTGTGCTGTGTCCCTTTTACCTGGAAGGTGGTTAGTCAACTCTAATAGGGCAGTAAAGTGGGGTTTTTTGGGGGGGGCTCAGGGGAGGCGGGGGGTTAGTGACCTTCATCCTTTCAGTACAGTTTGTAGAGCAGTTTCTGTCGACAAACAGCCAGGAGGGGAAGGTCAAGTGTCCCTCACGCAGGGGACTTTCCCCCGCGTAGAGCCCCCGGCTCCAGGTGAGTCTGCGAGATGACCGGCCGCTCGGCCCTGGATTCGGGGACAGACGCCAGGCCAGCCTGAGCCGGGCTCTCGAGCGGCACGCACGGTGCGACCGGTTCCCTGCGTCTCCGTGTCCAGGTTCCCAGGCTCCCGCGGGGCCCTCCGCGCTTCAGGACCTCACCCGCTTTGTCGTCGTTGTTGTTCTTGGGCCTCCGACACCCGCGCCCCCCTCTCCGGGCGTTTCCACGGCCCAGTGGCCGAAAGCTGGGGCTGTAGGAAGTGAGATGAATCAAAGCGGGAATCCCAGCCCGACCGCCCACCAGATGCGCAGTGGGGGGGGTGGGGGGGTGTGATTTTACTTAACCACTTGCAGTTTTAATTTCCTCCTCAAACGGGAGTGACGCCCATATCGCGGTCGGCAGGGCGTTGGGCAGATTCGGCGAAGCTAAGGTCCTGAGGCGCGGGGCCTTTGCTCGCTGTTACACCCCGGCGCTTGGAAGGGCGGCTGCGCTTAGTAGGTGCTCAGCGAATATTTGAATGAGTGAGTCAGTAAGTGCAGGGAAAGCATTAAGCACAGTGGGTGGCGGGTAAGGGTCTCGATATTATGGCTTTTTATATTAACATACTTCACATGTTAAAAAAAAAACAAACCACGGAGGGACGTAAGTAATTTCCTTCGGGGTTCAGAGCCCCCCTAAGTAGCTGCTGCACTGTGACCACCTGAACCTCCTGCTCCCCAGCCGCCTGGGGAGCACTGAAGCCGGGAGTCTTACCGGCATCAAGGACCCGTATACCCTCCGGAGAGAAGCTTGTGAAAGGCCGCACTTGTGCTTTCAATCCCGTTCCCAGTTATTCTTCCCCGGCTGCTCCTTCGTAGCTTTATGTCAATAAAAATGGGTTCCTAAAGCAGGTTCTCTATCCTGTGTGTGTGGCCCTGTGTGAAATGACTCACCGGAGGTTTCTCCGCTCCACAGGAAAAAAGTCTAAACGACCCAAAAGCTCGTGGTGGGGAGAGGCTCTCGCTAAGGAACAGCGAGAGCCGCGGAAGAGACGCCGGCCAGAAACCCAAAGGCGGGCGCGGCTCTAACCTTGCTTCCCCTTTTCAAGTTCATAGGACGGGACGAAAAATAAACCTTAACGAGAAATGTTTCTTCAGGCCCTGGCCGGGTGGCTCAGCTGGTTAGAGGGTCATCCGGATACGCCAGGGTTGTGGGCTCGATCCCCGGTCGGGGGACGTGCAGGAGGCAGCCGATCCATGACTCTCTCATGATGGATGTTTCTCTCTCTCTCTCTCCCCCTCTCTCTGAAATCAATAAAGACTTATTTAAAATACACGCACACGCACACAGTGCAGGGGCTGCTTAGAGGGGATTCGGACGAGGGGTCCAGGCCAACTGTTAAAGGTTCCACCGCCGGGTGGGCGCTTGGCTACACCGTGATGCCTGGTCTCAGCTTGCTTGCCTTCCGGGCCTTCTGTTCCGCAGGGGTTTTCGATATGAGTCAAGGCTCCATCATCGCAGCGAGTGCAGAAACGGCTTCGGAGCCAGCTCCACGATCTGCCGGGCCCCGTGCAAAACAGAAATGCGAGGTCCCTTGCTCAAAAGGGCGTTAAGGATTTCAAGGTGGTGACGGCAGAGCGTTAAACTAAACACAGGACCCTTCTGAGCTCATCCATGAAGCTGGGGCCCTAAATTTTGGATGGATGGATGAATGGATGGATGGATGGATGGATGGATGGGTGGGTGGGTGGGTGGGTGGGTGGGTGGATGGATGGGTGGATGGGTGGATGGGTGGATGGGTGGGTGGGTGGGTGGATGGGTGGGTGGATGGATGGGTGGGTGGGTGGGTGGGTGGGTGGGTGGATGGATGGATGGGTGGGTGGGTGGGTGGGTGGGTGGATGGATGGATGGATGGGTGGGTGGGTGGGTGGGTGGGTGGGTGGGTGGGTGGATGGATGGGTGGATGGGTGGGTGGATGGGTGGGTGGATGGATGGGTGGATGGATGGGTGGGTGGGTGGATGGATGGATGGATGGATGGGTGGGTGGGTGGGTGGGTGGGTGGGTGGATGGATGGATGGATGGATGGATGGATGGGTGGATGGGTGGGTGGGTGGGTGGATGGATGGATGGATGGATGGATGGGTGGATGGGTGGATGGGTGGGTGGATGGGTGGGTGGGTGGATAGACAGATAGATGTTGAGGTGGAATAAACAGACGGCCTCACGTATGGGCCTAGTATGTATTCAGTGTCCAGTGATGAGACAGTGGGAGTGGGAAGGGATCACTATTTCATTTCTTGTGAAGATTCACTCACTCACTCTTTTCACACTTACTAGGCACTAGCTCTGTACCAGGCATAGTAGAAACTATGGAAAACATAGCTCCTGACCCCATGAGTTCTACTGTCGTGATCAAGGGAAAAATAAGATTTCCATTGAGGGTAACCGTGGTGAACACGGTCGACAGGGGGTCCTACAGGAGAGCCCAGCCCTTAATCCCGGCTTAGGTGGGGGAAGGCTCCTCAGAGGAAGTGATTCATGAACTTGGGCCCGAAGGATGGCTGGGAGGCAAGCAGATGACTCAGTGGGGAAAGGTATTCCAGGGAGAGAGGGGAGAAGCCGAGCGGGAACTGCAGGAAATCCAGGGCCCGGAATAAAAAGCCCGGCTGGGCTGCAGCAACCTGAGAGGCACCAAGGAGAGGGGTCTGTTAGCAGCCGGTCCGGACAGGAGATTCATGAGCAGCCTTCCAGGTTAAGTTAAAAAAAAAAAAGTCTTTATTGATTTCAGAGAGAGAGAAACATCAATGATGAGAGTCTGATCAATCAGCTGCCTCCTGCAGGCCTCCCACTGGGGATCGAGCCCAAAACCCAGGCATGTGCCCCGACCGGGAATCGAACTGGCAACCTTTCCGCGCCTGGGGCAACGCCCAACTGAGCCACACCAGCCAGGGCTATTATTATTTTTAATTAAAAAAAAACAAAAACAGTTCCATCCAGCTGGGTGGCACACGTTCAAGCTGTAGGTTTGGAGAATCTAATTGTGAGAGGCAGAGGCTCTAAGGGCACTTCCACAAGTCTCGGTGGAGTCACGGCCTTCGCTGTTGACATGATCCGTTGTAACAAGTTTCTGTACAACTCATGCACTGGGAAGAAAAACATAAATACACCAGCGAAGGACACATACATGCAAGACGAAACATGCCCGTGGCGGGGTGGCGAGGCGGGAGGCTCCGCGGCGGGCGCCGGGGTCCGGGAGGCCAGACTGACCATCTGCCCGGCAGCTGCGAACGCGGGCTCGGGGCAGTGATGTCCCACCTTCATCGGCTCCCGGCACGTGAGCCAGTGACCCACATTCTCTGCGGCACACCCGAAAATATATTTTTTGCCCCCGATCTGACAAAAAAATAAATAAAATAGGTATAATTTTGTCTCATTCACACCAGACGGCTATTGTGTTGGCTGTTGTCATTTATTTATTTTTATTTTTTATTTTTTTGTAGTTGTCATTTTTTAAACTTGACTAAGGGGAAAAGAGGTCAGTGCCCTGACTGCACGGCCGGGTATTGTGTGTTTTAAGCATCCTCGCGGCGCGTGGGTTGAACGTGGCCGGTTTAGAAGAATAAGGCATGAGACCCGGACGGAGGCTTGGAGGTGGGCGAATCCCCGAAAATACACGTGAGGAAGGGGCCGGGTTAAGAGGGCTCACGGGGAGTTCATGATGGAGCCGGGACCAGCGCCCAGCCGCTCCAGGTTTTCTCTTTCTTCAAACTTAATGATGTTGTTGCTTCCTAATTTTCTCCATGATTATTGTATTTTTAAATTTTTATTTGTTGATTTGAGAGAGGGAGAGAGAGAGAGCCATCAATGTGCCTGTCCCACTTACTTGTGCTTTCACTGGTTGCTTGTGGCGGGACTGAAGCCGGAAGCCCGGTGGATCAGGACAGCGCTCCTGGCCGGGCGCTCAGCTGGCTGGAGCGTGGCCCGGATACGCCAAGGTTTCGGGTTCAATCCCCGGTGAGGGCACGTACAAGAAACAACCCCTGAAGGCATAAACGGGCGGAACAACAAACTGATGTTTCTCTCTCTGTCTAAAATCACATTTAAAAATTAAAAAAAACCCACCCAAATATTATAAAATTGTCAAATTTAAGAAACGGAGGGTCCCCTGCAAATTTGAGCTCCCAGAAATAACTCACTAGTCGGCGTTTCTGACATTTCGTTGATAAAGACCCTGAGGGTTCCTTCACGCGAACATCACCGACCAACCCACACCTGTCCAAGAAGAAAGTGTGATAGTCACAGGCAGCAAGGGTGTGTAACAAATACCGATCATTTTCACTACACGTGATGTGACACCCACGCGGCGTGACCTCAATCCGGCGCAGCCTTAGGGACGAGGCAGCCTGTGCGACGCTCAGGGACACGGGCTTGGAGGCCAGGGCTGGATCCACACCCAAGCTCTGCTCGTACCAGCTGGGTGGCCCTGAATACAGGACCCGCCTCTCCGAGCTTCGCTTTCCTCCTTTGAAACCTGAGTCGGTAGAAGTCCCCACCTTCCGGGCTGCAGTCGGGGTGAGACGAGAGGCGGGCGTGGGGTCTGACCCACGGGCAGGTCCCGGTAACGTCGGTGCAGACACCACCTCTGTCACCACCTTCGTCACCAAGGATGTCTGGTTTCTAATATTAGATCATCCTGACTAATTTACTGTCCCGAGTCTGCAGACCTCTACTATTGAACTTTCCTATTCCTAACTCAAAGCAGAAGCGGTTTAGAAACTTCTAGCCGAGCAAGATGTCGACAGGCCCCTATGTCACCGGGTAGAAATGTTCGGCGGGGTTCCACCCGATGATACCGAAAAGCCAAGAAATGATGTGTGGAACGATCGCCGGCCTCAAAGCACAGTTCAAAGTCCTCTTAGGTCCTGTCTCCTGAGTGTAATTATCCAAAAAGAAAATAAAAATAAATGAGGGCTTTTAACATACCAGGCGCCGAGGGGGGGCGGCCGTGCGTGCGCGGGGATGGGGGACACGCGGGGACTCTCTGCACTTTCCGCTCGATTTGCCTGAGGGGCTCAAGCTGCTCTGCCGAACAAAGCTTGCTAATTTTATAAAAATCACGTACTCGGGCATCAATCATCGGAGCACGCAAGCGGATCGAAATCGAACACAAACAAAGACCTCAACTTATTGTAACATACCCCTGGCACGTTTTCAGCTGTCTTACGAAATTTTCTACCGCTCTCAAGTAGCTTCTTTTTTTTTTTTTTTTAACCTTTTGCAAAAGTAGAAATTAACTGCGGAGTTCTGGCAACGCTGCACTTTGGCTTGGAGACATAATCCCGGGCACGTCGGTCCCCGTCAAGTAGACAGTGACCGTCTCCTCGGCTTCTCCAAGAGGGATCCGACCCCTGCCGTTCCCTCAATTATTTGCACGCTAACATTTCATACGGGTTCTTAATGTTTCTGGAGAACCAGGCTGCTTAGCACGATACCTTACGGTGGCTATTTTTGTTTTGCGAAGGCTGCCGGCGAACCCCGCAGCGGTGAGGGAACCCTCCAACCCTGCGGTCGGCGGACAGGCTCCCGGGGGAGGCCCGGCCCGTCTCCACAACTCACCGGCGACAGCCGGCTTGCCCCGACGCATTCTCTACATTTAGACGATTTTGTGGGTTCCTGTCTGCTAGAGGGATTTTTTTTTTTATTACTTGTTGATGCAAAGAGCAAGTTGCCTAAGAGCCTTGCCGGTTTTTTTTTTTTAAAGCAATTTCGTAGTTTCCTGGTAACCATTCAGTCATCTATTTCAACACCCCGATGTGACATAAAGGCAGGCCCGGCCCACGCGCGCCCCACACGGACGCACACCTTCCTCCTGGAGCGGTCGCTCGCTCGCTCGCTCGCTGGCTCGCGGGGCCGGGGCCGGGGCCGGGGCCGGGCGGGCGCTCCCGGCGCGGGCCATGAATCCGCCCCGCCCGTCGTGGGCCCACAACCTGGAGATCCACAACAAGAGCTGCTGCGTGTTCCGGGATGACTTCATCGCCAACGTCCTCCCGCCGGTGCTGGGGCTGGAGTTCGTGTTCGGGCTCGTGGGCAACGGCCTGGCCCTGTGGATCTTCTGCTTCCACCTCAAGTCCTGGAAATCCAGCCGGGTTTTCCTGTTCAACCTGGCGGTGGCCGACTTCCTCCTGATCATCTGCCTGCCGTTCCTCATGGACAACTACATGAGGAAGTGGGACTGGAAGTTCGGGGACGTGGCCTGCCGGCTGATGCTGTTCATGCTGGCCATGAACCGCCAGGGCAGCATCATCTTCCTCACCGTGGTGGCCGTGGACAGGTACTTCCGGGTGGTCCACCCCCACCACGCCCTCAACAAGATCTCCAACCGCACGGCCGCCGCGGTCTCCTGCCTCCTGTGGGCCGTGACCATCGGCCTGACCGCCCACCTGCTGTACAAGAAGATGCTGGTCCCCAACGGGGACGCCAACCTGTGCAGCAGCTTCAGCACCTGCCACACCTTCCAGTGGCACGACGCCATGTTCCTCCTGGAGTTCTTCCTGCCGCTGGGCATCCTCGGCTTCTGCTCCACGCGCATCGTCTGGAGCCTGCGCCGGCGGCAGATGGACCGGCACGCCAAGATCAAGAGGGCCATCGCCTTCATCGCGGTGGTGGCCGTGGTCTTCGTCGTCTGCTTCCTGCCCAGCGTGGCCGTGCGCATCCGCATCTTCTGGCTCCTGCGCGCGGAGGGGACGGGGAACTGCGACATCTACCGCTCGGTGGACCTGGCCTTCTTCATCACCCTCAGCTTCACCTACATGAACAGCATGCTGGACCCGCTGGTGTACTACTTCTCCAGCCCGTCCTTCCCCAACTTCTTCTCCGTCCTGATCCGCCGCTGCTTCCGCAAGAAGGCGCCGGAGGAGCGGGAGAATAACCGGAGCACGAGCGTCGAGCTCACGGGGGACCTGGGCGCGGCCAGGGGCGTCCCGGGCACCCTGATGGCCGACCCCGGCGAGCCCTGGAGCCCGTCGCATCTGACGGCAGCCTCTCGCTAAGCAGCCGAGCCGAGGAGGGAGGCCGTCCCCGAGAACCGAGATCCCCCCAGAGGCGGCGTGGCCGGCGCGGAGACGACCGGCCGGGGCCGGCGTCGGGCCGGGCCGGCGGCCTCCCGGAGCGCCCAGGTTCGGAGAACCCGGTTTAGGGGAGCCGGGCGGCGGAGGCGGACACCTCGGGGGAGCGGAGATGGAGCTTCTAGGCATGGGGACCCCGCCGCTCCCGCTGGGGCACTCAGGGGGCCGAAGACGGCAGAACCGCCCACGTTCCTGCCAAGGGGAGCGGGAGCCGCGGTTCACGGGCGTCTTCCCTTCGCCTGCCTGAGACCTGGCGGGCTCTCGGCTCCCGGGGCCACACCTGGCCCGCTCGGGGGGCTCCGGCTGAGGAAATGGGGGCCCAGTGGCTGGAGGGGAGCTGCTGCTCTGGAGGGAGCCCTAGTCTCCTGGGTTCCCTGGGACCAACTGTCTTTCAGCCAAATTTTAGCGGAACCGGACTAGACAAAGAGACTCATGAACTCTGGTTAATATCCAAGTTCCCACTGGTGGTAAGAAGGGGATTATCCCCGAGAGGGACTGTTGTGCTACGAGAGGGGGCATGGCATCCGCTGGCGATGAATCCCTCTCCCTCCTGTTCACACTCACTGGGAGGCTGAGCCATGAGAGAGGCTTCAGGGGAGAGAGCGGCTTCCCACCTCCGTTTGCTTTTGTCATTAAAAGGGAGATGCCGTTTCCCCGGTTCGCGGGCAGAGAGGCCTGCGGTCTGTTTGCTTGTTTCTGTGCCCGTAATAAACTTGGATGTGGGACGCGGAGTCTGGGGTTGCATGTGTCTGGGTGACAGTTCACAGAAACGGGGCTGCTTACTCAAGACGGGACCTTTGTGGGTTGTGAACTGTGTCCTGCCAAAAAGTAAAAACAAAAAATACCGTCTCATGTAACGTGAGGAACACCATGGATTCAGCTGAGACGGTTAAGTCAAAATTCCACACGCGCTGGGGCCAGGATGGGGCAGGGCGGGGGGTTAATGAAAAAAAAAACACCCCACCAAAAACATTCAATTTGGAAGAGTGGCTACAGACAAGATCGCAAGAAGAGTTTACTTTGGTGAATATTGCTACTATTATTTGTGTATTTAAAAAAGGAATCGGGCCCCTGAGACCTGTATCATCTTATTAACCCATGTCACCCCCCCCAAAAAACTAATAAAAGTTTAAAACGTAAAATAAAAAGGGAATCGGGACGGGCTGGGGTTTTTACATAGAAGAGGGAAGAAAGAACTTCCTATGGGATAGTTTTGGTTCCCGGTTCTGGGGTGGAAAGGAGATGTCCTGCTTTGAGCTTGTGATGGGTCCCGGTTTCTGTTACGCTTTCATTTCCAGCTCCTGTCTCTCCTAGTTTATTCAGCAAGACGCGACTTGCGCGACTTGCTCCGAGGCTGTGACTTGGACACAGATAAGAAACGCAGATACTCAGGCTCCCAGCCTCAGCTGGAGAGAAAGAACCGCAGGCAGCGAGACAGGGGAGGCCTTGCACTCAGGGTGCTCAGAGCGCTTGGCTTATCGGTTCTCCCATTGGCTCCTAGGCGGGAAAGTAGGGGCTCCCCAGCCTCCACCTGTGAGTCAGCGGGAGCCTCGCAGAGAGATTTGCGTCTCTGCAGAGCTGTCAGCTCCCCTTGGGCCGCGCATTCGCTCATTGGTCACATTTGCTTTTGCAGAGTCAGCACCGGCGGCTGGGGAGGGAGGGGCGGCTGTTGATGTAAAAAAACCAGGCCCGAGGAGTAGACGAATGAATGGAAAGGGCGCTCCCCCCCCCCATGAGTATTAGGGAGACGGGGAGGCAGGTGACAGGGGGAAAAAGGGAGCCGGGCTGGGGTGACCGGGAGGATCTCTACTGAAGAGTGAGCTTCACCTGGCCGGCGTGGCTCAGTGGTTAGAGCCATCGCCTGCTGACCGAAGGGTCCTGGGTTCGATTCTGGCCAAGGGAACGTCCTCGGGTTGCAGGCTCAATCCCCAGCTGTGGTTGGGGACCGTGCAGGAGGCAATCAATTGATGTGTCTCTCTCACATCGATGTTTCTCTCTGCCTCTCTCTGTCCCTCTCTCTCTCCCCCCTCCCTTCTACTCTCTCTGAAGAGCAATGGAAAACATATCCTCGTGTGACGGTTAACAACAAGAAAAAGTGACCTTGACAGAGCCAACAATGCAGAAATCCCGGGGAAGGGCATCCTAGGCAGAGGCAGGGGTAAGTGCAAAGGCCCTGAGGTGAGACTCAGTTCGGCGCGTGTGGGCGCATTAGTGTCCTAGGGCCGCCGTAACAGTACCATGGGCTTGGCAGCTTCAAACAGCTAACACTTGCCCTCTTGGTTCAAATTCACTTCTTCAACTTGGAATTGAAATTGTTAGACGGTTGAGGCTGAGCTGGCAAACTTCCCCAGAAGGAAATTCTTTTTCCCCCCTCCTCACTGTCATGAGCCGATGCCTTCTTATCGTTGCTTAACTCAAGGTCCTTGTGGATGCAAATCACTAAAATCAAGTTCAAAGGAGCCTAAGCAGAGAAAAATTAAAGATAAAAAAGAGAGGTGCCCGGCAGGTGTGGCTCAGCGGTTGAGCGTCGACCTAGAATCCAGGAGATCGCGGTTCGATTCCCAGTTGGGGCACGTGCCCGGGTTGCAGGCTCGATCCCCAGGTTGCGGGCTGGATCCGCAGTAGGCAGCCAGTCAGTGACTCTCATCATTGATGTTTCTATCTCTCTCCCTTCCTTTCTCTGAAATAATATATATTTTTTAAAAAAGAGAGAGAGGAAAATCCTGGTGTGACCTCACAGAAACGGAGAGGAAATGAAGCCAGGCTTGGGCAGCTGCGGGAGACAAGCCCTCGGCCCTGCACCCCGGCCCTTAACCTTGAGCGTGGCCTAGCCCCCCAAACCTGTGTGTCTCGGGTCAGGTTCCCACAGGAGGGAATCTGATTGATCTCAAACCGCTCTTCGTGGCAGGGGCGAGACCACAGTCCTTCGGCAGCTGGGGAAAGGGTACTTTTAAACCACTGTTTGTGTAAAAACATGCTCTGTGGCAGGTGTTCCTCTGATAACATTTCAGATGGCCTTTTGTTTCATCAACTCAAACAGCACGCTTGGGCTCTTATCAGAGTCGATCTCAATTCTCGCACTTCTAACGTTTCTGCTGGGGCATAAAATGACGGCCCCAAGAGAGCGGAGAGGTGACCGTGGCATTGCTTCCTGAAGGTCGGCTGGTTACCGCGTAGGCCCCAGGCGCCTAAGACAGTGTCCAATCATCTTCCCGACACAAGGGTGGGGCAAAAGTAAGTTTACAGTTGTTCGTGTGGGAAATAATACCATTAATAAATAATACAAGAACAGATCTGTGCTTCCAGCACTCGCCACTGTAAGCCCACCCATGTCCCGTCCTGTGTGTCTCAGTCGGCCAGTGGTTCTAGAGCTCGGCCGGAACACCCATAGGTGTTTATTTAAAGCCACTTATCACCTATCAATCTGAACGGGATTTCACACGAGGCCTGCGGTGCTGCACAGCAGAGAAATGCAACCGCGGGAAACATGGAAAAGCAGTGTGAAGGGCAGGTTGACTTTCCATAGGCAAACATTGCCCAACTGCTCCTCCTCTCCTCCCGTCTCCCCTTTGTTCAGGGGTGGGAACCAATCCCAGAATTCACTAACATGCCTATTTTTAAAAAACGGAATGAGAGAGAGAAAAAAATTACACTGTTCTCTGGGGCTCCCAGAGAGGCTGACATTTCAGACATGATTTCAAATATATATATATATATATATTTTAGATTTTTAAAAATTGATATTTAGAGAAAAGAGAAAGAGGGATGGGGAGAGAGAAACATTAGCGTGAGAGGGAAACATCGATCGGCTGCCTCCTGCACGCCCCCTACTGGGGATCGAACCTGCAACCCCGGTATGTGCCCTGATCGGGAATCGAACCAGCAACCTTTCGGCACACGGGGCGATGCCCAACCAACTGAGCCACACCAGCCAGGGTCCAAAAATATATATATTTTAACAAAACTACTAAAATTATTAGAGTCAATCCAGGAAAGCACCTTTCTCAATATTTTTATCTACTGTTATTGCTACTAACAGATAATTTTCACGTAAAGCTCTTAAGAATTGTCTTTCTAAAACAAAAACTGAATGATGCCTCTTTTCCTACCACAAAACCCTTTAATTATCAACAGAATAAAGTTCACACTCAGGGTGGCCTCTTGCCACCAGGCTACGTGGTACCAACGTGGAATGGCAGAGGCAAAAGGGAATGAACTTTGGAATCAGACATCCCTGGGATGAAACCTGAGCTTCGCCACTCGCTGGCTCAGTGCCAGGGACACAGAGAAGACAAAAGAGCCCTAAGACCTTCTAGCTTTTGAAGCTCATGGTGTATTTTTTTCATTGAGATATAATTTACGTACTATAAAATTCACTTTTTTTTTTGCCGCTTACTTTATTGCCTATCTTGTGCAGGACACCAATCAGAAAGAATACATGCCCCCCTATGTTCACAGCAGCATTATTTACAACAGCCAAGATCTGGGAACAGCCCAAGTGCCCATCGGTAGATGAGAGGATAAAAAAGCTGTGGTGCGTTTACACCGCGGAATACTACGCAGCTGTGAAAAAGAAGGGTCTCTTACCCTTTGCAATAGATGGAGGGACCCGGAGCTATCTTAACCCAGCCTGGGAACTCAGGAGCTAGGGAAGAAAAATGGATATATTTGACTATGTAAACAGCAAAACGTTTTGTGTGACAAATGATACCCTAAATAAAGCAGCCAGCTCCAATGGTAGAGCCGGAGAAATATTTGTGATATAAATAACAGTCACCCGCCGCTGTTGAGGAACGTACTGTGTGCCGGGCACCACTGTGTTCACTGTGCAGGTACGAAGTCATTTACGTCCAGAACGACACTACAAAGCAAGAGTGATGGAGGTGACGATGATGATGATGACTTTGTAGGTGAGTCAACGGAGGCTTAACCAGGTTAACCGACTTGCTGAGGTCACACGGCCGGGCAGGAGCTGAGTTCCAACGTGACCTTTGGCCGCCGGCCCCAGAGCCAGTGCTCTCAATCACTTATGAGCGATTCAGCCAGAGGCCAATGGACACTATATAAAGAGCTTTTACGAATTGACCTGAACAAGACAAACAACCGATGCAGAAGTGGACTTCGCCTATAAATAGACGGTCAACAGAGAGGCACAACCAAACGGCCAGCAAGCGTACGAAAGGACCGTCAAATTCAACAGTGGTCAGAAAAATGCCAAGGAAAGAAACCATGGGACCTCGCTTTGCGTCCGTGAGATCGACACAGACCAGACAAGCGATTGACAGCAGATGTTGGCAGGGATATGGAGGAAAGGGCGCGCTCATGCATTCGGAGGTTTGCAGCCACTCGGAAAGCAATCTGGCAACATCTGTTACCATTGAAACTAAACATGCCCTTTGACCCATTAATCCCACTTCTGGGAATCTGTCCCAAAGAAATAAAAAGACCGCTAATTAAAGATAAGGATGTTTATTGGAGCCTCTGTGTGTGTGTGTGTGTGTGTGTGTGTGGCAACAAAGCCAATGCCCATCCAAAGGAAAAGATGGAATGGATTATGCTGTATCCACTCAACAGACCTTTTAATAAGATAAAGTCCATCAGGGTTGGCTGGCCCAAAGGGCTGGCAGGTGTGTGTGGAGGATCCAGCAGTTTTTATAAATCCCTGCAGGCTTTCTGCCTGAGGACGTTATGTTTGGAGCAGCTGAGCCCTTCTGTAGTGTGAGGAGGGAAGCAGAGTAAAGGATGGCTGAGCAGAAAGATGGAAAGAACCTGGGCTCTTGATTGCATCATCGGCAAGCTCTGGGAATGTGATCTCTGTACTTCTGATTATGAAAGAGGGTAAATGCCCTCTTTGCTGAAAACCATTTCTAGTGGGGTTTTCTGTTACGTGCAGCCAAAAGCACCCTAATGATACAGACTTCGAGGTTCTGAAAGAGGAAGGCAAAGGTGCTCTAGTTTGTAGGTAAATAGCTAATGAAGAATTGTGACCAGTTAATTCGCAGGGTTGAGCACGAATTTTGTTTGCGCATGTGTGTGTGTGTGATCCCCAAAGGAACCCCAGTCGCACCCTCCCTGTGTGTCTAGCCAGTCTTAGTATTTCCAAAAACAGGATGGACTTGCTTTAGGTGCAGTATTGACATAATTAAGAGAGTTGTCGGCTCTGAGAACTACGGGCAGGATGGAGTCACAGGCCACACCGCTGTGTAGGGCTTCTCTTGGGATTTGAGAGCTTCACGATGAACACGGAGACGCGACCAAACGTTGTGGAAAAGTCACGCTCTCTCCGTGTGACACATCGGGTCTACGCGGTGAAGGTGAGCACATCCCTCTTCAAAGTCGGGGTGACTTACCTGCGTCACTAGGCCGTGACTGGGAGAAAGCAGAGAGAGGGGAGGGGTTCTCTTTCCACCTCTCCTGTCCCTCGCTCCTCCGTGGTTCGGGAAAGTTCTGTCACGGCCGCCCTATAATATAGGTCCCTGCTCTACTCCACATAGACGAAGGTTTCAGGAAAAGATAAGGCAGCTGGGTGGGGTTTTATAAGGACAGGAAAGGTTCGTAGCAGGGATTAATAACCCAAGTGCTGGATTTGATCTTGCTCTCACAGTATTTCTTGGCAGTTAGTCCTAAATTGTTGTGTAATGTGTAAACTATGAGAGTAAATGACTTTAAGTCGCCTCGGTGAAAACCTGTTTTTCAGCGGATGGATCAAGGGACACAGATCCTGTATCTATGCTGATGAAGGTTGCAGGGACCTACGGGGAGGGAAGGGAGTTAAGATGATTCCTCCGAGACCGTCTACAGGGGCTGTGGAATGAGGCTCCTCTCTGTCTACGCATCTCCGTGGTGGTGTTTTTCCACTCGGCTGGGAGTTCATCAGAGTCAGTGGGTCTTGTCTAGAAAGAGGTGAGTTGTTTATCCCTGAAGTCTTGAGTCGCCCGGAATGTGAAGTATTTCCAAAACAATGAATAAATGGGCTAAAACAAAACAAAATACAAAATCCTGCTGACTTTCCCAAGGCTGCCGGGGTGAGGGCACCGAGTGAAACCTAAGGGACTGTCAACATCCTGGGGGTGGGGTGGGGGTGCCTAGGGGCCAGCTGCAAAGACAGAGAAATTTAACACTGTTCTCTGAGACTCGTCCCTCCAGGTTCTCTTATTTACTTTAAAATCTGTTCCTTTTTAGCTTTTCTACAGACTCAAGGGGATAAGAAAAACACACAGGTGCTTGGTTAAGGCGGCCCAGACCATGGGGCCTGGCAGAAGGGCTAGATTCTGGTTTAAAACACCTGAAAACCGGAAACCTCTGATTATCACAGAGGAAAACACTAAAAGAACACGCATTGTTTATGAATTAGAATCACGGTTGGAAAAAAGTTAGACTTAGCCGTAAAAATCCAAAGGGGAGCCTCGGCTAGTGTTGCTCAGTGGTTGTTACCGGGAACGGGGGGGGGGGGCGCTCAGGGCTGCCCGCAGCTGTGTCCAATTCAGCAGAGGCCGGTTGAATCGCCCAAGGCGCTTAGGGAGCCGCCGGCCAACCAAGACGGGCCCACGAGCATCCAAAGCCTGTGTTCAGGAGCGGCCGAGGGGTCCCTTCCACCACGAACAGGCCGGGGAGGGAGCGCGGCCGCGGGCAGTCCTGGAAGTCGTTCATTCTTCCGATCTTGGCCGCCTGGCGACGTCTCCAGAAGGCGGTATCTTAGCCCATTGTTCGCAGCTGCGCCACCTCCTTAATTGCTTCAGTCGGCGACCAAGGGCCTAGGAGAGAAGAGCTTAAGGAAAAACCCTTAAGTCCCTGCTCACGTAAGTATGTGCTCCACAATTTTATAAGTAATATAATTATATTTCAGATTGATTCAGGTGCTCAGTCTTTGGAAATTATTAAGTGGCCCTAAATCAGTTCGAGCGTCGGCCCGAGCACCAAAGGGTGGAAGGTTCGATTCCCGGTCAAGGGCATGTACCTGGGTTGCAGGTTTGACCCCGGGCCCATCGGGGCGTGTGAGGGAGGCAACCCACCGATGCTCTCACATCGATGTTTTTCTCCCTCCCTCCCTCCCTTCCACTCTCTCTAAAAATCAATGGAAAGATATCCTCAGGAAAGGATTAAAAAAAGAGAGAAGCAGCAGCACGTGCTTTCGTATCATTTGATGAGTCAAGTTTTCCTAGATGTCCTGGCTCCATACGACCCAAAACATGAACGACGACAGGGCACGTGACGTCACGGGGTGAGGGGAAGGGGAAGAAATTTTGTAAATAACCACTTCTCCTTTTGAGGTATGAAATATAGTGCGGGGCTGTGTCCTTTCAAGGCTTAAAAAGGAACCAAGTCTATATAAAGAACACTGGGGAAAAAGGAGCTGACCGCTTTGGTTCTGAGATAACTCAAGTCCTCCTGGTTCCTCGCGTGACCTCTCTGAATACGAGGAATGTCCTGCTGCCTCACACGGGTAAGCATATTCCTGTAAGTGAGACATTCCCTTAAGTGATACTGAATAAACATGGTAGGGAACGCCGGAGCCCGGGCCGGTGCGGCTCAGTTGGAGCATCGCCTGGTGCACCAGGAGGTCGCCGGCTCGATTCCCCGTCAGGGCACGCGCCTGGGCTTCAGGCTGATCCCCAGCAGGGGGCGTGCACGAGGCGGCCGACCTATGTTTCTCTCTTGCTCCCTCTCTCTGAAATCAATAAAGACATATTTAAAAAAAAAACAAAACGAACTACTGCCACACAAAATAACATAGGTGAATCTTTTAATGTCAAAAAATGAAGTCAGACTCTAGATCGGTCCATTTATAGGAAGTTAAAAACCATGGAAACACGTAGTAACCTGTGATAAAGGTCACCACAGCGGTTACCTTTGGGGAGAGTGCACTCTGGGAAGGGGCGCGAGGGAAGTCGTCTGGGACCCTAGAACGTTCTGTCTTGATAAGTATTATGATACAATAGCATAAATATGTAAGGAGCTGTAACCACCGGCCCACCACACCTACGACACCAGCATTCACCAGGAAAAACCCTGCTGGTCACCCAAGCTCCTCCGTGGGCTTAGTCGGCGACTCCCAGCCGGACAGACGTGATCGCCAGAATTAATCAGTATTGTTCTCTCACTCAAAAACGTGTCAAAAACTACCCGAGGGAGGATCCGATGTGTTTACAACAAACACAGCTTCCAGCCCCAGAGCAGCAGTATGGAAAAGACTGAATCTCCTACTAATAAAATCCCCGCCTCCAAGTCGACGGAATGGAAACCTAGCACCTCATTCAGAACAAGAGATGATGCAAGAATAGCCGTGAGCCATGAAAATTAGCGATAGTGCCTTCACTTAGTCGCTGCTAACTCCCCCTTTTCTCTGTGTGCAAGGAGGGGCTGCCGTTGGTTCGTGTGATCATGAAACATTCAAGGGAAAAGAACTACCCTGATCAGGGGCAGTCAACCCACCTACCTCGTACATATTTGTCCAGGGTCTACTACACGAGGCACTTCTGGGCGTTGGGGACAAAATGAACAGTGAGTTGACCGATAAGCCAACAGATAGTTTGGATGGATTGTGAAGGTCAATGTCCATGTCACAGCAGGTCACTGGGGGCGCAGGAGAGGCCGCCGAGGCTGGGCTGGTTGGGGAAGGCTGGTCAGAGGACAGGCGCCGAGCTACAGAGACGGGGGGCTGGATCTCGCAGGACGGTCCAAGCCACAGTAAGGGGGGGCGGGGAGCACGGAGCTGTGACGGGTCCAGCCTTCACACACAGTGCTTTTTGAAAACGGGACCCTGCACAGGGAAGGCCTTTGTGCAGGTCCGCTCAGGGGAGAGCCTTTTATAACCCATCTTCCCAGAGTGCGTCAGTCGGCAACCTGGGTTTTACACTACATGAAACGGGGAGCCAATGAAAAGTGTGAGGCCAGGCACTGAGGACATCAGGCTTTCATTTTTAAAAAAACATACTTAGGCAACAGTACGGAGACAAGAGTGGAGTAATTAAAAAATAAAACAATCAAGGCTAATAAAAATAGTACGATAAATATAACAGACCCGGCTAACTGCATACTTGAATGTCAGATGACCTTATCCTAAAAGAAATTCAAATACATTTTATGTTTCAAAACTTGACTTCTCTGGCACACTGGAGGCCAACCCTTTGCTTCTGAGAATTGTATTCGGATCAGGGACGTGGTGTTGGGGCTGGGAAAGGGCTGTTTTAGCTGCGCTTGAGTCAGTCCGGCAGCCGGCTCTTTCTTATTTGTGACATTCTAGTGCCACCCCTTGACCCTTCCGTCTCCTTGCACGTTTGTGCCCAAGGATACAAGTAAGGGCTGTGCTTGCAATGCCGGCCTTACGGTTGGGTCACATAAGTATCAAAGAAATGCAAACCTAAGTAGTAAGATACCACTGTCACCTACGGGATAAGCAGGAAGCTTTTAAAAGGTCGCTCGGCGTGGGAGATGGATGCAGGCGAGCAGGCGCTCGTTCGCCCGGGGCAGGGATGGGCGTTTGCCGAGGCCTGCGATGCACGCGCGTGACACTTGCACCGAGCCTTCAACACGGCCTTCCTTCCTTCTAATCTGGTCAGTCCGTTCCTCGGAGTACATCTTAAGGAAATAATTGCAAATGTGGGAAAAGCTTTGTGCAAAATGCTGCTGCATCCTATGTAAGTGTCCCAAAGAGAGCAGGGGAAGGACCACTCAGGCTTCGGGAAGTTCTGCAACCAGCCCCGGAGCACGCGACGCGCTCGGCTAGTCCGGGGTGCAGCCAGAATTCAAACCCAGACTTCTTTTATTCCAAAACCCGTGTTTTCAGTCACAATCTGGTATAGAAACGATGTTTTCTCAACTGACAAAACAAGCAAACGAATCGTAGCAACGCCAAGTTATTCACAAGCACAGCAAACGATGACGAGGGTGGAGTAAGAGCTACGGTGTTGGCGTGCGCGTGGAGGCCTCTGCCCGCTTTCGGCGCCTCACTGCCCTCCTGGCCGGCCTCCCACTCCCGGCCTTCCAGCCCGCACACCGCACGCCCGACTCCTGGCCAGAGGCTTCTGCTCGGCCCTGCCCTTTCCTGGCACTGGCATGAGAAGGAGAGGTTGGAGAAAGCACGGAGGCACTTCTTTTCTCTTTCGGTGGCGGCGTGGCAGAGGGAGCCGCAGGGAAGGATGCCCGAGGGCGCTGCGGGCGGCGGTGGAGGGGGGCAGCAGACCAGAGCGGAGGAGACTGGGCCTCTGGGGGGAGCAGCGGGGGCTCCACCAGCTCTGCTGTGAATCCGGCTGGAGGCTCCAACCCAGAGGCAGGAAGGAGCAGCTCCCTGACCTTAGACCAACAGCCTTTCCCCCTTTTTCCTCCCAAGCCACCCCATCTCCTTTTTGCCTCTCAGTTCTTTTAATACCTTTAAAACCAATTCCCGGCACTCAATCCATCTCCACGTGAATTACCTAGAGAGTTTTCTATTTTTCTGTCTGGCCACTGACGGACACACGCTGCAGCAAAGACAATATACATGTTTACTACAATACCATCAAAAAGAAGGACATTCTTATTTTTATAGGTGGAAGACATTGGCTATAAGTAGTTGCTTTTCTTCTGGGGGGGGAAGAAGCAAAATATTTTTGTATTTTGTTTCCTTTATATATGGTACAAAAAAAAAAATGACAGTCTCTATAAGTTAAAGTTACACAACTAGCAAATAAAAGATTTATTAACATAGGATATGAGTTTTTTATGGGACAATCGGGCTACCAAGTGTCTTAGTTATCACTTGTCAAAGGACATTTGACAACAGCTATAACACAGAGACTGCACGATTTAAAAACCATAATAAATAGGGTCGGTTAATAGCGGGCTCCAAATGTCCTCTTGTGCTCCCAGAAAAACGTCTGATGATTTACTAGGATCCATTTAGAAACACCTAAATGGGAAGAAACACAGAAGTATCTTCATGAGTGTCATTTAGTGTTTTTACCTGAAAAATTTTTTTTTTTTTTTTTTACAATTGCAAATTCCTCTTTTTTCCATAGTGGACATCTATGTTTTAGGGAGCTAAGAAAGGAGAAGTAGCCCGGCCAGCGTGGCTGAGCAGCTGAACATTGACCTAGGATCCAGGAGATCAGTTTGATTCCCGGTCAGGGCACATGCCCGGGTTGCGGGCTTGATCCCCAGCAGGGGGCATGCAGGAGGCAGCTGATGAATGACTCTCATCATTGATGTTTCTCTCTCTCTCTCTCTCTCTCCCTCTCCCTTCCTCTCTCTGAAGTCAATAAAAACATATTAAAAAATAAAAAACAAAAACTGCTTGACACAGAGCTGAGAGGAGGACCATGGCCTCTTCCTTTCTGGCTGGGGACTCACACACACACAAAAAAACAGAGAAATATACGCAATCCCACGTGAAAATGCGCTGCTCTCTAGAACAAGTCTGGCTCAATGTCAGGACCCTGGAAATAAGAGATGGCGTCAGGGGAGCGTCCAGGTAACTGCAGGCGGCGTTACCTTCAGGATCTCACAGGGAGCCGCATCTGCCGGCACAGGCATCCCACGGTGCTTAGAGTACTCAGTGACAAAGACGGAGGCTTCATCTAAACTGTGGTATTGAAGGAAAAAGAATGGCGTGAGGACACTCTCAGGGCGACGACTACGCTCACTAGCTGGATTGCGGTGCCAGCGTTACAGGGTTAGACACTTTCAAAATTCATCAGGCTGCACCCCTGATATATGTGCAGCCGGTTCTACATAGATTATACCCCAGAAAGATAACACTTGTGCCCAGATGACAACATGAGATTATGGCTGGATCACAGTGACAAACAAGCAGACTGCTGACCTCTGGGTGCCTGCAGCAGTGTTACAGTGTAACATTCGGAGCCTTTCATTGCAACCAAATAGCTCTGTAACTGATATCTTCCTCCAAAATAAAGATACATCTTAAGGAAATTGTATAGTGCTTTTTTAAATTCACATACCTTAATTCTTTTGCCAAATAGGTCACCAGGTCAGTGACGTTGCTAGTGTTCATCATGTGCAGCTTCAACACTTGAAAGTATTTTGTCTTCACCAAAACCCCAAAGTCCTTCTTATTTATGATATTATTCAGAACCAGGTTTCGAATCTGCAGAATGACAGGTGGTGTGATATTAAAAATGTGTTTGATGCCAAGTTCTATTCAATACTGGAATATTTGTGACAGTCAGGAGTTAGGCCATCTCGTTGTAGCTAAGCTAAGCCTCCTTTCGGGGGGTGGGGAGGAAGAGGCCCATTGCAACACTGTGTAGAGTAAATGAGTAAAAGGTAATTGTTGTTAAGCACTTTAGGATTTTTTTTTATGAGCATAGCAATAATAAGACAGCCAGAGTCCCGGCTTTTTTTAAAAAAAATTATAGGTTTTAATAAAAGCAAAATAACTGTACATATTAACAAAGAGACTGAGGTAGTAATTTTCCGCTTCATCTTGGTTTGGGGGAAATGATTACCTTCTAATACCTAACTTTTCACAGCAAAAGGAGATGGGATTTTCTCTTACTTGATGTGAAAACCCCGCCAACTGGCCAGTATTCATATGTTCTTCTAACTGCTGCAAGATGATCTGAGGATCACACGAGTTCAGAAAGTTCTAGAGAAACAAAAACATAATTAACGGAAAAGGATAATTACTACGAATTCCTGTCAAATCTGTAAGGTTTTCATTTTTGAATCTGAAATGTCTTAAAGGATTTCTATTACAGGAAAAAAGGCCTTGGTCAACAAAAATTTATTGACATAAGGAAAAAAGGCAGTTTACAAAAAAATACCCATGCCAACAGCAAGAGCTGTTTAGTGAGCATTTTGTGGTTCTAAGTGCCAAAAGGAGTCTATTTAGACACTAAAACTTTGAAAAGCGGCAACGGATGAGCTTATAAATAGAACAGAGCAGCCTTAGCGATGAGCACAGCTTTGAGACATGAAACAAACAGAACCAATGAGAAATAAAAACCTGTGTGTTCGTTCTCACGGATCTCTGTCTACTGGCTTCACTACCTTTGGGGAAATAACCGAAACATCTCCAAATGCTTCGTTCTACTAGTTCTGTATTATAGAGGGAGGGAGTTAGTTTTTAAAGCCCTGTCCTCAGAATGCTGTGGCTCCCACACCCAAGACCCGACTCTCTCCTCTCTCCCATCTCTCCCCTCCGATCCCTAAGTCGAGCTGCCTTCCTCCAGGCCTCTCCCTCTAGTTCATCTTCATTCACTGCTACCACCCTACACTGGGGAGGGATCCCCTCAAGCTATCCCGGCCTCTCCACAAGGCTGCTGTGCGTGGATTAAGAGAGATAACAACCTCCCCAGTTTCCTTTCTCAACACCTCTCTCCTCTGTTCAAGCTGACGTGGATTATTCCTTCTGAAATATTCTCTGATCATTTCTCTTTACTCTTCTGGGAAAATTCATTGTTCCTCACTGACGAAGATGCGCTCTCAAGGCATCCCTCAGCCTAGCCTCAGTCCCTCTTCCATCTCACCCTCCCACGAAACCTCCCACAACCCCCTGTACTGCTCATACTGATGTAGCCCTGCTTTGCAGGTTTGGTCAAAAGAAAATGCAGCCTTTCTCAGGAGACATGCAATATGAGACCTTCCATTTTTCTGGCAGCCCCGGAGGGATGGTTTCCAAGATACCTTAATCTGCTGGTGTCTTTTTTCCGAGTGGGGCATGAGCATGAGACAGGCTAATGCAAACGCCGGGAGCTCTAACTGGACATACTGCCTGGCGACTCCAATCATGTCGAGATCGCCCGAAACCGGACATCTTCGAGAGAGCACACGGTCAGTCACTAGATGATACTGTCAGAGTCCCTCGATTCCAGTTTCCCACAGTTGTTAGTTGCCTATGCTTTCAACAATTTTAAACATTATGAGTAACTCTTCTACGGCACTCTTCCCGGAATAAGAGGATCTACCTACAGGAACGCAGCCGCTGGCTGCTGCTATGAGTACGCCTGAAAGCCTCCACACGCCTAAGACAAATCCTCAGAACACTCACAATCTGTGAGAGGACACGGTGTCCCTCAGGGTAGTCACAGAGGGCACTCTATACCGACATTCAAAGTGGGGGTCATCTGAATATCCATTTACGAGCTGTACCTCACGTGGAGAGTAGACATTAGGAAAATAAGATATTTCATTTCAAAAACAAGTGGTATGCTTTCCTTCCCAAGAAAAAGGAATTACTCACAAGAGATGTTTATTAAAAAGGAATTTGAGAGGCAGTAACTTGGATTTTTTTTGAGGGGTAGGAAAACAAATATTTTACTTACTCGAGAACAGCAATGAGACTTTCACAACAATCTGATAACTGGCTGGGGCTTAAAGGGCAAGAGGCTGAAATAAAAAACAACGAAAGTGTGTATTATACACACACAGCTGTAAGGTGCTGTTCTCAATGTCCCAGAGGAGAGGACCTACCTGAAAGGAGGGGTATCTGCACCACCCGCTGCCAGGCCTTGCTGAAGTAGGGAACCTGTGGGGATGAGCATATGACAGAGCTCACGCCTGGGCTATCAGCAGCTCTTTATTTTACAGCCATAAGATATATACAAAAGCTTATGTGCTAGGTGCTAAAACCAAAGTCCTAAGTTGACATCTCTGTGTTTGAGGTGATTAGATTCTAGGATAATTTTCAGCAGCCCCTAACCGGGTTGCTCAGTTGGTTAGAGCATCGTCTGGATACACCAAAGTTGCAGGTTCGATCCCCAGTCAGGGCACATACAAGAATCAACCAATGATGCATAAGAAAGTGGAACAACAAATCGATGTTTCTCTCTCTCTCAAATAAATTTTAAAAACCCCCACTTAATTGTACATTTTAAAAGGGTGAATTTTACATGTGTGAATTATATTTTAATTAAAAAAAAAAAAAAAAAAGAAATCTCTGCCGGGCCAGGAATGGAACTGGTGACCTCCCAGTGCATGGACGACACTCGACCAACTGAGCCACACCGGCCACGGCAGTCCTGTTCTTTACTAAGGAGACGATCACTAACCCAATGTGCCCAGCCGCCACAAGGCCAGAGAGTATAAACACTAAATTCTATAAAACTTACTTAAAAAAACAAAACTCCATACCTGCCATAAAGAATGGATACTAGAAATGGCTGTTAAAACTTTCCTTAGGTAAAGGATCTGTGGGAAAAAAAATAAAGAAAAAAACATTCCAAAGATCATCAAAATAGAAAATTTCCACATGAAGTATCGGGTTCTTTTGAAAGGAATATCAGTTGAATTTATCTCCCCTGAGACCTGCCGAAGCAGTTCACTCACAAACTCCCAAATATCAAGAGGCCGGGGAACCCAGCCCTCCACTCGTTTCCTGTGAGATCTGTGTCATTTTTCGAGTCTGCATTTTCTCTGGCCTCACACTAACTCCTTCAAGTCTGGCCTGAACCCAGCAAAAACGAGCGCTTTAACCTACACATACCGTAGCCCAGGGCACCGAGTCTTACCATGTTGAAGCCAAGCAGCTTTTGCAGGAGTCCGTTCCACAGCTGCAGATCATAGATTTTGTATTCTAAACAGAGCTCGGTCACCAATCTTACTGCCTAAAGCAGGGGGGGAAAAATTGTACTGCTTTAAGGCACCAGACAATTAGACCACCTCTGGGAAAGGCATGCATCCCGCCCTGGGCTCCAAAGGCCTAGAGACTAAATCCCCAACAGCCAGGAGGAAGTGGAACTACACCCCTCCCAACCTAGGAACCTCTCTCCTCCTGTCCAGGCGAGGACAGGCGGGCCTTGGGGAGGATTAGAGACCTGCCCTCTCTCCTAGACAGGGACGGCCTTAGGCCTTCAGGAAGAGAGGGAAGGGGACTCCCAAATTGCCTTGTCATCCACTGGGACAGGCATGAACCAGGAGATCGAGGTTTGACTCCTGGTCAGGGCACAGGCCTGGGTTTGGGCTTGTTCCCCAGCAGGGGGCGTGCAGAAGGCAGCTGATCAATGTCTCTCATGATCGATGTTTCTCTCTCTCTCCCTCTCCAATCAATAAAAACATATTAAAGAAAAAAAAAGGACAGAAGAGGGCCTCACAGCCACAGACCTACTCGGGAATAAAGTCCCCCGGTTTTCTCCTTCGGGCACCCGAGGAGCAGCAGCAGCTGAGCAAACGGAGGTAGCAGCCCCACCCTTGGATGACTCGGGTACATACCATGGACTCGTGGCTGTGGTTTTTCCAAAGACCCTTAATCATTCCTTCCTTAGGGCTGTTGCAGAACAATTCATATGTGATGGGGATATTCAAAGTCTCAAAAGATGCCAGGAAAGTTATACATTTCAGATAAGACCTGGAAACAGAGGCATTTACGGAAAAGGTCTCATGGGCCGCGTTTACACTTAAAAAAATGAAATAAAAGCCACCCTACGGGTAAACATAGGCCTGTTTGTTTTTAAATGCCTGTTTAAGGCTTCTAAATATATTCACCGAGTATAATATTAGAAAGAAATCAATCTGAGCAAGACGTCAGTGTCCAACATCTCCCAGGAACGAGGGAAACAAGATGTTCTCCAAGGCCTATTTCCCTGCTGCCAAATGTCCAGGACTAGAGGCTCCATCTCCGCGGCCACCCTAACGCACCCTTAGGAACCAAGGGCTATGCAGGTTATCCTTCCAAACAAAGACCTGTCACCTGTTTCTCAGTACAGTTTTAAAAATTCTACTCACTTGACGTCTTCGATGGATTTTTTGAAGAGAGACTCTATGGTTTCCTTGTCAGCCAGGTAGAGGAGACACTGAAGGGCCCGTGTTCTGTGGGCAAAGGTCAACTGACGCATATCCAACGTCTGTAAAACCAAAGAAGGTTTGGAGGGTTGTGTGCCTGCGTGCTGTGCCTGGGTTAAAGCTTGGGCAACATAAGCAACATCATTTAAAAAAAAATTAAAACCAATCTCTGCTCTGGGCGAGTCAGTGGTTTGCAAAGTGTGGTCCATGGAACCCTGAGGAGTGTTCCTCAAACTCATTCAGGGGGGAAAGGTCAAAACTGTTTTCCTAGTAACACGGCTGGTTCAGCTCAAGGCAGGAACCCGCCACCGTGGCAGCAGCCGCTGGATTCTCCACAGCCCAGCCTTCGCAGTATCGAAAGCAAGCGATGGCCCCTGCTTAAGAAGGTTCTTGGTGAAGCAGTAGAAATTAATTTTATAAACCTCGACTCTTGAATATATTAATAAGGGTTCACATTTGAATACATATTAATGTTAGTTAGTGAAAATGTACTCATCAATGGGAGGCGTGTGTAGAGCATGCTTTTCCGTATGATGGTTTTTTCAGGGGAAAGCGCTTGTACTGTGAGCTGAAGGAGCCACTTTTCCTGGAACACCATTCTTACCTGGAAAGATGACTGATGTGCTTGGGGAAAAGGGGATATTTTCCCCTTGCTGTCAAGGACATGCCCTCAGCACCGCAGACCTCCTCCCTTCCCTTCTACCTACACCTTCCTCTCCCTGGGCTCCAGCTGCCTTGGAATATTTCTAGATGCACAAGCCAGAAAGCAAAGAGGCTGGGCTGCCTTTAGGGAAGGGACAAGGGATGGTTTGGTCCAGGTGAATCTTAGTGGCATGAATGGAGGGGAAAGACAGGTTACACAGGGCCCTGAGGCCAGGGTGGAGGCTTCTCTGGTTGGCCCCTTGCTCTGAGGAATGCTGACCAACTGGGGAGTTGGTAACTGTGAGTTAGATAACCCATGGGAACGGGCACACCATTCAGCTGGCTAAATGGGATGTGACCGGAGCCAAAGTGAGACATGCTTCGGGTAAGTACACAAGTGAGCAGTATCTTAATCATGTTAGTGATATCGAGCATGGAAATATGCAGGAAAAAACAGTAAGCTGAGATGCAGACATGAATCCTGACTAAGTTCCGAGGACTTACAGTTGTAGCTGATGTTGCGAAGATAAACAGCATTCTTGAACTATAGTCAATCGGACGAGACAGGAGGAGATACAGGACCCTGGAAAAAAAATTTTAAGTTTAGTGATAGATTACCACTGTCCACAGAGAAAGTCATTAGACCTCAAGGGCTATGGGTCAAGGACATTTTTGCTTTCCCTTTTATCTAAAGACCATAATAAATTCAATAAACACAGTCTTCTCATCTATGAAATGGCTAGTCGATCTCTGACCATTTAAATTCTCTCCATTTAAGAAATTAGTATGAATAATAGCTGCAAAGTGCATTGAACACTATGCATGGACAATTCTGTTTTCATTTCACAGGACATTTCAACCTGTGGACTTGGGGTTGAATGGCCCCCTCCAGAGAAGGAAGGGCAAGAGGGACCAGGGGGTGGTGGAGCTTTCTATGGGAAAAGACTGGAAGTTATGAAACTGGCATGAAGGAAAAATCCCTTTTGGAGTTTGTTTCTTGGGACACTCTCTGTTTGAATTGTTTCCCTCTAAGACTTCCCTGTGGCTGACTCATTACCTTGTGCTTAGCCAAAGGTGCCCCTGCCCACAACACTATGCAAGGACCAGGTGAAGTCCAGAGGGAAGGAGGCCATGGAGGCGGTGGTAGGCCAGCTCTGTCCAAATCAGGAGAAATTCTCCCCTTCGGTTTGTCTTTCCACTTCGTCTCTCAGATCTCCGGGACTGAGGCAGGGCTTCACGAGTGACCTGACCTACTTCTGGCCGAGACCAGGAATGGCACGAAGCTGGCCTGCGAGCCACCACTCCCTCTCCCACGCCCAGGCCACGCACCACTAATGGATTACCACATTCTCTCTGATTTGGGCCCAGATAGTCTTCTCAGGACGTTGTGACCAATCAGATTCAGCACACTGGACGAGCCCGATGTGCCTTCTTTGGTCTCAGGTTGGCAGGGAGAAGAAATCCTGGTCACCAGGGGGAGAGGGCGGAAAGGGGTCTGGGGCCAAGCTCTCAGCTGAGGAAAGGTCTCCTTTGCTTGAGGTGAGCTCTCTGCTAAAGACATTCTCAGTGCCCTCAACACTCTGGTAGGAACTCACTGAGGGCTCAGAAATCCTGAATCTTGGCTGCTGCTTATTTATTCCTGGGGATACTTATGTCTGCTCACAGCAACACATCAAAGAATTGATTCTTCTCAGAGACTCTGGTCCACGTTAGATCAAGAATATATTTTCAAAACCGACCTCCGACACGTTTACCAGTAAGATTCCTATCGGGCAGCAGGGTACAGACAAGTGTAAGGAGAGAGAGAGTTACCTTCGTAGTGCTTCATCTTCTTGAAGTTCGAATATTTCTGATGGGTTCTTTGAAAAAGTGAGGAGAGAAAAAAAAAAGTAAAAACTCAAGTCATGTTTGTTGATCTAGACAAAGTTATGAAAACTTATTAGATGGAAAACTCAATATAAAAGACTGTGCTCACACACAAGAAATTACAGTACGACTCATTACTTTAAGATTTCTGCTTAGGAAACAGGCTCATTCAGTTGAGAAATAATTACTGAGCCTGGCCGGGCGTGGCTCAGCGGTTGAGCGTCGACCTAGGATCCAGGCGATCGGGGCTCGATTCCTGGTCAGGGCACATGCCCGGGTTGTGGGCTCGATCAATGACTCTCTCATCATTGATGTTTCTGTCTCTCTCTCTCCCTCTCCTTTCCTCTGTCTGAAATCAATAAAAATATATTAAAAAAAAAAAAAATTACTGAGCCTTGTTCTTAGGAAACGTACTTACAACTATTGAAGGGTAAGAGGGGCATGACATGCGCGATTTACCCTCAAGTGGTTCAGACAGATCTCATGACTATACGTATCACAGGGAGAGTATTAAAGCAAATATGGCCAAACCTTAACCACTGATGGAGTCGGGTGAAGGGTAGACAGGAATTACTATTATTGTTCCTAAATATGTTTTTATTGATTTGAGAGAGAGGAAGGGAGAGGGAGAGAGAGAAACATCAATGATGAGAGCCACTGATCGGCTGCCTCCTGCACGCCCCCTGCTGGGGATCGAGCAGCAACCTGGGCTTGTGTCCTGACTGGGAATCGAACTGCAACCTCCTGGTTCATAGGTCGACGCTCAACCACTGAGCCACGCCGGCTGGGCAGGAATTCTTTTATACCATCCCGACTTTTCTGTATGTTTAAAATTACTTCAAAATAAAAAGTCATTCCCATGAATCTGAGTGTAAGAACAGGCTACTGCTTTTACACAGGTATTTGCCTGGAATCACCAATGAAAAGGTAAAACAGCTGCAAAACACTATTTAAGCCAAAAAGAAAAAACTTTGCTAAAACTCAGCCGATAGTAGAAGGTATGAAACGGAACAGAGGTTCCTTCTTTACGGTTCCGTGCTCCTAACAGGTAAGAGGTACTCTGGAGAACACGCTCACCTCTCCGGGCTTTGCAGACGGGCACAGCCATTTTTCCAGCAGCATGTCCCAAAGCTTTTCCAAATTAATTTCATTGACTTCGGCTATTTCTTTAGCAGCTGCGTGAATATCTAAGATATTCAAGAGGTAAAGAGTTAAAGAGAGAAAAGTCCACGCGCTCAATGCAGACGACTGGGAATCAAAGCGGCGGCTCTCCCGGGACAGGGATGAGCAGGGTCTGCCCTCACCGGGACCGTCTCTGCCGGACGCGCTCTGAATCCTGCGGTCGATGCTGGGGTGCTCGTACAGGCTGGCAATGAGGTGTGCGGGCTTCCCGATCACTCTGAGGTACTCTGCCGTGTTCAGCTTGTGGGCTATGAGCACGGCCTCCGTGCCCGAGCGCCGGTACTGCACGTGCAGCTTCTTCAGCAAAGCCTCGGCTTTCTCACGCGTTTCATCCTATAAAAAGTCCCGCGCACAGGGCACGCTCACTCTCCAAGGCTCGAGGGAGGCACAGAACCCGCCCTTCGTTTTTCACACTGAGTTTAATTTTTTTTTTTTTAAACCCTCACCCGAGGATATTTTTTCCGTTGATTTTCAGAGAGACACCCCGATGGGTTGCCTCCCACACGAACCCCAAAAGGGACCGGGGATCAAACCTGCAACCCAGGTTCGTGCCCTTGACCGGAATCAAAGCCGAGACCCTTTGGTGCATGGGCCGACGCTAGGGCTAGAATCCATCTTTATCAATCAACGGAGGGCCCTGCCTTAGTGACATCACTATGGATCCCACACGAAGGCAGAGTTTTGTTTCTCCATTTCAGGCATCCAGTCCAGACACACCTTAGGTGGGATATTCTGTAGCCATCTCTCGGCTAAATACAGGCAGAATTTCAAACTGGACATCTTGAAGGAACCTAAAAATACCAAGTAGGGACTGATAAGCAAATCTTAATCCTTTCAAGACCATGTATTCTAGTCGAATTAGCAAGTTGATATATTTTTTTAAATTATAAAAATGTGTACCCGTAGTAAAGAACAATTTAAACAGGACAAAAAAACACAAATTAGGAAGCAAACCCAGAGGCCCCTCCTTCAGCCTCCATTCCTACTCCCTAGAGTCTCATGTTCCTCCAGAAATTTCCTCTGTGTGCACATTTTAGCCTTAATGGGGTGAGATTCTACACGTAGTATGATTTGCTGTTCTCACTTAATATACATCTTGGACATCTTTCCAAAAATCAGCTACATAGTATTCCGTTCTATGAATATGCTCTATTTTTAAAACCAGTTCCTGGCCAATGAACATTAAAAAAACACACAAAAAACTTCAACTTTCATTACAATGAAAACCATGGCAACGAGTGCGCGTGTTTGTGGACTCGTCTGTGTGGGAACACCTGAGGGTTCATTATTGGACGTGTGATTGGCTACTGGGACGAAAGCATCAATTTCTATTCCCTCCGTCAGGGTGGGGCCTACATTCCCACCCGCTGAGCAAGCAGAAAGGAGTTTTGCTTACTTGCCTGGGGCCATTTTAGCCCTCAGCAGTAAAACCAGTGAAGGCAGAGGGCACATGCCTTTCTGAACTGTCCTAATGCTTCTCCTTAAAGCCATGAAAGTGCTCTCTCTCTTTTTTTTTTACTACAAGTTCACAAAGCAACCCAGCTGACCATTTTCAGGGCAGTCAGGGGAAAAGTCCGTACCTTCGGGGATATCCTGGGCAAGGCTGATGGCAATCGCCACAGCCCATTCGGGGTTGACTATGGACAACAGGTAGGACTCGATGGTCTGGGTGATCCTCGTTATTTCCTTGTTAATCAGGGTGGAGGACTTGGCTTGTGGTAGCTTCACCAGTTTGGGCTTCAGTTTTTTTTCAAAGACGTGCTTGGCGGTAGACACATACAGAGTGTCCAGAGAGAACTTCAAAGAGAAAAGCAAAGCCAAGGCTGACTGATAGGTGAAAGCAGCACGCAGCGCTCTGCAAGGTACGCGAGTTAATTCAAGGATGAGGAAACATCTTGCAAAGCTCCCACCTATTACCTTCATCAGCTTGGAAATCAAGAGCAGTGTTGGGAAGGACTCCTCGCTGAGTTCCGTGGCTGGAGAGCAAACGAGGTCGATATGATTTGCTTAAGGAGAGGATTTTGGAGACTCAGTAACATTCATGAGACGTTCAAGAACTTACATAGAATTTTCCAGAAGTTCTGGGCTGTGCCAAAAAATATCAGGTGGAAAGGCAGCCTGGTCTGGGCGGCGGACGGCAGCGTGATCACGTGCTCCAGCATGTACTGGTACTCCAGGTCCACCGGCGGGGAGAGCCTCCTGTAGGACTTCAGGTGCTTCAGCAGACTCAGCGCCTGCGTTAGAAGAAAACGTTTTCCTGAGGCTACATCGATCCTGCGCGTTTCTGAATCACCTAACTCTACGCTATCCTAGGTTTCCATTTCTGAGACAGTGCTGTTTCCATCAAGATGACCAAAACTTTCTAGTTTTACCTTTTTAAAAAAATATATCTTTATTGATTTTAGAGAGAAGACGGGAGAGAGAGAGAAACATCGATGAGAGTCACTGATTGGCTGCCTCCTGCACGCCCCCTACTGGGGGTCGAGCCCACAACCCAGGCATGTGCCCTGACTGGGAATCAAACCCCGATCTCCTGGATCCTAGGTTGATGCTCGACTGCTGAGCTACACCGGCCCGGCCTGCAGTTTTACCTTTTAACGTTACTCTTCTAAACTGTAACTGATGTGGTCACTAAAGAAATTATCCAGCAGAGCCCTGTGGGTGGTGGGATGTGGAAGCAAGGGTCTGGCAGTTCCCTATGCCCCCTTCACCTAGTTTGAGAGCTGTCTCCAAAATATTTGATCTCGTTTTTAAATACAGAGGCAGTAGATCTAAAACTTATCTTCTGTGTCCTTTACTTTACTTCAGTTTTTGTATCTTATATTTTTCCTGGCTTGTACAAATAACCTTTGGAATCAACCCATTTTAACTTTTAAAATCCAATTAAAAAAGAAAACATAAAAGTTACTATGACCAAAATTCAGAAAAAACTAAGAAGTTACTGAAAGTACTGAAATAGGATTGAGTGAGGCCCAGACCTACCTACTAACAGAAAAAGACGAGTGGGATGTGGGCACCACAAACATTTTCATCCCCCGGGTGACAAATAATTTTGCCTTAATTTCTCCGAGTCAGTCTGTTAATGGTTTCACAGTCTTAGACTTAAACTGCCTCAGTAGAGCAAAAACTGGATTAAGATAAATGATAAAATATGGAGAGCAAGGAAACCCTTCTTACTTCGGAATCCCTTTTAAAGAAAAGGAACCAGAATAGGGGTAATGTGGAGTTTCAGGGGAGCCCAAAGGTGTCGGGAAAGACACTGCATAACTAATTTTTTAAAGATCCAAATAAAAACAAAAAGGTAACTAAACAACATATTTGCTATACCTGATTAATATTAATGTTGGTTATTTTCTCGTCAGCTCTTTCAATAACTTTCAGGACAATTTCGACCATTTCATAATCGTAGGGGTCCAACTGTATAAAACCAAAAATATGTGAGAATTTGATAAGATGGTGCCAGGCTGGTAGACGGTTTAATTCAGTTATGTTCCTCAGTATGGAGGTTACGAATACAAAATCTCAGAGCATTGCAATGTTATTTTTTAAAAAAACAACAGCATTTTCTCATGTCTAAAATTAGTTCTATTAGGATAAACACACACGCTTTAAAATGTCTCAAAAGTCACTTTTTTAAAAAGCTGGATAAGGCAATATTGTTTTAATAAAGATGTTCTTATAGTACTAAAACCCTACAAAAGATAAAAGTATTAAAATTTCATAATTTTGTAAGGTTTTAAAATTAAAATTCTACTTCTTCCATTTGTGATGGGAAAATTGGAACAGGAGGAACTGACCATTTCTTGGAAATGACATAACTAAGGGTGTGGCCCTCTAAGCAAATTTTTCAAAGGATCCCACTCCGGCTCTAACCACATTCAAAGACGAAGAGCTAAGGGGGGGGCATCTGTTTACGCACAGGGAGGAAGTATTCTCTTTGTACTTTGTTTCTGCTCACACATCATGTCTCCCCCCCCATTTTTTAAATGCCAGCCACCCCAAGTCACACGAATAGCACTGAACAAAGTGGGACAATTACTTCTATGGCTCCTAGAAAATCTGAGCAAGTTATATACCATTTTTGGCCGAATTACAGGGAAGATGTAAAACCGAAGTGTTTCCTATAATCCTATCATCTTAGTTCCCCTTCCATTTAACTTCCCCAGCAAACTACCCTTGACCTGAAAGTTCCAACTCTCAGATCTCCTAATCAAAAAAACCCCCAACACAACAGACAAACAAAAAATCAAACAAGAGGGCATGGAGATATTCATTGTAACACTTTATAGTAAAAAAGTTTGTAAACTAAATGCTCATCTATAGAAGCCTCCTGTATATACAGGAGAGTTCATACATACCGTGGAGTAATAATTATGTGCCAAAACCGAGATAGATGGATATTCACTGACACATGACAGTGATATAGTAAGTGAAAAAAGAGAGTAACAGGACCGTATATTTAGTGCACAATAGTCACCAAACTATTATCAGTTTTGTCTATGGGAACACGGTTAAAAATTTTCACTTTTTAGATTTATATCTTTGTCTAGTTTTTCAAAGAATATGTGCTATATTTTTAAATCTGAAAAAAAGACTTTTTTTTTTAAAAAGAGAAAAACTGCTGTATTAAGCTACATTAAAAATATGAAAATCTAAAATTACTTCAAAATTAAAAGTTTATAGAAAATGTAGGGCTTATATTTCAAATTTGCTTCTATATATCTAATTAAGTGCAGGAGGGACATTTAAAGTGACCTCATATGTTCATTTCACTGTTTGTCTACCTTGTGGAGTATCCCGCTAAGACTGATGACCAAGTCTTTGGTGCTCGTCAGGAGAGGAACCATTTCCAGGGCTTTGGCCAGGAGTCTCGAATGCTGCTGCTTTGCTGGGTCCGAGTTCGCGTCCCCCTGGCTGTGGCTGGCATTCGTGTTGTGCAGGAGTGTTTCAATGAATAGCTGAAGGGCTGCATCACAGTTCAACTGAAAGGTGCTAAGAGAAGTGTTCGGTTACACACCAATCCCCCCCAATGCGTGTTTCCACAGAAAACTTCTCACAGGAAACTTAGGTCCATGCTCCCATCGCTGAAATCTACCCTCCTGGTGTCCAGTCTTATAATCAGATAAGCTACCTATCATTGGAGTTAACTACTGCCTTAAAAAAAAAAAAAAAAATCACACATTAGCTCGAAAGGCTCAGTGGTTAAGCGTCAACCTACAAACCAGGAGATCGCAGTTCGATTCCCAGTCAGGGCACGTGCCAGGGTGGCAGGCTCCATCGCCAACAGGGGGCGTGCAGGAGGCAGATGATCAATGACTCACATCATTGATGTTTCTATTTCTCTCCCTCCCTCTGAAATCAATTAAAAAAAAAAAGGTGGTATCTTAGGAGAATTTAATCTGGTCCTGGATTTATCCAGTTTAGTGGGTGAGCAAAAGAAGACATCACAGGCCTGGGGACCACATATGGCAATCATCCTTGTTACTGTGTTCTTGCAGTAAGGGTGACCACAGCTTGTTAGGCCAACAGCAAAATTACCATTACAGTTTACAGAATTACCTGCAATATTCCAGAATGAGGCTTGTGTCCATGTCTGCATTCGCCACGAGAGTTTTGAGGAGGTCTTTCTTGGTGAGAAAGTGTTGCCTGAAAACTGGCTGAAAAGAAATCTAGAAATAAAAAGAGCAAAACAGAAAACTCCACTAGGCTGAAATGCATTAGAGTAAGGGCACCATGAGATGGGCCTTTTTACTATCTTTTTTCATAGAAACACATTTTTCTATAGCTGCCCCAACTTGCTTTATTTTGCCACACTATGCAACTTGACCACCACTCTGAGATTTCAGGTATGTGTGTGGCAGTGGGTCCAAAGCCCTCCCTCTTCATCAGTGAGTCTGGTCGTCAGCGACAACCAGTCCCATGACCGCACAGGACTTAGGCTCCAAGACGCATACTGTTTCTGTAGTGGTTACATTCCTGGTAGGTCAACTTTTCGCAAGTTAAATAAAACGTAGTTCTTAGAGCTCGGTACACCTGTGCATACGTTTTAATATCACCTCTAACCGAGTAACAGCAGCAGTAAGTATGGGGCTAAAGGCCAAGCCTGAAGTAGTAGAAACACCAGTTAATGCTAGATATGTTCCTAGAAATGAGAGCGCTGAGCAGATGAAAGTGTCAAGCCTCTTTTAATTTCCTTAAAAATACAGAGAAAAGGAAATGAGGCCAAAGGTACTTTTTCGTCTTTGAAAGCACCAGTGTGTACTTAATATCCCTAAAATTTACGAGTCATTATATATATATAATGTATACATGTATGTGTATATATGTGTATATATCCTCTCCCCAAAAGTAAAGGACGGGATCTTTGTTTTAAGTTTTCTCACTGAGAGGGTGTCAGAATGGACAGGACTCCCTGGCGCCGCAGAGAATACTCACGCCGAGTTTACCGAGGCGAATGCCCCACTGGGCATCAGTACTGAGCTCACGGAACTTGAGCTCCATTTCTGTCTCCTGATAGAGACTGGCCAGCTGAGAGCCCACCAGAGAGATGGCCTGCAAGTGAAAACGTAAGTAAAATTCAACTGTAAGTAGAATATGTTCCAGTACCTTTTAAATGAAAACCAGCAATGAAAATCATAACCTTTCTTTGTGCTAATAACGTGAACTGTTACATATTGCTTTGTACAGAGTCACTGCTTATACAATATTTACGTCGGTCAGCTCTTGGCACAATGCTGTAAATTCAGCCTGGCTTTCCTTCGTAAGGAAAGGCCAAAATTTAGTCATCCTGCAAAGCAACTCCCCCCACCTCCCCACTGGCAAATTTTAAAACACACGTGTCACTAGTCATGCAAAAGCTGGCAGAAACCAAGTGGGTCAGTGAGACATTCCTTCTGCTAAATCCTAAGATCTCATGGCAAAGCCAACCTCCTTTCCCTAAACCTTCACTATTCGAGTCCTGACGGTGCGCTCCCAGATCATACCAGAATCTTGTCGTAATTCTGCCATGCTTTATCTATGAGCTTCCAGAGGTTTTCAAACACTTCCTTTTGGGGTAAGAGAGTGCAATAGCCCAATGCCAAGTCAAGATCCACCAGGCGACAGTTAAATACCTACAGGAAGAAAGCATCGGTCCAGAGAGGTGAATTTTTCAGTCAAAACAGAACACAAGCTCTAAAGGTTTGTCACTAAGTTTAATTACAGAACCAATGAAAGAACAAGTGTTTCGTACAAAGTCAGTTATTGTAACATAGTTCCAACTTGTTTGCTTAGTTCTAATGTCCTTTATCAATATTGTAAGTTTAAGGAAAGCAACTATGACAGTTTTGTTCCATACAGCACAGAAACCTCACCTTCTCTCCTGGCATGACCATCTCATTGCTTTTCTTCAAACCCTCTCACCCTCCTCGCCCTTAACCTCACTGAGAAATCAGAAACAATCAGGAGAGAAAAAAACAGAGTAACAGCTTACCAAGAACAGATACTCACTTTGTGCAACAGTGTTGTAGCATTTCCCCTGATGAACGGGACCGCCTTCTCCTTCAACGCCATGATCACCTTCCTCGATTTAACTAATGTGGCCTCTCCAAACAACTGTTAGAAAACAACAAGCGACTTGTTAGGTCTGCTTCTATGCACCACTCTGAAAATTGTCATCATTATATGCAAAAAGCAGTAGCATTTAATCTATGATGACAGAAAGCTGGGGCTGGGGAAGAACTGACTAGGCAAAAAGGAACCTTTTCAAATATCTTTGTTTTTAAATCTGTTTATACCTTTGAGTCTATA
Source organism: Miniopterus schreibersii (assembly GCF_964146895.1). Classification (NCBI taxonomy): domain Eukaryota; kingdom Metazoa; phylum Chordata; class Mammalia; order Chiroptera; family Miniopteridae; genus Miniopterus; species Miniopterus schreibersii. The sequence goes on along the minus strand of NC_138122.1, from coordinate 25,869,625 downwards.
TCTTGATTGTGGTGTTGGTGACAAGATGAAAACATTGGTTGATACACTTCAAACATGTGCATTCTGATTTTGAAAGCCAGACTTCAAAGAAGTTAACTTTTTTTATATTGATTTCAGAAAAAGGGAGAGGAAGAGAGAGAAACATCAATGATGAGAGTCATTGATTGGCTGCCTCCTGCACGTCCCCTACTGGGGATGGAGCCCGCAACACGGGCATGTGCCCTGACCCAGAATCGAACCACGATCTCCTGGACCATAGGTTGACACTCAACCACTGCGCCATGCTGGCTGGGAAAAGTTAATTTTTAAAAATTGTCATTTAAATGAATGTGATTCCCGGAGACCAGCTTCGAAGGCGAGTTACCAACCGGCAGTCTGTCTTCTGGAATCTGCTCACCGACACTGTCAAGCAATGATGACAATAACTTGGGCCACAATAAAACAAAAAGCTGATACAGAGTTCTGACCTAAATAAGAGTTACCATTGCGACCTAAAACCTCAGGCAACTTACTTTACCTTCCTGAACGTGAGTTTCCTGGCTTGCAAAATGGAGAGGCTCGGGGTTGTAAAGACTGACAATGAAATCTGTGCAAGGACATGAACCCCACCTGAATCTTGGCAGATGCTCAACAAATGTTTCTTAAATCTGACGAACTATGGATTTCCTTGCTTCTGAGCCAAACAAGAACATGTGGACTCCAAAGCCCTTCTTTTTGCAGTGCTCCTGTGCCTGGATTCACCCAAGGCAGAAAGTGTTTCTTCTCGAAACTGTACCTTTTCACTCAAACTGGCATTCATGAAGCTTGACACTGAATACTGGAGACAGGTACCAAACGAATGCACTACAAATCTCAGGGCCAGCTCCCACTGGCTGGATTCCTGAAGGCTCTGAAGTAGGGCGGAGATGGAGTTTATACTGGGCAAGATGAGGCCGTCTCCTGGGAAATGACAAAAGCATGTTAATATTTAGATTTTTCTTTAAAACAAAGATAGATCATATTATTGAAAATTGTTTTTAGGTACTGCATTGCTTCTTCAGCACAGATAATGGTCTCAAAGTTAGTAAATGAGAGTTACCGTGAGGACTGATTAAAGCCTGAAAATCTCTAAGTCTGCCAAACAATGAGGTATTTTGATGGGAACCTGCCTACTTTGAGGTGCTTAAGTCATTAGCTGAGGAAACCACCTCTCTACTTGGAAGACCAAAACCTATGAACAGGTTCAACAAAGTTAAAGCCATGAGCCTCATGACACAGTTTCCTAACGCCTTGGAAAAATAACAATGTAACAGTGATAAGTAACTAACTACACCAAGAGCATTAAGTCAGATCCACACGCAGGATTTCAAGGAATTTCTACATTGGCGCATTTATGAAACTGTGACACAATGGCGTACATTTCTGATGTCAAATACCTTCACTGATGGAGCAGTATGGCAAACTTGTAGAATGCAGGGGATGTCTCTTGCTCTCTGCAAAAGAGAATAAGTTAAACGACGCTACATAAAGTAACTCTCTGCGGAGCACACATTCACATCACAGGGACATTCTGTTGTGTCTGGCTTGGTTTGCTCAGCACGATGCCTGGGAGGCTGTTCCTTATTACTGTGTGGTTCTTCTTCCAAACCTCTACTGTTTAAATTCTCGTCAATAACACAATGACACGAATGAGATTTACCAGCCGGAGGGACCAGTGAGGAAATCAGCTCGTAAATGACAGGAAGCACCATCTGGGACTCGAGGACGATTCCATCCTCACTGAAGAAGTTGCTGTAGGACCACTCTTCATATGGATCTTTGTGGGTTCCAAAAGAAGTCTAGAGACCCAATCACACAGAAAAAGATACCGATAAGTAGACTCCAGAACACGCAAAACTACCCTCACTGAGTAAGATTCAGAAACAGAAATATTAGAGTCAAACACGGTTTTGATGGTCAAACACAACTACGGAGTCTGCTTCTTCTGGCCGATGGCTGGTAAAATGCCATTTTAAATTAAACTACTACCCTAAGACATGGACAATGCCCAGAGATGACTTGTTTCAGGCCCAATATTTCATAAGACTGTGCAAACTAGAGCCAATAAACGCGACTGGAAAAGAGAAGTGGTCTCATGACCATTGATCCAGAGTAAGAAAATACAAGAGGTAGTAGAGTCAGTATTTGTGTGAATTATGCAAGTGGTTTAAAAGTGGTGCATGTGGACTGGCAGGGCTTTTGCTTAAAGCAAAAGAAGTTTAAAAGCCATTTACTTTCATCAGAATTCCACCGTCATCCATCTGGCACTGTCTGGAAAGCTCGACTGCCGTGAGCGTGTATTTACATAGTTCTAAAGCGTCTAGTAGAAAATCTGGAAGATAATGGAGAGAAATCATCAAACTAATACTTCATGTGCTTAGAACACTGACAACAACCTTTTAATAATCACCATTCAAAATTCTAAGGCCACAAAAGCAGAGAGAGAGGTTTTCACGTAACTCTAAATAACACAGGTCAAATGTTTTCTTAAAGACCAGGTAGGGGGGGAGGCGCACTGAGAAATTTCACAACCCTATTAAAGTATTGTCAACATTCAGGAACAATATCATTAACATTTGGAAATATTTTAATAATCCCCACAGAGAAGCTATAATTGTCCCTTTGTGAAATGGAGACACGACCTCTTCTCTTGTTACAGTGACGTCCAATTGTAAAGGGTCAGCATTTGGGAGACAAGCATGACATGAACCAGAGACAATCAAGCTAAGTGTATTACAAATCTGGTCACCTGGGCTGCAGATGGTGGCAGCCTGGCAGGCGAGACCGTGTATTTCAGAAGGCAGGCTCAGTCCCGCAACTGTTGTCATCGGGACGTCATTAGCCAACATCTGGCAAAGCTTCTGGCACGTCAGGAACAGCAGTTTCCCAGTATCAGCGTTGCAGTGATACTTAAACAAGTCTCTGGAAGAAAGGAAACGTCAGAAGTGAGAATACTCTTATCGAAGGCAGATGCACTTGCCTTTCTTGAATTAATATATAACCACTGCCAACTTTAATTTTTAAATTTTTATTATTACTTTTTAATCCTCACCTGAGGATATTTTATCCATTGCTTTTCTGAGAGAGTGGAAGGGAGAGAGAGAGAGAGACATCGATGTGAGAGAGACGCCTCAATTGGTTGCCTCCCACACGAGCCCTGACCTGGGGCGAGCCTGCAACCAAGTACATGCCCTTGGCCAGAATCGAACCAGGGACCCTTCAGTCCACAGGGCGACACTCAAACTAGAGCCAAACCGGCCAGGGCTCACCTACTTTTAAAATGACTTCATGTTAGATAGTTCGCTTGGTTTTCAATGTATATGGGATGATGTTAACTGTCGGAATGCAAAGTGACCTAAACCCAATGGGCGGGCTGCGTAACTATACAGTATTTAGTCAGTTGTCTTCTATGCTACTGCCTTCTGACCCAAAAGTCCAAAATACGCTTTCAGGGCAGGAAACCAAGAATTGCTTCCGTGAAAATGAAAGTTACCACCTTAGAAATAAACAAAGCGCATGCTCCTTCAGAGGAGCTGTGGGATGCGGAGAGGAACGCACCTGCATTTTTTCAACGCCACTCCCACGTTCCCATCGTTTAGGGCCCTCAGGGTCAGCTCAGCCTCCAGCTCCTGTCTGGACACCTGCAGGGCCAGCGCCTGTCTGTGCAGCTTGGACTCAGTGCTCAGGCTCTTCTCCTTGGCGGCCGCCGGCCCTGCGGTGTCCCTGGGTTTGTGCTTTGCCTGAGCGGCTTCCTGAGCTTTGATGTACTGTTCACGGAGCTCTGCTACCAGGGAACGGTTGCTGTAATCTCCAAATGAAAGAAAGACCTCAAAGTTCTCCTGTCGCAAGGAAAGCGAGACAAAGCCCCAGGTCCGTTTAGTTCGTCCACTGTGAAAACCATCGGGATGTCTCAAACCTCTTCCTCAAAGGCTACTCCTATATAAATGAAGGATTTAAGACTTCATATAGCCCAGCTGACGTGGCTCAGTGGTTAAGCATCGACCTATGATCCAGGAGGTCGCCAGTTCGATTCCCAGTCAGGGCACATGCCTGGGTTCTGGGCTCAATCCCCAGTAGGGGGCGTGATCAATGACTCTCATCATTGATGTTTCTTTTTCTCTCCCCCTTCCTCCCTCTGAAATGAAAGACATATATTTTTTAAAAAGACTTCATATAAATGTCTAAGCACCATGCTGTACACTTCAAACTAATACAATGTTGAATGTGAACTGTAATTAAAAAATTTTTTAACAATTAAAAGAAAAAGGACTTCATAGTTCAAGGTATGGAAGTAACAATATTATAACAAGTTTAGAAAAGAGGAAGACATCACTTTAACCCAGGGTGTCCTTGCCTTCAGCACTATAGAAAATTGGGCCTGAATGGTGGGGGAGCCCTGAGTGGAAGGAGGGAGGGCTTAAGCACTGAATTTGGGTGATTTTACTCCAGTGGCTTGAAGCTCCCAGCTTGGCTCTTTTCTATCATAACTCCTGGCTGGCTGACGACTCCAGGCCCCGAATGGATTTTTCTGACCCAATAAAACAATCCCATGAAGGCCACGGGAGGCCACCTGGAGGTGGTGGGAGTGAGGCAGACCTTTCACTGCGACGCCACACTTCAGGGCAGTTTCTCAACCTCGCTGGGTGCCTGTCTGTTGTGGGGCCGCCTCATGCACAGCAGGGCATTTTGCAGCATCCCTGGCCTCTACCCACTAGATCTGGAGCCACAGATGTTCCACAAACAGCAGCACGATAAATACGCACGGTTTTGCTTAGATCAAACCCAGTGCTTCAAAATCCCTTTCAGAGTTAAGAACGTGAGAACATTAACTTACGCTGTTTGTTTACATTTTCATAGAGAGAGGGAGGGAGAGGGAGAAACAAACACTGATGTGAGTGAAACGTCCACTGGCTGCCTCCTGCTCACCCCACACCGTGGATCGAGCCCATAACCCGGGCATGTGCCCTGACTGGGTATAAAACGAGCAACCTTTAGGTGCCCGGGACAACGCCAGCCAGCTGAGCCACGCCAGCCAGGGCTCAACAAAGCTGTTTTTAAAAAGAGGGGAAAAGCAGGCAAGCCAGTCCACCCGAAGTCTCTGAAGGCCAGTGCAGAAACTTTTTCGGAGGGGCTGCTCGCTTATGTCGAAAGTGCGCATTAGTCAAGTAATAACGTTCAGTGCAGCTCAACAGCTTTACCTGCAAGCTGGCAACGGCTTTGAATAGACTCAAGGTTTCTTCACACTCATCTTTCTTCTGCAGATTGTCTGTGATTGAAAATTTCAAAGTTATGGCAGACATCCAAGTGCCCACGGGATCAGAGTTTATAAAGGCTAAAGTTTTAATTCGCTTTGGCTTTCTTATCTCAAGTCCTCAGTAGTTCTACTGAGATGAGGACATAGGACAATTTAAGCTCAAGAAGAAACCTAATTACTCTTTCAGAGGGTACAGAAGTCTATGGGTTACAAGAGAACTGGCAATTTTTATGAAATAAATTGCTCTCTTTCCTTCCCAAAAGTTACTCTGTTAATCACTTTAAGTTCAAGGTTAAATGGGTTTCCCTCCATCGTAACCAAATGATGAGAAACATGAAAAGTATAAAGCACCAAGGAAACCTAGTCCAGCAGGAACAGCTCCCTGAACATATAAACAAACCCTAAGTTGACTGTAGTTACATCTATTCTTATGCTACAAAGTAAAACCAGGAGGCCAGGAGGATTTTTGGTGAAGAAAGATGGGTGGGGCCAGCAAAACCATCAGAGCCAGAATGGGAGCTGGCACTGATGCTCCCTCCTGAACAGGGTCAACTTCAGGACAAAGCCAAGGGGAGGGGACAGAGGGAGACACTACCTTTCTGAATGTCGCATAGTACTTTAAGAATGTCCACTGATGTCCTCACTACAGATGTTCTCCAGGCCTTGTCCTAGAAAGAAAGATGCAGAGTTAAATTTGTTTCCTTACTGGCCACTTTGGTAGTGCACACATGACAAACTCATGAAAACTGTGGGATCAGAAAACACACAAAATTGCTGAAAAACAAAGGTCTCTGTTACTGGGATCTGGGTGACCAAGAAATGTGTCAAAATGGAATCATATATAATATAAACATGAAAAACACCAGTATGGACCTTTAGATATATGATTGAGAAATACCATAGAATAGACACCTTTCAGCTATAGACAGCTGGATTTTTGTTTGTCTGTTGTTTTTTTAAATAGTTATTATTATTTGAAAACACATTTGGAAAAGGTCTCTGGAAAAGTTAAAAAGAACTGAACTTGTTTAGCCTAGAGAACTGAAGTGCAATCATTATCTTCAGGACTAAAAAAATACATAGAGAGAAACATCGATGCGAGAGGGACACATCGACTGCCTGCCTCCCCAGAGCACCCCGACCAGGGCTGGGGATTGAACCTGCAACCGATGAACATGCCCTTGACCAGGAATCGAACCTGGGGCCCCTTGATGCACAGGCCGTAAGTGTATCTTTTCTATCCTATTCCTGACTTTGCATAAAAACAGAATGTATCAACATTCTATTTAGTGAAAACCTCACCTCTTTAGAATGATCTGGTTCCTCCTGCAATGCCAATCGTGCCCATATGATGACTCTTTCCGCCGTCCTCTTAGCTTCAGCAGGAGGCAGAGACCTCAAAAGGAGGGCACAGTCCTCACTCTATAAACAGCATTTGAAGGAAGAAAAAATAGCTGATACCCTTGTGCAAAGAACAATTTGGACTTACGGCTCTCTTTTCTACCTAAAGATAGTAAGATACTTTGGAAACTAGGTTATGGTCAGATAAAAATATGAAAATTCTGTTGATGACAGCAAAGAAATTAAATTAAAATACTACTCTCTATACTTTGTAATTTCTATGCTTATAGAATTACCGGAAAGTAACGACACTTAAAAATACAAAAAGCCCGTATCCTATTCTGGAATCAAAAGATACCACGGAAAATGTAAAACATAAATCTGAGTTTTGCTAAGTACCGAAGAGTAGGAAAACCCATATTCATAAAACACTTTTCAAGAACCTACAGAGATGAAAAAACATGGTCAATCTAAATGCAATGCTTTTGTCTTGTTATAAGTTACCCTGTACAGGTCTATTTGGATAATTTGAGTATTTTGAGTTTTCAAGAATTTCACTAACAAAGAAACCATATGAAGCAAAGGACAACATGAAACTTCCGTACCTGATCTCGGTCTATCAGGTCAATGATCCTCAGACTGTAGATCTCATCATCAGACAGCAGATAGGCCTGGGCCACCTTCAGAGCATCTTCTAAGGAAGATGGGACATCTTGTTTGAGAATGTATCTGACCACCCTCTGAAACAGAAACAGTATATACACTTCTTTGCTATAAAGTCTCATAGAGAACCTGGAAGTCATTTGTTCATAAGGCAAAGTATTCACTAAATTAAAATAAGGGAGCAAAAAACTAAGCTATGAAAACATTAAAAAATAATTTACATTCTGCCTTTTATGACAGTGCTGCCCAACTTATTTTTCCCTCCAGCTTTATTGGGGTGTAACTGAAACAGAAACATTGTATATATTTACGGTGCACAATGTGATGATTTGATACACTCCTTTAGTTTCTTAATTTACCATCTGTTGTCTACTCTAATAAACAATTAAGCACCCTGTTAGCATTCTGTTTAACAAAAGGGGAACCTAGCTCTATCACCTTTAAGAACATGAAATCCTTATTAAGTTTCCCATGTTGCCCTGGAAATGGAACAAAGGCGTTAAAAGGCTCTTCCTTGTACTTACCATGATTTCCTTGTTTAAGAGGTTCACCTCTCTTATTCCATAGCCTCGTAAAAGTTTCTTCATCTCCATTAGTTTGTAGCTCTCCTGCAACAACTTGACCCTAAAAGTAAATCGATGGACATTAACATGGATCCTCTTTTTTATGAAATACCAGGGGGCACAGTCAAGGACAGAAAACCAGAAATGAGTGTCAGCTCGACACACGAGGTTCACCCCACACCGATGAGGCTGCCTGGCGGGCTGCCATCTTACTTGGGGTGGTCCATTTCCAGGTGCTGTTTCACCAGCTGCTCCACGGCCGCACTCCAGGGAACCACAGCTGCATACATGATCTTCAGCACGGCATCGAAGATGAGCTACGGAGACGCACGCGGGATAGTGAGCAGCCCTGGCAGCTACGGTTCATGCAAATTCATGGCGCTGCCTAATCTACGGCAGAGGCCTTACACCTACTGTCTGGTAGGCAGCTTGAGAATGTTTCACCTTCTGAGTGCAAACGCCTATCTTTCTTTCCATCTACACAGACAAACGGCAATTTTAATATTCGGAAAAATTTAGCAAAGTCTTTTTCTCTGCTGAAGATTATGTCCTATAACTCTATTATTTTCTACGGCCTGTGTCTGAAGGTGTTCCTCATGATTTTTTATTCATATTTTATAACGGTGCCTGTTAACAGTGAAAGTCGAAATAAAGGCATATTGTAATGTGTTTTTAAAATGCCTGTGTCTGTGAAACCATAGAAAAGCCTAGAAATACATGCATCCAGTTGTCGATGGTGGTTTTTCCAAGGGTGGGGATAAGCAAACTTTCACTTCTAATTTTGACAATTAAAGAAAGTAAGAGTTCTGGGCAGTTCCTGTTTGTTTCCCTTTTTCATACTGCACGGATTCTCCTTAACAAGCATACGTTGCTTCTGTGATGAGAAAACAAGTTTCAAGGAAAGATGCGATGCTGAAAAGGAACCTGCATGGTCCCCGTGTACTCACGTCTGTGTCGGATAAACAGCCTATGACGGCCATGGCCTTTGCTTCCCACGCCGTCTCGAAGAGCGACGTGGACTTAGAGCTGCACCTCTTCAACAAATCCTGACAAGGATGAGCATATATGTGTACTTAAATTTAAAACTCTCACTGAAACAAAGTAAAACACACATATAGCTATAAACAGCTTTTACGGGTGTGTGAAGACACAGAAAATTGTACTTCACCGTGGGTGCTGAACAATGGTCAAAAAGTGCAAAACGGCCAGCACCCTTGCCTTCGGATTTACATGGTACAGAAATTTATGAAGGAAACATTCTTGAGGGATCTATCAATAAGATTACTGCACCTTATTAACTTCTACACAAAATAATTGTGAATATTTACTGGGCAGTTGCTCCTATCCTCTCACAATAACCATTCGGAGAAAGCCCTGGTATTATCCTGTGTTGCTCAAGATTACCAGTCAACCAGCAGCAGAGTCCACCCACATTCGTTACCAGTATAAGCTGCACACATGAAGCGGTTCCCTCTAAGGAGCTGATACACTGCATTACAATGTAACACAGCAGCTCACTGCATAGGTCCAGGAAACGAGCAGATGCAAAGGAAAAGTCACCTCTATGTACAGGAGGAGGAGCTCCTCCTCTTGCAAGTCATGCTCCCTCATGTAAACTCTTATGAACTTCTCCAGGATGGAAGGAATGAGCTCCGGGGCCAACACTTTATCGAACATTCGGAACACGATGGTGGTTGTGTTCTCCTGGATGCCAAAAAGAAAGAAAAAGATGGTATAAATGTAAACTCCACTCACCCTGGCTGTGATAAAAAACAATGCTGATAAGCCTAGACTTACCTTCTCAAAATCAGAGAGGGCCAGTTTGCAGTTGTACTTCCTGTGCAATGTGATCAACTCTCGCAAGTTATTCACCAAAGTCCTTAACTGACGTACTTCCTCCGTGTTTTCATAATCCTTCTGAAAAGAAAGTGTGACAGTTGATAAGGATATGAAATAAAAGCATGAGGGAAATATGCAAAACAGTCAGAATTATTTCATATAAAATGTGAAATGGCCATGATTATACATAAGAGAAAATACATATTTTCCCTTTTGGTTGGTTCAATAGAGAAAAAGAATGCATTATGATAGGTTTAACATGAATCGAATGTTTTATCCCTAAAAGTCTGTTATCCATATCGTACCAAGGAAATCCAATGCCAAGAGGACACCAATCCCATCTCGTCTGTTTTTTCTGCTGTAAAAAATACTTCTGCCAATTGAAGTCCATTCTCTGGCCAGTTTGCCTTTAAAAAATTTTACAAATCATTAAAAATAATGATTTATGCCATTGGGAGGGTTGTGTCTTTTCAGTGATAATTATACAAATTACCTTATCAGTTAATTCAAGGTTCCTGGCTGCTTGCTCCAACCATTTTGCAAGAATTTTCTGAAATAGATATATCATTTAAAAATAAAATACTGCATTAGCTAATCATTGAAATAATTTATAACGTCCACAACAACCTTTCAAAAGAAACACTAAAACGAACTAACTGGTGTTAGTGCGACTTAATGTTCAATGACATGATGTAAAAAAATAAAACTGAACCATCGAGAGTGGAAACACTAAAGGCAACTCACCTGTCCATCCGGTACAATCCTTCTCACAAATGGGATCACGTCATTTTTAAGCCAGGGACAGAGCTTTTGCAAAGAGACTGGTGTGGAAATCGAGTTGAGCAAGTTCTCAAGCATTTTCACATCGAATCTGCTTTCAAAGTTTGCCTGAATCACGCAGATGGAGAAGTTAAGGTTTATCTGCGAAATTTAAACTGACAGCCTCCCAGAAAGAAGAGACTTCTTAGGATGTCATTTCAATTATTATTTTACTATTTTGATTAGCATTAAAAGTGATTTACTCTATACAAATGATTTGAGATGGGAGCCACAAATTCTATGAATTTCATGGCAGAAAATTCCATATTAACAAATGAGGTGACAGGGGAACTGGCAGAGATGGCCTTCCAAGGAAAACTTAACTGGAGGTGATAATACTGATCCCAGCAATGTGTCCACTAAAGACATCACACCCAGATAACTACTTTTTGGACCTAAGTTTATACGCCAACATTAAGGGGATTCCGAGCAGCAATTTTCCCTTTACAATCTGGACAGCAATAGAAATACCTTCTCCACTACGTAAGAAAGCCCATCAATAAGTCACTTAATAAAACATTGCTTTTGAGCTAAGTTTAGGAGCTAATTAGATCCTGACTGATGAGATAAAGGAAGTTCCTACTACCATATATCTTTATAATATTTGAATCTTAGTTAATGTCATCACGGGATAGTTTACTCTGGGACACATGTTTTATCAAACTGAAGATATCCTATCACCCAGGCATACTTGCCACCCTGTTAGCTCCCAGTGCTGATTCAATCACCTGTCTTTGGGATTATGAAGCCCTTAAGAAAAAAAAAAAGCAAAACATGTTACCCGGTGTCTAAGCCAAAGGTACTGTGCACAAACAAGGTTTCCTTCTCTTAGCTGCAAAAAAATATCCTTGAGGTCATCTTCATTGTTCAGAAACTCAATCCAAGAACTACCACTGCAAAGTCAAAGAGGAAAAAAGTTACCAGCTGAAAAAACAGATTAAGGTTAAACCTATTTGATACTGGTGACGGAGAGGGAGATGAGATCGACTGGATACAATGCAGGTCCAGGGACAGGCTTAAACACACGGGAGGTTTTCAGCAAATGATTAAGGGAATGTTTCAACTAGTAGTGAAGATGTGTATTGTTGAGTAAGAGTACAGAATAACTGACTAACCACAAGGAAAAAAAATAACGCTTCCCTTTCCTTGTTCATCTATCCTGATAATACACTTGTCTGATCTTTCAGGTAATTTTATATTTGCAAATAATGATATTCTTGGTGCACGTTAGTGTATCTAATAAAACAAATTTCCAGAAATAAAATGGCAAAGGCAAAAGGTATATGCATTTAAATTTGCCCTTTCAATGTATCGAATCCCATACATGGTGTAGGAGGTGCCCAAAGCTGAGAAGAGAAAAATGTTTTCCCTCCCCAGAAACACAAATCCATTCAAAGCAATGCTGTATCTTCTACGACAGTCCAAATTTAAATCTAATTCACAGTCTAAAAATTGAAAATAAGGAACATACACACCTGAATTTTTCTGGTCCAAATGCTCCATAAAAAGTCGTCAACTTTGCGTGAGCCCTTAGAACCTAAGGAAGAGTAACTTCATTATCTGTAGGTCATGTGCAGTGATATTAAAATTAGGCATTCTGTGCAAGAAGTCTCCCACACAGTCTCATTTAGCCAATTCCCACAAATATGACTGCCTTTATTTAACACAAAACAAAACAAAAAGTTGAAATGATGGAAACATTTCCAATCGCATTCAGTGCAATAAGGCTGCAAATGAGAGGAAGCCATTTGCACATTAACTGTGGGCACCCTACAAAATCAATTCATTTTCCCACTGATTTATAAATGCCCTTATGGGAAAACCTAGCTAGATCATACCAAAAATGTTCTTTGAACATTAAAAAATATATATGCCTAAGTACATATGTACACATATTTTTGGTACCATCACAGTCATCATCACAGTTGACATTTACTTGCCCGCTTAACAGGTTCCAGGCACTATGCAAAATGGTTTATCTAAATTACTTCATTTGACCTCAAAATAACCCTGTAAGTACTACTATTATTCCCATTATGCAGGTATGGAAACAAATATCAAAATAACTTGCTCTAGAAAAATACGACAGGCCTATCTTTAAATGAAAAACAGTCACGTGCCACATAACGTGTCAGTCGGTGAGGGACCACACATACGAGGGTGTAGTTATGCACCCAGATGGTGCATAAATGGTGAAGGAAGGAGATCGACCAGGGTGGTGAACACACACACAACACAGTGTATGGATGATGTGCTGTGGAACTGCGCACCTGAAACCTGTGTAACTTTGTTAACCAGTGTCACCCTCATAAATGCAATAAAAAGAAAAAAAAGTCTGCTGTGAAACAGTATGTCATGTTCTGCCAGCAGCAGCCTCATCCACGTGTTTACTGCATCTCTTAATTGTATCATATTCTCTTGTGCTTGACTGAATCTCATGTTTTATCAACTGAGTGTAGCCTAAGTGCACAGTGTTATAAAGTCTACAGCAGTGACAGCACTAGGCCTTCACACCCACTCACCAGTCCCTGACTCACCAGGAGCAACTTCCAGTCCTGCAAGCTCCACTCATGGTAAGTGCCCTATACGGGTACGATTTTTTATACAATATTTTTACTGCACATTTTCTATGTTTAGATACCCCAATACTTAGCATTGTGTTAAAACTGCCCACAGTATTCAGCACAGTAACACGCAGCACAGGTGTGTAGCCCAGGAGCATATATGATTAGAATCATATAGCCTCAGTGTGTAGTGGGCTGTGCTGTACCATCTAGGGTTTTACGGTGGTTTTAAAAAAAATCTTCCTAAGAATTTATTTGAGCCAGACTGAAGACACATGCCAGGGAGCAAGAACTCAGAGGCTCCTGCACCATCCAGGTTTGTGAAAGTGCCTCTGTGATGTTCACACAGTGACATTACCCAAAGACACACTTCTCAGAACGCATCCCCATTGTTAAGTGGTGCCTGACTGTACTGTAAGGTACATTCACCCCCAAATTAACTTAGAAATGTAGTGTAATTACCTCTTTTAAGCCATAAGAATAGACGGGAACAGTTCTATCTTCTTTATTCAAAAGCTAAGATGAACAAGAAACAAGGTCAGACTATCTGCTACATCAGCTTTTTCACAAAAGAAGATTGAGTATTTTTGTGAATTAAAGAAAAATGATCTCTAAAAATAAAATGGCATTAAACTCTGAGATAAACAGTGGACAATAAAGGAATGACATATCTTGGGGACATCAGTAATATTTTTAAAAATAAAGATTAAAAAAAAAAAAAAAAGAGCCCAGCCTGCGTGGCTCAGTGGTCGAGCATTGACCTAAGATTCAAGAGATTGCCTTTTGTTTCCGGGTCAGGGCACATGCCCAGGTTTCAGGCTTAATCCCTAGTAGGGGGCATGCAGGAGGCGGCCGATCAACGACTTTCTCATCATTGATGTTTCTCTCTCTCTCTCCCTTCCTGTCTCTGAAATCAATAAAAATATATTTTTTAAAAAAAGAAATGACATATCCTAAAAAATAATGCATTTTATGAAAAAAGCTCACAACATTTTGCCTGTTACACCTTGATTTTAAGGAATATAACTAGCAATGGTATTCAAAGGTCATTGAGGGGAACAACTGATAGCAAAATGCACTTTTAAAAAGGCCTACGATGGAAAAACCCCACTATTTTTGAAATAACTTGTTTTGCATAAGACAAACTAACATGTACAAATGTTATAGAAAACTTACCCTGGTTTTGGCATAATTGAGCATTTCCTGGGTTGTCTCATAGGTTATCCACTGAGCTTCCAAGCAGTAATTCACCACAAATTCATCGTCCTGTTTCACAAACACCAGACATAGAAAGGTGACCTAGTGCTGAGCGACCTGTTGATCTGAACACACTAGCACGTGGCAGGGGGCACACACCTGGATTTTATGTAGCGTCTCCTTAGCTTCATCTACGAGTTTTTGCCATTCGGTGTGCTCACCGGTGTCCAGAGAACTCAAAGCTAGTTTCTCCAATATGTCATTTGATTTTACCTTGTAAACAAGCTGTAATACAAATATGTCACACCAAAGAGCTTGAAGCCAAAAACACTGTCTCCCGAGCATCTAGTACACACACAGATAAATGCCTGTTCAACAAGCGAGTAAATTCATGAGCGATTACCTCAACATCCAGCCCAAACTGAATGGCAAAGCTCTCGGCTTCAGCAAACCTGTGCTTGTGAAGCAACCGACTCAATCTGTCAGGTGGGAAAGAAATTTTGGCAAAATTTTTATTCATCAGGGGATTTCAGTTTTTCATTAAGAGATGAAGCCTAAAAGAAACCCGTTTTCTTTTAAAAGTTACCTGTTTTCTGGTAGAGCTTCTGTGAGACATCTGAGTACTAAAACAGAGACCGAGTCTTCAGATGGGCTGAAAGAAAGTTTTCACTGTATGTTTGTCATCTAATATTAATAAGTAAATTTTAACGTAGCTGTGATTTAACAACTTATCTGATGAAACAAAACGTGACCTACTCTGGATCATTTTTGGAAATTCCCTCCAGAAGGTATATGGTATCCTACAACAGTAACAAAAACATTTACGATTGACATGCAGAATCAATTCATTTCAGAGTTACTAGAGTAACAACTGGTTTAGGCAGAAATTATCTATCAGTGGAATTGTAAAATCCCTGGGAAAACTGCTGGGGAAAAGTATATTCCCATAGCCTTAAAAATAACACCGCGGGAATGACTTACCCATTACAAAGGAGAAAATGTACCTTTACAACGGAAATCCGGCATAGCTGCCTTAACTGCGTCACCAAATGTAACATTGCCAAAGCAGGACAAAGGGACATGAGCCCCACAATGTAACGGGGTCAGGACACAATGTTCCCTATGCAGTATTCTTGCCAAAAAAGATGAGCATGAACCTTATCATGATTGAACAAACAAATCCAAATAGAGGGATGGATATTCTAAGACTCAAAAAACACCAACGTCATAGAAGACAAAAAAGACTGGGGAACTGTTCTAGATTTAAGTAGACTACCGTGTGACCATGACAAGAAAATTCTATAGGTGATGCCTGGTTGGATCCTGGATCAAAAAAAAAAATAGCTTTAGCGCAATTGGTAAAATTTGAATTTGGATGGTATGTTTCATAATAGTTAAATTTTGTAAGTATGACAGCTGTGTGGTAGAAGAATGCCCTTATTCTTAGGAGGTACCTGCTGGAGCATTTAAGGGTGACAGGTCAGGATGCTGGCAATTAATTTCTAAATGGTTTGGAAAAATATAGCGTGTGCATAGAAAGAGATGCAACAAACAGAAAAAGTTTTTTACAGATCACAGTTAAAAATTAAATAAATAAAAGCAATTACCCCCCCCCCCCCAGTTATCATCTAAATTTCTTGTGGAGACACAAGAAAATGGAACGTGCAGTTGACTGATATTTTATTTAATTTTCTTTTCTTTTTTTAAAATGAACACTGACCTTGGGCAAGTGTATTTGAGGACATCTGATAACAATAAATACAGTTATAAACCTGTGATCTATCCAGGTATTCAACCAAATTCCACTTGGGCTTAGCTTAGCTGTTCTTTATATTTTAAATATAAAATAGTTCAAAATATACATCAACTTACTGTGCTAATTCCTGTATGGACCAGAGTGGAAACACTAGATACTTCCAAAGAGTATAGTATTTCCATCGTAGGTAATGAGTAGACCATGAGGTTTTTCATCTGAAAAAGAAAAATAGCAGAGTGATTAATTTAGTGGGTCAACATAAACCTCGGAGCGCAAGCCCACACTTCACAATTGAGGGTATAGATTACCCTCATGGAACAGAGCTGCATGCAAAAACTATTTTTGTAAGTCTGTTTCTGTATTACTTAAATGTTACATAAAAAAATTATGTTCTATCCCACCTTTCCAATCTGCTGAATGAAAATCCATGTACTTCAAATCCATTCCACAATTGGTATTTAAGGAGAATGTAATTCCTCAGTGCCAGAACTGTAAGAGTCACTTTAATAAACATTCTCTTGTGGACAGTTTTATCCCAAGAGTGCTCCGATTAAAATGTGGGGCTGAGATTTATATCCGTAGTTTTTAAACGGGTGAAAAAAGAACTCTTGGGGGGTTATTTCTGATTTGTCAGGTGTTTGCGTGAACTTAGAGCTAATATGCTGTGAGCACTACCTACCAACTATTTTTGTAGTAATGCTATTTCCAACACATAATATGGAAACACAAACGTGAGACGAATTTTCCAATACCTTCTTGTGAGTCGTAGTTGTCAGGGCTATTAACTTGAGATTTGTGATCCCCTGCCTAAAAGAGAAAAGGTATAAGTGAATCAAATGAGATTTGCCACTTGTAAGCTAAGTCAAAGGGATGTTCTTGCATAAAAGTTAAAATGGACACACACAGATGACACTGAACTTGATTTCTGCACAATTATGGTTCAGACTGACACTCTTTCTTTTTCTGGAGTGATTTTTAATCTGGGTGCATAAATCAGCAAGATGTAAACTTCACTTATTTTGGACTCACATTGTAACACAATCACTTGAAGGTTCTTATTGCCTGTCCTCAATAAATCTGTCCAAGAATGGTCTTTATCCTGTCAGTCTGCTCACAGTGTAATTAGAATGCACCATGTAATGAATGATCAGATCAGATCAGATTGGAACCAGGTAGGAAACCTATTTGTAACAGAAGGGGGAGCACCACTAGCATCACAACGCACCACGTGACTGAAGAGGGCGAATCTGCTTCTGTGGTGAGGAGGAAGTCTTCCACGTGAAGAGAGGGCCAGTTCCACACGGGAGTCAGAGTGTAAATATCCCACAAGCTCAGCACGCTCTGCAAAAGAGACACTTCACTGGCACGTTTTCACAAGGGCTAAAAATTTCCATTTCAGGGAGTGTCTTTTGATATGTGTTTATACTGAAATAAAGCACAGTATCCAAGACAGTAATTCATCCACCCTGGCTAAGGTCTGTGCCTTTGTAAGTCTGACATTTCTGGTGTAAAACACAATACCAAGGGAAATCATCAAAAGAGAAATATCGAAAACATACATCGGTATCAAGAACAAAAAGTAGGTTGTCTATCAGCTGGAATTTCTTGGCACCTACAAAAGAGAAAGCAAGGTGTGTAAGGATTATTATATTTCTGTGCTACATGGAGCCACATTTAAATAGTAAACTAACATTTACGGACAAAAAGTTCCCCTTTGTACTTATCCCTGTTTCTGTATTTTTTTGATGACCACTAAAATGAAAAGCCACCCCCCAAAAAAGAGTAACAAAGGCAACATATCAAGAACAGTCATGTACGTGGAAAATTATCAATTTAATCTGGCTCGTTTCAATGAGTGGTCTGGTTAAACGGCTCATATGTGCTAGACTTAGTAGAGTGACATGAATATTAGAACGCACTAATAATTACCAAAAGTAGTTTCGTTAACTTATTTACCTCTGATAATCTCTGCATCGACAACATTCTTAACTGTCATTTCCTTCTTGAGAGGGTCTGGCTCCCATTTGGAGAAGGCACAATTACCAGTTCCCTGCAGGAGTGACAACAGTCCTTCAGCTGCAGATTTGGTTCTTAGATCTGAACTCTCCTCACGGTGGAGACGCCTGCCTAAGTTGTACACATTACTAATTTCAAAACATGCATTTAGATGCTCAAGCCCAACTCGCGTTCATCTCTCAGTTCCTCTCTTCATTTGTTTTTAACAGGACAGAATGAAAGGGACAGTGAAGTGTTGTTATTTGTTGTGACCATGTGAATATTTAATAAGGAATAGGTATATTCAGGCAATTCACTCTAAAGACATAGGGTAAACTTTAACATATAAACTTGGCAAGTAAAAATGTTGTAAATGCTGTAATTATACTGAATCTTTGCCTACTCCTTGAATAGAGTATTAGAGGTTTTATTTGTTAGGTTTTTGCCTACACTCATAGTCAAAAGAAATGATAAATTTCAGGTAGATATTTATGAAAATAAAGATGCAAAATTTTTCCAACATAGTAACTTAGGCTTACTAACTAATTTTGTGAACTTAATTTTACAATTCCTATTTCTGTTACACATTACAAATTAATCTGTAATTTAACCAAAACTGTAGGTTTTAATGAAGAAACATTTCGGAAACAAAAAAACCAAAGTTTTATAGAAAGAATTATTACCCCAATGATCATAGGGATTTTGCTTGCCAAATCTCCAGCCACAAGATTCAGACAACCATGACTATGATAATTTTCAGTAGAAATGAAGCTGGACTTGATTTGTCCTTGTAACTGCAAAATTTAAATAATAAGAATGTTATATATACACACCATAGGCCAAATTCCTTGGAAAGACTGATAAAAATCAGTGTAAACCAAGTATTTATTTTTAAAGAATGGAAATGTTATTAAAATGTTACATCATGCTAAATTCCCAAAAGGTCAGCCAGTAGACAACTACATCCAGAGATTTATCTCCTAAATTTTCATTAAATCTAAGTTTTAACAAGACAATGTAATTTTGTTTTCTTACCTTTTTAGCTTTATTGAAGTCTACATTTTCAATCGCTGTATGAAAAAGAGAAAGCAGGCTAAACTCATAGTGTTAACCTATAAAACACATAAAAGTTGCCCCTTTTGTGTCAAGGTAAAAATTATACACAATCTAGTGAGAAGAACATTGGGTAGAAATTAATAGGACAGTGGTGACTTTCAGTGTTGCCCTTGATATGAACTGTGACATGCTGCCCTTAGGGCACCCAAAGGGCTGTCCCTACGGTGCCTCTCCACACCTTCCCTACAAAGAGGATCTTCTATTAAAATAGACTCCAAATGTCCTGCTTGAGCGCTTAAGTCCTACCTGTGAAGTCGTCACTTTACACTCCATTTTGGAAAAGCTACTTCACTTGTCTGCTCTTTCACTAAACTGGGGAGCTATGCATCTTAAATCTTGTTGTATCCCCTGGACCTCGCACGTTCTTGGCATATAAATTAAAAAAAAATATTTGTTGAATACATGTCCCAAACCAATTCCTCAATCTCTTCTAGCTCAGAGGGAAGGATGGTCCGTACCACTCACTGAGCACAAAGTTACTGTTAAGTTACTTTGTTAACAATATTGTTAACACTTCTGTAGTCATTTCTGTTTCTGGGTTCAGTCATTCCATCAAAAAGCATTTATCACTCCCTCTTGCATCTTGGCCACCAACATGCCATCCAGACTGAGGGAGACCTGGGAACTTTGGGGCTACGTGAGCCATGGACACAGCCACATTGGCAAGCACAGGAAGCACCCTGGAGGCCAAGGTAATGCCAGTGCCTTACATCATCCCAGGACTGACTTTGACAAATATCACCCAGATTCCTTTGGGAAAGTTGGCATGAGGCACAACCACTTAGAGAGGACCCAGAGCTCCTGCCCACTATCAACCTTGATAAACTCTGGACCTTGGTCAGTGAGCAGACACAGGTAGATGCTGCCAAAAACAAGACAGGAGCTGCTCCTATCATTGATGTGGTGCGATCGGGGCTACTACAGAGTTTGGGGAAGGGAAGGCTCCCAAAGCACCCTGTCATGGTGAAGGCCAAGTTCTGAATATAAAGGGGGGTGAGGGGAGGTTGTGTCCTGGTAGCTTGAAGCCACATTAGATGCTCCCAAGTAATAATTAAAAAAAAAAAAAAAAAGCACTTATCACTATGCTGATGTCTTATCTCTCTAAGCTGTAAACTCCCTGAAGGCTATAAATAGATTACACTTCTTCAGATTCTGTTGCAGCCTGAACATTGGAGAATAAATACATTAGAAATGCCTAAAATGTATACACAGTATCGTAGAGTGTAATGAAACTAAAGTAACTGTCTTAAAGAGGATATTTAAAAATTTACCTGGAGCAGTAATAAGAAATATTGCTGTGACTCAATAATAAGAAAATAATACATTACTTACCTTGTTGAATTTTTACAAGCTGAATGTTTGTAATACAAAAAAATCCATTGTTTGTAAGAAGCAGCATATAATAGGTACCTATTAAAATAAAATTAAGCCAGTTTCTCTAAAAGGCATATAAGTATAAAATTTAAGCCAGCATCTGAACCTGGTTTAAAAATATGACAATTTGCTCATTTAAATTCTAATCATCAAATAATATAGGAATGATACAGGTAAAACTTATTTACAAAGCATTGTAAAAACGATGTTAACTCCTGTGAAACGTTTATAAACCAAACTTCATTTCCCAGAAAAACAAAACAAAACAAAAAAACCCTCAGATATACCAAAATAAGTTAAGGTTCCAGTTAACATTTGTTGAAATGGAAATGTGATGAATATGTTGGAACCCACCGCCCCCCAAAACAAACATTTTAAAAGAATATACTGTCTCCTTGGTAATCTATGGAACTCTCAAAACTATAAAAATTAGTTTAGAATACTATACTTAGGAAAAGGACATTTAAGCCTCTGAAAAGAGCTAAAATAAAAACTTGTTTCTGCCCAGCCGGGCGTGGCTTAGCGGTTGAGCGTGGACCTAGGATCCAGGCAATCGGGGTTCCATTCCTGGTCAGGGCACATGCCCAGGTTGTGGGCTCGATCCCCAGCAGGGGGGCATGCAGGAGGCAGCCGATCAATGACTCTCATCATAGATGTTTCTCTCTCTCTCTCTCCCCCTCTCCTTTCCTATCTCTGAAATCAATAAAGATATATTTAAAAAAAAAAAAAAAACTCGTCTCTTACAATAACATTGGTTGCACTGCTAGAAAATTTAACACTGTGTAGGTAGCATAATAATGAACTTATAGAATTCATTTACTATAAAAATGATATTTTGATTGGGTAGCAGTCAGAAGATATAAAAGAAAAAAAGAAAAGAAAAAACTTACCTTCACTTGAGCCATCTTTCTCAATAACCAGAGTTCGGTAAGTACACTGATTTTCACCATTAGCTTTCTGAACAAAAGCCTAATTGCAAATTAATTTCAAGTAAGATTAAACCCAGAAAAATATAATCAAGGATTATGTTCTTTAAAATCGCAGAGCTATCGATTATCATTAGCAATAGATCTGCCCACGTTCCAAACATTTTAGTTTTAAGATGGAAAACTATCTTGAACAAGCCTACTAATAAGAATATCCGCAAAGCTTAATTTTACAACTTGGCATTTACTCTGTATGTTTCTAAGGCATGAATTTTACGTTTAACGTAAAGGAACATTATTCTTTTAAACACAAATTAAGTAATGGTGCACTCAAGTTTTAGTTGCGCAACAGATCGTTTAGAGCTTAGGTGATGAAACCAAAAAACGTGACAGGATCTTACGTTCGTGAGCAGAGTCTGCTTTGACGTTACGTGGATAAAATGCAAGTTGCCGCTCCTCTCCCCAACCAAAAGGAACTTTCCTTCTTGACAAAGGCCAACTACATCCACTTCTGAGTCTGAAAATTTCAAAGTTACAGGCTTCCTTCGAAAATGTTTATTTTCAATACGAAAAGTTGTAAACTTTGTCATTAAAAGTCAACTAGGCAAGCTTCTTTTAAGTATTATTATTATTTTTTAAAGTGGTGATTAAAATAAAAAAGAATGCTATTGACTCTTCATCAGTCAACAGATATTTACTACTGGGCGCTTCCCCATGAAGCACTGTTTTAGGCCTTCTGCACATAGCTGAGAATGTGAGGTTCACTTTCACGGAGCTGGAACTTCAAGGCAGGTATCGGATGATAAACTGAGCATAAGAAACCCATTCTGTGACATGTAAGAAGGTGATAAATTCTCTGGAAAAAAGAAAACGCAGAGCAGGGAGAGAGAGCGCAGAAGAGCTGTGCACGCTGCGGTATTGTTTAGAGTGCTCCCAGATTGCCCCCTTTGATAAGGTGAGACATGAACAGAGACTTGAAGGTGAACTTGCTGTTCGTGTAAGAGGCCGGGGCAGTGACATGCAAGCTGAGAGGGGAAGGGGGAAGGATAGAAGCAGTAGCATGGAAATGGCTTAAGAACAGAAATTATTCAGTAGCAGTACCTTCATACAAATGTATCCTGCGTTCACACAGCCCACTATTTCATTGGTGAGACTGTGGATTCTGGAGACCCATCAGGGTAGATATGCTAAGATCCCACGAAATAGGAGCGTCTGGCTCCACAGTGTGCGCAAGGTTTCGTTGGAGTCCCCCCCCGCCCCCCGTAAAAATCAATGGAAAAAATATCCATGGGGATGGATTAAAAAAGATAGCATTCTCACACGCAATCCTCCTTTTCAGTCATCTCAGTTGTTACACAAACACTTCAACAGCCATCTTCCTCTCAAAATTTACTCTTAAGTCCACATCTGCATATACTTGAAGCTCTTTAACTCAATGAGGAATTTGTAAGTATTGAAAAAACTTCTTATGGTGCTATACATTCTAAATGTATTCAAATATCCGTTGGTGATATTGAAATTATGTACAAGATTTAGATACCTGAACACACTAGGCTCAACTGGTATTCTAATACAAAAGCCACGCAAGTGAAGTAAACTATTGCTTTACCTTATGTTTCCCCTCAACCTACTGAGAAGGGTTCACTCCAGCATTCTTTGAGTCTAGTAACTCAGCACAAAAAAGAGGCACTCAAGATTCATTTCTTGAAATTAGTCTGATCTCAAGTCTTAGAAGCAATGGAGTTGAGAAAAGGCAATGCAGCAGAAACTGGCAGCAAGTACTTGACTTCCAATTTATTTTATTGCTTTACTGTATGCTTGACTTACCGAATATGAGTTGCAACTGAAGGGATCTACAAATACTGTCAAAGAGTATCACTGACTGGTCAGCTACAATAATAAATCCATCACTTAGGCTGCAAGCTTTTATCTTTGGATTTAATGAGGCCTGTGGGAGGGAAAAGCATGACTAAATTAAGACATTTTTATACACGCCTAACAGTACCGATCAACAGTATCATCAGAGTCCCAAGTACCCAAGTTGAAAACTTGACAGGCCCTTTTTTCTTTAACTCATGTGTCTAACTAGTTGAGCTTTTCTTTGTGTGGTGTATCTTGAATCCACTCACAGTCCAAATCAGGGAAACAGCCCAGGACTGCTAGGAAAGGACAAAGGATTCCCAAACAACAAGTCTTGCTTTCCTACGAGTTGATCTTATGACTATAGGAGCCAGCGGGGCATTGACATCAACGAACCAGTACTGGCATAAAGTCTCACCCGAAGCACACGGTTTACATGACAAATCCTGTGCTCTGCCTATTTATCCCTCTGCCAAAGCCCAACACCTGGCAGCCACTGATCTATTTACTGTCTTTTCCTCAGCCAGAACGTCATACAGTATAGCTGGAATCACATCACGTAGTATATAGCTTTCTCAGATTGGCTTCTTTCACTTAGTAATATACATTTACGGTCCAATTTATCTATTTTTCCATTGCTTGTGCTTTTAACATTGTACCTAAAACGGCTTTGCCTAATCCAAGGTCACAAAGATTTCAATGGATTGTATTTTTCATTTCAAATTCTACTTGTTCATTGCTGGTATAGATAGAGGGGAGCTGTTGAGTTTTGCATATTAACCTTGTATCCTGCAACCATGCTATAATCACTTATTATTCCAGTAGTCTCCGTGTTGATTCTTTCATATTTTCGACACAGATAATCAGGGCCATGTGAGAACAAAGACAGTTTTATTTCTTCCTTCTCAATATGGTAAGTTTGGTTTGGAAATACAAATCTTAATATAAGGGATGCAGATGGAAATTCCTAATAATTTGAGACTGAACCCTGATTACCTGACAGGGTGCTATATTCATTCACAAAACATTTACTATGTAGCTACTGGGCCTACCAAAAACTCGGTAAGAATTTTGTGAACAAAAACAGCAGCAGAACCATTACCTTTTCGGAGCAGATCTTCGCTAGCAAATCCACTTGATATAAAGCACTTCCATGTTCTTTTCTTGATCCGACACCTAGGTACCCACTTCCCGTATCATCGCTTGTTAGCAGCTCAATATCATTCCACATGTTTCTGAGATTGTTTTCCTGATTCGGGAACCACTGCCTTCCCTGTGACAACATGCAAAATTATAGAGACCCATTTATATTGTTTAACAGAATCCAGTTTCTTGGGAAATGAAAAGGTTGTATCCAAAATATGAATCAATAAAGAGAGACATTTCTGTATTCATATTATTTCTGTAGTCACTAGATACTTTGGACCAATAAGACAAATGGAACTAGAGCTATGATTTATCACTAAATAAGCACATATTGGTTTAGGAACACAAACAATTCTGATATCATCAATGAATCCTAGAGTTTCTAGTATTTTGTGTGCCTCGCTTGAAATTATAACAAGGTTTCATTTGAAATAAACCTTTAATCAGCATAGCAATAAACAGCAAAAGTTCTGAAGTCAGACCGGGAAATTTTAGGATGACAAGGTTCCAGATGAACTTAAAAAAAAGTCATTAATATTTCCAGTATTGTACAATAAAGGATAATATTAAGGGGAGGAGCAAAATACTGGATTAGGTTTTTGAATGAACCAAAGAGTATACCTGTAATCTTAGAAAAGTCTCTTAACCATCCTATCAACTCATTCTATGTGCGGTCTGCGTGAGAGCAGAGAATACGAAGATGAAAAATGAGAAACAATCCCTGGATTAAGGCTTTAAGATTGCTGGGGAACAATAACCGAATACTTACAAATGTTTTGATACATGCTAACAGACTATGTTTTAAAATCTATGGTTGGGACAGCGCAGGGAAGGAACAATTTCAGACTATGTGCTCCTTCACATTGACTTGTCCTTTAGCAAGGAACTTAATCTTTGTTTCTCAACTCGCTAACCTATAGAACAGGAATATAGCTGTACCTACCTGACGGGTTGTTCTAGGAGTTTTAAATGTTCACAAAATAATTCTTGATGCATGGCAAGCACTCAGTGTTAAGGGTTAGCGAATTTAGTTTGTACTGGCGGAAGCAGTAATATTTGGGCTAGTAATTGAAGGTCATTGGAGTTTTTTCCCCCCAATTTTTCAGTTACAGTGGACATACAATGCTATATTAGTTCCAGGTGGACAACAGAGATTAGAGGACCTTTTTAAACATAGGGGAAGAGTTCTTACCAAGAGTGTAAGGGTACAGAAAGGAGGCCTGCCAGAATAGACAACAGTTTCAGCGGGTGGGAGGTGGGAGACTGGGACAGGAGGGAGTGAATATCTGAATGAGTCTCAGGATCCCACATCTGTAAAAACAGGGAAGGCAGGACAGGGCTTTGTCATTGTGAAGTGTCTACTCTTGCAGGAAGGGCAAAAATAGAAACAGTTCACACGGGCTGCGTGAGCGAGTACGCAAGAGAGTTCTGAACGCTTTCCCCGTTTAGTCAACGCGACGGCCCGCGTTACAGCCGAGGTCACCTACAGGTCAGGGTCTCGGCGGCCAAGGCCACCTTTCCCTAAAGCGAGTCAACCACGACGTAGCTAGACACGGAGAAAAGCAGGCCCGCGCCCGGCTAGGAACTGTTACACTAGGAAGAAACAATGACACACGGTGCCAAGCGTTTCCAGGGAAACAAGGCGGCGCTAAGGGGGTGGGGGAGGGTCGCCGAGGGAGGGTTTGTGCGCGGAGGGAAGGAGCTGAGGAGAGCTGAGCCGAGACCCGAAAGGGCGAGAAGCCACCTTTGCAGAGCTGGGGGGAGGGGACACAGAAGTGAAAAAAAAAAAAAAGCTGAGAGGCTGGCGGGAGTCGGGGCGGCTGCCGAGCCGCAGCGGGAACGGAGCCGCGCGGGGGCCGAGCGGACAGGAGCGGCGACGGGAGTCCCCGACCTCCAGCCTGGGCTTATTTATCCTCAGGGCAGGGGGACGACACGAAGCAGCCCCGGGGCGGCCTCTGACCAACTTGAGGGCGCCCCGGCTGCGGGCTGAGGAGCGAAGCGAACGGCATGAAACAGCAGCAGCGAGGCCAGCGGGCGCCAGGGCGCCGGGCCGGCCGGAGCCGACTCCAACCTCTCCCACCAGCGTCGCGAAGGGGAAACACCCCTAACTGCGCCGAGGGCGCCGCGACTTCGACCTGAACCCCCCTCCCGCCCCCTCGCCCAGCTCCCTCCAGCGGCGCGACTCCCCCTCCTCACCCGCCAAGGCCAGCGGAGCGCTGAACTTCACGGTCCCCCCTTTCCGACTCCCGCAACCGCCCCTAAACTCTTCAGGTTCCACCGGGAGGCTTTGAATTGGCGGGAGAAGACCAAGCCCAACCCCTTCTACGGCGGCCGGGGAAGGCCAAGCCTGCTGCACGCTCCACCTAGGAAGTCGCCCCGCCCTAAACCCCACCCTTTCCGGTCTCCGGGCGGTGCAATCTCTTAGGTGTGTCCTTGGCTCCGCCCTCCTCCTAGGCTTGACACGCCCCCTTCCAAAGAACAACCAATCGCCGTCTCGGTCCGCGTTGCTATAGACAGCCTTCTCATCACCTCACTTTCCTCCCAGCAAGCTGTGCGACGCGCCAGGCCTCTTCCCCCTTTGTGCCATCCGGGTCTCTCGCCCGAGCCATTTAGTCTGTGGCGAAGCGTTAGGGCGACCTGTGTACTGTTGAGAGCGGCAAGGAAAGGCGCCGCCCCAGCGGCCAGGAGTCTGGACTATGGCGGTAGGTGGCGAATCTAGAGTTTGAAGCCAGGGGATGTTTTTCGGCTCCTCTCAAAGGGTACGCGAACGGCTCCCAGAGCTGTTGTCCGCGCGCGCGCGCGCGAGTGGACAAAATGGCGCCGCGGCCTCCTCCTGCGCCCGCCATCATGGCTGCCGGCCGTAGGGAGGGGGACCGAGGCGGTGTCGATGTCGGTGGGGGTGGGGGTGGGAAGCCGCCAGGGGTGTCTTTTTCCCCCCCCACCCCCCAGAACTTTCCTCCGTTCTCGTTCCCAGCTCTGTGTTCTTTTCGCCCCGCACACCTGCCTTCACTGAAGGGAGAGTGTGGTTTACATGGAGTTTCATTAAGGGCTTAGGAGTATCTGTGTTCACGATGGGGAAGGGCTCGGGGGTGGGGTGGGGAGAAAAGCGATCGGGGTCGTGTGGAAAACGCTGGGTCAGCCGGTAAGGGACAGGCCGTGGAAAGAGCAGTCTCGTAGCGATCGTGTCCGGTAAGGGGGCTCTCGTTTGCGTAATTCCGATTAGCGTTTGGTCTGCGGGAACCCTCGCTGGTTCCTCGGTGGGAGGCCCGGGGCAGGAGTGGGTGGAAAGGGGGCAGAAATGGGGCAGAAATCGTGAGAAAGGGCTCCGGGGGTGCGCGCGCGGGCGGGGGCTGCGTTTCCGGGCGGCCCGCGACGCGGTGGGTTTGAAGTGGGGGGAGCGGCTGGGTCAAGCCCCCGTCTTCGGGCCGCTCCTTTAAAACAGAAGAAGTCCCCGGCGACTCATTTCACCTTCAGTTAAAAAATAAATAAGTAAAATAAAATAAAAACAATGCAGCCCTTAAAGGATCTCCTCGGAACGTTAAGCCCGCTTTGGGGCCTGTGGTGCCCGGTCCCGCTGGATCTCGTTACAGTATCGGGCGATCACCTCGTTCTTTATACTTAGTAACTGTGAAAAGGAAAAATGCGGGCGTTTCGCGTTCCTTCGCGCTGACTGGGAAGGGCTTTCTCATCTCGGGAAATGGGCAGTGCTGGGAAGCGTCGTGGAAGATACATAGTTTCCTGCTCGTAACAATTGGGGCATCGGGGATTACAGCGGCCTCCCCCTCCCCCAACACGGAAGCGACGGGATTTACAGCCGATTAAAAAAAAAAAAAAGGTTTCAAACAGTTGGCAGGCTATTTAGTATCTATGCAACTAACCGATTTAATGTTTTCCTTTGTTCAGATGGTGTTTGGGGCCTCTTGATATGCTTAAAGTAAAAAAATAAAAATAAGGTAGTGTTTCACTTGGCCTCAAATATTTTAAAAAACGAAGTCAACTCGGATGTGTGTCCCCGCAGGTCCTCCTCCAGTAAAAAGCCGTGACTCCCTGGGGAAGTGGCCTGGTACTGGATCCAGCTTCCTTCTTTGCACAGGAAAAAAGATTCATGCGCTGTGTCTGGAGCCTTAAGGGGGTTTTAAACCAGATGTAAATTCTGAAATGGCCTTGCACGGAGCCAGCGCTGGGTGCAGAGGGCTGTTTTGCGGTTGGCGTTTAAGGTTTTTATAGAGGGATCCCTCCCCAATCAAAATAAAGCTTAGACATTTTTAGAGAAGTTTTAGTACTGGTTGATTTGAGGGGATAGTTTCGTGTGCTGGTGTAAAATGTCCTCGTGGAAATAAGAGCTGCAGGGGCTCTGAGGCCGCCTGTCATTCCTGTCTGCCTTGCCCTTTGGTGTGTTTACCGAGGGAAACGGCTGTTGGGTGTAATTAGCAGCCGGTGTGACCAGGTGCCTTCCCTTAAGCCCAGGGCGTCTGACTTCCCTTTCCCCGGTCTTCTGGGACGTGAAGCATGTACAGCTACATCAACCACTGGCTGAAGACGTTCATTGCCCGGCTAGGGGTTGGCTTCCCCGCGGGAAGGCTGTTTTCAGCTCTAGTCGTGGTCTCTGGAAAGCGGCTTGCCGGGGGCTCTGGAATGCCCTCCTGGCCAGGCTGCACTTGGAGAAGCTACAGCAGTGCTTCCAGCTTTTGCAATTTATTTACAAAGTTAGTTTTACCGGCACGTAGTACATCTGAAATCGTCCTGAAGGGTAGAGGGAAAGGACCGGTGTGAAAGTCAGGGTCACCCGTAATCATCCAATGCAGTGTCTGCTACCCGTGGACAGTGAAGAGGGTCATCTTTGGGGGGGTCAGCCAGTGCTGCCGGGTTCCACTTTAAAAAGGAGAAAGTGGAACTCCATTCTAAGGGATGGAAGCTTTTCAGCATAACATTTGTTTTTTAATTTTACCAATTTTTTGAGAGGGGGGAACATGGGTTTGTTGTTCCTTACTGATGATGCATCGTTGGTTGATTCTTGTATGTGCCCTGACCGGAGACTGACCCTTCAGCCTTGTCCTATCTGGACCTTGCTCTTAACACACTGAGCTCGGCAGCCAAGGCCAGCACCATACTTTTATGGTCCCAGCAATCACTCATATGTAGAAAACTGGGAAGGCACATATGCTTGAATGAGAGCCTCTCCGGTGTTTAGTTGCTTCTTTCTTGTAGAGAGAGAAAGAGCAACATCGATTTGTTGTTCCACTTATTTATGCACTCACTGGTTGATTCTCATGTGTATCCTGACTGGGATGGAATCCAAAACCTTGGTGTGTCCAGGCGATGCTCTAACCAGCTGAGCTACCCGGCCAGGTTCCTTTTGTTTCTTACTGGTTGTTTTTTTTGTACCATTGTTAGGGCTCAGCACATAATTTATGTCTTTAATCCCAACAAAACGTTAATCCTTCCCTTTTAATTTATCATTTTATTCCTGGAGTCTAGTATGGAGTTTTGGCACATTTTTATTTTCAGTAAATAGTTGTTGAAATAATGCAACTTCTTCCACGTCACTTATTAAAATTCTTTCCATTTGTTTTGGTTTCTGTTTGTTTTCTGAACTAATCTTCCTAAGGGAAGAATTTTGTTGTTAGGTGATTTTCTGCTGAAAATTTATAATGATTCCCCATTGATCCAATGCAGCTTTTTTCTTCCATAAAGTACAAGATCATCAATATCTTAGGCACTGTGGGCCACACAGAGTCTCTGTCACATTCTTTGCTGGCTGACTTGCTCGTTCACTTGTTTTGACAGTCCTTTCAAAAATGTAAAAACTATTCTTAGTTCAAAGGCCATATTTTGCCATCCCCTGTCCTAAGTAGTCAATTCCCCAGGCATATTAACTATTCTGTGCTCATTTAAATCAATTTCTTTTTTAGTGGTACTCTGTTTGTAATTTGGACCACTCAGTTCAGCAGAGACCCAAGTATTTTTTAATGGAAAACTAATAACTAGAATCCATTTCCTCCTCAAACATTGATTTATTTCTGTGCTGAGTACTATGTAGTTATATGCAAGGCAAGTGAAATTGTCTTCTGTAAACTGGAAAACGAAGTGAAATTTAGATGAAGAAA
Organism: Miniopterus schreibersii; assembly: GCF_964146895.1. Lineage (NCBI taxonomy): Eukaryota > Metazoa > Chordata > Mammalia > Chiroptera > Miniopteridae > Miniopterus > Miniopterus schreibersii. Next base: position 25,839,087 of record NC_138122.1, on the reverse strand, counting down.
CCTCTTTGAGGTAAATCAAGTCTGTGGGAAAGAGTGTGTACACTTAGTTTGACTACTGTTGTAATTTAAAAAAAATTTTATACTGTGATAACTTACAAACTGCTTTAAAGCAGAAAAAACTTAATGTTTCCATAGCCCAGAGCATATGTGAGGAGAGGCAGACCATATTTTGCAGCAGCACTGTGCCAAGGGGCTGTTTTCAGTAAAGAGGGTTAATGAAATTAAGATTGGGTTCTCAGATAGGTAAGTTAATTTTCTGTTGCTCTTTTCAGAAGCATTCTTTCTGCTAGCAGTTTTAAGATTTTACAGTCTTGAGTTTCTTTAATCTTTAACAGCTCATTTAAAAAGTATTGATAGAGTTGGCCAATTGAGTACACAATTTAAAATGGACTATATTTTCTCTGCTTGAATGTTTTATTGGAAATACTTGGAGCCCTTATCTCTTCCCCTTATCTGTTTTCAAAGTTATAAAAATAATGATTAAAAATTAAAGATACATTAATCCCATATTCCTTTGGTATTGGGTTAATCATTTCGATTTACTCAGGCCTATTTATCAGGTACAAAGCATATTTAGCTATTTGGAAATCAGCCATTCTGATTTATTGATTTTTATTTTATATTTTTTATGTAAAATTTGAGGATGACTACCTTTCCTCCCCACACTCTCTTTTAAGAAGTTGGTAATATTTTAAATGTTATTTAGGACTTACAATCATTTTTCTTTAAACTTTTAGGCTAGTGATACAGAACGAGATGGACTAGCCCCAGAAAAGACATCCCCAGATATTGATAAGAAAAAAGAGCAGTCAGATGTATCTGTTTCTCCTAGAGCCTCAAAACATCATTATTCAAGATCACGATCAAGGTCAAGAGAAAGAAAACGAAAGTCAGGTATGAATCGTTGGAAATGATGATAATAAAAACTGCCAACAGTTGTTACAATCCACGTAAGAGTATGCAAGACATAACCTGTTTATTGATAGCATTAATATGTGTTGTTCCTGGTTCAGAGTTGGATAGTGAAAAGTCCATTGGTAATTTTCTTGGGACTTTTTCAGTTATGAGCAATACAAATGCTCTAATATAGAAATTTTTTTACTTGTTCAAAGGCAACAATGTATGTTTAAATTTGTCATAGTAACTATTTGTTAACCCTAAGAACTTATTTAACATCCTTTGATGTAAGTTACAACAAGAACATTCGTAACCTTGCCTTTCTTTCTTAAAAAATTTTTTTCACCTTTTTCTTTTTTTTAAATTTTGAGAGGGAGAGAAACATTTGTTGTTCCACCCGTTTAATGATTCTTATATCTTGTATGTGTCTTGACTGGAGATTGAACCCGCAACCTTTTCAAATTGGGACGATGCTTTAACCAACGGAGCTACCCAGCAGGGATTTAAACTCCCCCCCCCCCCTTAATGTTAGAATATTTCTGAAGCAAGAGGTTTGGCATTTTAAAATGCACCTTATTTATATAAAAATAAACTGGTGTGTTATAGACAGCATGGTGTTTTGCTATTTTTTTAAAAAAACCTAGTATTGCTATTTAATGAAGATGTAAGTAGAACAGTAAGGAGTTTAAAAGATTTAAGGCTTGAGCTCTAGTTCTTTATCCTTTGTGTCCACAGATAATCATTTATAATATAGTTCAAATGTAATTTTTTAATCTACATATTTGAAACTACTGTATTAAACAATTTTGAATGGAAATTTTTCTAAACCCTAACATCCTTTTGACTACTTACACCAAATATAATTCAACCTGCTTTTCTCTTGCATTTTTCATTCTTAATTGTTAGCCTCTAATAAGCCTCTTTATAAATTTACTATGGACTAGGAAACACTATGGGTAGGCTAATCAGATTGTTCTGTAAAATATTAAGTCTTCTACCACCTAAAAGACAATGTCTGTTTTAACTTGTCATGGAACTTTTTTATTTAGTTCTTCCTCTTGATTATATTCTGGTTTGTTCAGATTGCTTTGTATGTTTTAGATGTGTGCAGTATTAATGTAGTAGAATAATCCTACTCTGCTATAAAAAATAGCTTTTGCAAGAGGACTAGTAAGTAGGATCTTTAGTCAAATGTACTGGAAACTGTTCTTTATGTGAGTATTGGAATTTGTGTTTGAGATGTTTCTGTGTCTGTTTATGGTGAATGTTTGTGTGTCTTCACAGATAATGAAGGAAGAAAACACAGGAGCCGGAGCAGAAGCAAAGAGGTAATTAACACTTTGTAGTGAATAGGCAGTTTAAATACTTGTAAAGTGTCTGATAGAAATGTTTGTGTGTGAATATATAATATTGTCAAGGTAAGTACCAAAACTTGAAATTTAAAAGGTTAATTGAGTTATAAAATAAGCATGATTTGGATTCATCGTTTTTCAAGAAGATAGTTGTTTATATGAAAAATTCATTCAAAAACTTAATTTTGTTGTGTTGTGAAAATATTCACAATAAAAATTTCATATGAAGAATATAATTGGTTTTTTTAGGCCTGTCACACAGAGCTTCCATTAATCTGAGGTCCCGAGTCTCCTTATGCCTGATGTCCACTCAGGATTTTAAGTAGCGATACACTAGATATCTGTGGGCTACTTTTCTTTATGGAAGGTAATGAGAGTCCTCTTTTCATTAGTGAACTAGTTCTGTTTCTCTAATAGTGGTATTGAATTTTGAAATAAAAGTGTCAGTGTGAGGGACAGCTAGAAAAGTGGCGGTGACAGCAATACTTGAGGAAAAGAAAGGCAGCAGCTGTATTGCGGAGGAGTTAACTGACCCACCTGTGGAGACAGGGAGCCAAACGTGAGCAGGAGCAGCAGAGAGTCTTTGGGGGCTGGGCGAGGGTCCTGAAACAGATGTGGGCAGGGACTTCACCTCTTCCCCTAATGGAAGCTCTGTTAAATTTCTAATTTAGGAGAGTTTTTGTGAAAATGAATATTTTGTTTAGCTCACATGATAACATTTCTATAATAAATCATACTCAGCGTGCTAATGCGCGAAGAGACTGAACTGAAGACGCTGCAGACTCAGATAGCAAAATAATAAGCCTACTTCATGATAAGGTAACTATTAGTCATTCAAACTCCTCTTTCCCTTAAGTATATCTTAAATCAGTTAAGGGTTTTAATGGTTTTTTAAAAATTAATAGTAATGTTACAAGTGAAAAACTGGTTTGAAATAAACTCTAAAACCTTTGGAAGTTTAACCACTTAATCACCTTTACAGTTTGCTGCTGTATGGCAAAGTCAAAGAAATATTTTTTTATGAACTCATGTTACAGAGAACTGGCAATGAAACTAAAATTTAGCTGTGTCTCCAGGTCTCTTATTTTTCTGCAGAATAATAAATTACATAAGTATGATCATTTTCAGATATATCATCATGCATGTTTTAAAATATTTGGCCATCTTTTTTGTTTTTAAGTTAATCTTCAGTGTAAAGAAATGTCTTATGGCCTGTTTTGGGAAACATGAAATAAGTGTCCTATTGTAGAAAAGCAGTGGCCTGAGCATCAGGAGAATGTGGGGCCTGGGCTCAGCTCTGCTGCCGTGTAGCTTTGCGACTTTAGACCTTAGTATAGTTACTTGTAAAGTGAGAGGAATTAGAGGGTCTGAGTTTCCTTCTGGCTTTAAATTGTGATTCTGAGGTGTCCAGGATTTTAAGCTTTAGCTACAAGGTGGATTTGACAAATATTAATGTGGGGAAGTCTAACGTTTCATACTTCTAGTTAACTATGAGTGTAGGGTGGAGACTTGATCATACAGTTAGCTCAGTCTCTGAATGCATATGTTGTGGAAACAAGAGCCTTGGTTTTTAGGTTTTCAGATACGGGAGAGGTGTGTGCTGTGTAATGGCATAGGGATTATGTTATGCCTAGGTTGATTTTATAAAAATTAAAACAGATACGGTTGCCATTTTCTGTCCTAGGTACATGAACTGTAATAGAACTCCAAGCCTGTTGGGATATTGCCCGATGAAAAGTGACTGCCGCACAGTTTAGACATTGGGAGAAAAGTCAAGAGCCGTCTTTTAGAGAGGATGTGGCAGTATAGCTATAAAAAGGACACATCAACTCTGCGTAAAGTAATTTTAAGTTGCAGAAAATATTAATAGCAAAATTAGTTTTACTTAGCTACCTAATTTGAAATGCATTTTCTGGTGCATTTCTTTGTGTCCTTATTATCTTTATTGTTAACTAAAGGTCAAATAACATTATGTACTTTGGATTTAGAAGTTGATGTATGTACTTGGTCTGTTCATCTAAAAGGTTTGTTGGAAAATTTTCTAAATTTATGATACATGTGTACTTCCCTTATTTAGATAAAAGAGACATTAGAGGTTCATAATTCAACATTAAATTGTTTTAATTGTGGTATTGAAAATATCTGGGGGAGGAAACTGCATTTTGGGATTCATAAAGAAGTAAAATTAGCAATATTACATCTGCAACATGTGGGTAATGTGAAGCTAGATCGTTTTTTAAGTTTACCACATACTCCTAAGGTTACTAATGTTGCATCACAACATTTTTGTCTACTGATACCCATACTAACTCTCTTTGTTGCACTATTTTCCTGAAAGAACCAACTTCTTCTTAAAACAGGCAAGAAGACATGAATCCAAAGATAAATCCTCCAAGAAACACAAGTCTGAGGAACATAATGACAAAGAACATTCTTCTGATAAAGGAAGAGAGCGACTAAATTCATCTGAAAATGGTGAGGACAGACACAAACGCAAAGAAAGGAAATCATCAAGAGGCAGAAGTCATTCAAGGTCTAGGTCTCGTGAAAGGTAACTGGTCCTGGTGTTTGTAAGTTAGTGCCTTCTGAAGCACTCCAGAGCTGCATAAAGCTGCTTATTACCCAGCACTGCCCCCAAATCTTAATTAGAACATTGATTCATCTTTTCCTTCTTCTTTTTTCTCTAAGTCAATCTATTCCTTTGTGCACTAATGTCCACTAATAGGAGTCTTTTGGGCTTTGGTTTCTGATAAAGGCAAAAAAAATGGTTGAGGGGGTAAGGGCTGATTGTACTTAACCTATTCAATTAGTGACTATATGTTCTTTTAACTTCTTGATGTATTTAATTTTTGCAGTGAAAAATTATATTGCTAAACTACGTTTATATAACTTAAGCCAATATAATAGCCCTTTTATATTGCTGATGTAGGATCTATTTGCTGCTAAATTCTAATCTAGGTTTTCTCTTGTGGTAGAGATGCAGATAAAAAGACTTGAGATACTGGATCATAGCTCAGGTTTCTGGGATTTTTGTTTTTTAAGAAGCCAGTATTTAACACGTGTTTGGAGATTTCTTTGGGGAATATGTGGTACCAGATTTGGTCAAAAATTTTCCACAGTAGGGTAACATGATTAAGTATATTCTTAAATTTTATAAATACTTTAGTAAGGCAGTAGATTTTAAACTGTTAATCTTAAATTGGGATAGGATGCTTTGCATTTTTGTTGTATTATAGTTTCACTGTGTTAGCTAAGAGACATCAAGAACAAAGGCCAATTTTTTGTTTAACTCCTTCCATTGAAAACCTCAGACTATCTTTTTTGTACACAATGCAGTATAATTTATTACCTTTACTGCAGACACTACAGGTAACTAGTTTGTAATGTCTGTAATTGAAAAGACACACCTCTAACCACAAATGTGTGCACTTTAACTTCAGGCGTCATCGTAGTAGAAGCAGGGAGCGGAAGAAGTCTCGATCTCGGAGTAGGGAGCGGAAGAAGTCAAGGTCCAGAAGCAGAGAGAGGAAGAAGTCTCGATCCAGAAGCAGGGAGAGAAAACGTCGGATCCGATCTCGTTCCCGCTCAAGATCAAGGCACAGGCATAGGACTAGAAGCAGGAGTAGGACGCGGAGTAGAAGCAGGTGGGTTTTCACCTTCTTGGTTAAAATCAAATAGGCCCCTCACAGGCTGTGTCTTCTGTCAATCTGAGAATAAATTGTGGGTCAGAATTTATTTACAGAATAATCACATCCTGACCAGAAAGGACACATCTAAATACTTGTAAAACATTCTTACATAGTAAAATTTTATCAGATTGCTGTGAAGTTTAGATGTGAATAGTCCCGTTTAAAATTATTATCGTTTGGTAAATGAATTCATCATGTTTATGTTATAATCACAACTGTATTGTGAGCTAGACTCATCGAACTTAGGTTGAGTAACTGCCCAGAAGCCTAAAATCACAGTTACTAAACGGTAAAACTAGGACAGGGTCCCAAATGTGTGTGAATGTAAAGTCAGTGTATGTGCTTATCCCACCATACTGTGTATACTGTCTCAGATGTCCAAAAGGATGAGCTTAGATTATGCATTGTAGGATTGTACACCCGAAACTTACATAATGTTATTAGCCAATGTGACCCCAGTAAATTGAATTTTTTAAGAAAGATGAGCTTAATTCAAATCTGTCTTGATTGAGAGGAGGCTTTAACTTGTTGAGACAAGACAGTGAGCATGGGGGGTAGGGATCTTTAATTCTTAATATTCAGAGAATATGTTCTCTACTCAAGATTATTATAGTGCATTATATCTATAGTCAAATATATTGATACTAAAATAATGGAAAAACTTTTAATTTTTTTATTGCCTAAGTTAGTCTATAATAGACAAATAATAGATAAAAGTGGACTGGGACCGTTGCACCTATTCATCCACTACTAGGCATTTATTCTACATGTTGACCTACACAAGCAGAAAATGACCTCAAGTAGAATGTACAAGGCAAGTCTTTGCAACTCTGGGTGTAACAGTGAGATGGAATCAACTTAAATGTCCATCTGATAGGGATGGTTGAATGAACTTAGAAGATTAGCCACATACACAGGCACTTAGGATATCGTGGAAGATGTAGGACAGGCAGAAAGCAAAAGGTTCAGAGTGTATTTACTGTGCAGTTTGATTTTTGTTGAACCATGTAAATATAACTGGTTTGATTCAACAAAGTTGTTATTACTTGGCCATACTGAGACATGTAAAATACAATTTGTTACAGAGATAGAAAGAAGAGAATTGAAAAACCGAGAAGATTTAGCAGAAGTTTAAGTGGAACTCCTAGCCCACCTCCCTTCAGAGGCAGAAACACTGCAATGGATGCACAAGAAGCTTTAGCTAGGAGGTGTGTATATTTTCTTTTTATTTGATGCATTTTTTTTCCTTTTCGACTTGAAGTAGATGCTCAGTTGTGTGGACAAAATGAGTGCTTGCAGTCAGAGGATAATGGAAATAGTTAAATCTAGCCATGAATGCTGTCTGTCCCGCCTTTGTGATCTAGAACTAAGTAAGTGGTTTAATTCTTATTCTGAACATTTACTTATTGCACACCTGGAAAGATTGCGAGTCTGCAGCAGTTCTTCTTTTCCCCTTCATGATTAACTGATTCATTCTTCTCAACACTAGAATCCTAAATATTTTTAGTTTGGAATTGAAACTTTTTTTAAGTCTTAAATGGGATTTAGGAACTTGGTTGATTTTGCTCTAAAACGGCTGTCTTTTGTTTTTCTTCCTCAAGAAAAGAATCTCTGAAACAAGTAGAATTTTGTCGGTGGTTTTCTTATTATAAACCAGTTTATTTGACCTTCCAAATTTTACTGCTGAGAGCAGAAGGAGACCATCATATTTCTGAATTTTTAATGTTTCAGAAACGAGTGATAGTGGGACCACACACAGCAGGGCTACCTGACTGAAATCCGAAAAACCATTAAAAGCACTGCCTCATCTCCAGAGGCAAGAAATAAAGCTAAATCCAAGTCCTTGTTTGCAGGTTTTCCCATATCTGAAAACTATACTCTTTTGATTTTGACTTTTTTTTTTCTTTATGAAATTGAGTTTGTATTTTTTTTTTTTCCATTACAAAAATACAGTTGTCACAATGTAACCTGACGGGCTGCTGCCCTGTGAACCCAGCCTGGCAGAAACTCCAGCTGAACAGCAGCAGCAGCAAAGGTGTGAGCTCACCCCTCCTCCATCCCATTCACCTTAGTGAATGGTGTCAATTCCAGACTTGCAGTGGCCATTTTAAATGTGCACCAGTAGTAGGCAAGCATATTTTCATTCTGAAACTAAGATCAATAGAATTAGGAAATAATTTCCCACAGTATTTGAAACTGTGGTCCATTAACTCTGACCGGTATTTTTTTAAGTCATGAAATTTATTCTTATTTACTACAAGTTTGTTACGTTTTAATTTTTGGATTTTATTAAAATTGAAGCTTACTGATTTCTAAGTTTTTCTTTTTAGTCTATAGCTTACTGCCACTGTGTTTTACTACTCATAGCCCCCCAAAGGAAACGAAACCTTTCCCCCAGTCCTTGTGCCTTGATACTCCGTTCAGAGAACAAAGGCGCGGCATTTAATTTGTACTTGGTGAATGAGGGAATTCTTCCAGGAAGGGTTTCTCTTTCAGGAACTCGTTACGAGGGTAGTATTACTTAGGGTTTGCCATGTAGGGCGTAGGTGCTGACTTGGCAGCATATTAGTGTGTGTGTTAGTTAGTGAACTTAATGTGAGCCAGAATGTGTGTTTATTTTGGTGGGGGATGAATTTGTGTTTCATGTTTCCGGTTCCTTTGCTAATGATAAATTCTTTCAGGTGCTAAAAAGTAATTTCCTAATACTGAGTCCCCCCTCCTTTTATTAGATCATAGAGGTTGGCAGTTGGGGTTTGTGTGCCTGTTTTGGAGGGGATTGGGTGGTTTTGTTTTTATTTTAATTTGAAGGCTGTATAATAAAGTCTACTTAACTGCAAAAATCATTGTCTGCATGCTGATTGGCCTTATTGTGTATCGGCCTCCCTGAGAAGCATTTGGTACACTTGTCAGCATCATTCCTACTTAATGTGGGCCAAGGCTCCCGGTGCTCAGTGTCATTTGCAAGATTTCACTTAATCCTTTCTTCTGTAACCAGCACTGATAAAAAGACTGAATTGTTTTTATTTTTAAGCCACACTCTGAGAACTGTGTTAAAACTATTCCAGTTTTGATTTTAGTGAATTTAAAAGTGTTTATAACCAGTTTAAAAATGCTTACCTGTGACTGATAGCATCTTAAGAGTGATTGCCTTTTCCCCCCACATGCAGCTATCAATTTGGGAAAGTATTAAACATAATTTAAAATTCTAGATAGAGTGTTTTGTGTCTACTTTTTACCTACTGAGAAATACAAAGATAAATATTGGTTTTATGTTGTTTTAAATTTATTTGCACGCTGTTTGACAGGTTGGAAAGGGCAAAGAAGTTACAAGAACAACGAGAAAAGGAAATGGTTGAGAAACAGAAACAACAAGAAATAGCTGCAGGTAATTTTTATTACGGAAGTGTGGTGTTTCTTTGTAGAAAATTTGAAAAGTTCAGAAAAGTAATAGGAATAAAGTCACGTAGGAGCCCTACTACCCACCAGTACGCTGTCACATCTTTTTCTATTAGTTGCTTTCCTACTTCATAAAATCTTTATGCGTTTATATTTCTGATTTGGTCTGTGCAGATCATTTTGACAAGGAAATAGTGACTTTTTGTTCACATAGCACTTTAGCTATCACTACACGTGTCTCTCAGTTATGATTTTGGAAATGCAGTTTATTAACGGTGATGGCTTGAACTGGAGTATGTATTAGTAAATCAAGTTTTTAGACATAGCCTATTGGCTGTGAATGATAGAACGTGATCAGAGAGCTTACTGTAAAATTATATGAAATGTAATCTGGGAGGGGGTTTTTTTTCATCTGGTTGCTTGGTTGACTTTTGTGTGTGTGTTTTGTTTTTGGTTTTGTTTTTACATTCCTAGTCAATAGTGGTACTTTAAAAACTTAAAATTTTACAAGATGATGTTAGTAGTTTAGAGAACTTTTTAAGCTTGTATTCTGGACTGACAGAAAAATGTAATTTGAAGTCTTTCTGTTTAGTATCTGTTAAATGTGGGTAGTGCCTGTTTTAATATTTTTAAATGTTTGTGAAATAACCTGAAATAACTTCGTAAGTTAAAGAACCATACAAATAAAATCTCGTATTGTTTATAAGTTTAACTACAAGCACCGAAGTTCATGTCCATTGAAATCATATACCTTTTTACTATTTGTAGAATTCTCTTCATTTTCAAGAAGTAAATGAAGTTATATTTAGGGGATCATATATAGAAATACAGATATCGATAAATACATTCCTTAAATGTTGGTAAATTCTTTTGCTTTATAACCTAGTGCTCTGTCCTACTTACCTCCTCTTTCAGCAGCTGCAGCTACTGGAGGTTCTGTTCTCAATGTTGCTGCCCTATTGGCATCAGGAACGCAAGTAACTCCTCAGATAGCTATGGCAGCTCAAATGGCAGCCCTGCAGGCTAAAGCTTTGGCAGAGACCGGAATAGCTGTACCTAGCTATTACAACCCAGCAGCTGTGAATCCAATGAAATTTGCTGAACAAGAGAAAAAAAGGAAAATGCTTTGGCAAGGCAAGAAAGAGGGGGTAAGTCCTTTTATTCCCCTTTTGTCACTTATTCCTAATGAGCAATTGTTTAGAAAAACAAATTTGAGTTGGAAAAAATTAGTTTGCTTTTTTTTTTTTTTGAGAACCTGATTAGAATAGTTTAGTTTGCCACAGTTATTTATTACTGAAAGGAAATGCATGATGTAGTTCAGGCTTCCAAAGCAAACCAGAAATATTACGTATTTATTAAGGAAAAAGACTCCCTAGCTTAGGTTGTTTTGTAAGGTATATTATGATGTACTTTCATTTCTTTGCTTCCATTACTCTGTAATAGAAATCTTAATACAATTCATTATAAACTTCATTGATAGAATGTCATTAATGCTATTGTTTCTTTTACTTTATACTATGTATTATGGAAAGTTTTTTTTGTTGTTTTTTTTTTTTGTATTATGGAAAGATTTAAAACCCTAGTAAAATATATTTAAATTTTATATATTCTAAAAGTTTACTGTTTCTTAATAGGACAAATCCCAGTCTGCTGAAATATGGGAAAAATTGAATTTTGGAAACAAGGACCAAAACGTCAAATTTAGGAAATTGATGGGTATTAAGGTGAGTATATACACTTTTTATTAAAGTTCATACTAACTTGTATTTTCAGGGTCATGTTGATTCTCAGCTTCAAAGTCATTTCAGTGATGTGTCTGCCAACTCTGGGTACCTTTTTTCTTTTTTTGTTTTGTTCTCCAGATTAATTTTATAGAATTAACTAAAATAATAATACATTGTTATCACTAGTTGACAACACAAATTGTTTGACTTAAATTAACAGGTTTATTGATTATTACTGTGTATTTATACGTTACATGAACATTGTTCCAGATCATAAGCTTCTGTTTGTAAGTAAAAATGAAATTGTAAAAAGGAATTAATGGATTTGCTTTTTAAAAAAGATACTGCTCATTTAAGGTTAATTGTACCTGGTGGAGTAGAACTTTCTTGATTATTAAAGTTTCAAGAAAGCTTTTTCTTAAATGTAGAAAATTGAGTTCTTGCTGAGTCAGGTGTAATACAGAGAGTGTTAGATTTCATACAACCTGGAAAGGTCCACAAATGCTCAGACATTGGTCATCACTAAGGGAATTGGTTCTTCGTTGAAGGGATATTTGACTTTAACTAAGCTGCACTGAGCTGGCTGTTCACACGCTGTCTGGCATGTTCTGCGTGTTCTTAGTCATGCCCACTAAAGTGAGGTTGACTTTTGTTACATCCCAGTACCTGGAAAGGATCGGTGCTGAATGAATGAATGAAGCAAAGTAATTGAGGTCAAATATGTATCCTAAATATGTAATTTACTGGTGCTGTGACATGAGAGAAGCACTTTTTATTCCCACCTGAATTCATTCTGATAATGTTTTCTATCTGATGTTCAGAGTGAAGATGAAGCTGGGTGTAGCTCAGTCGATGAAGAAAGTTACAAGACTCTGAAGCAACAGGAAGAAGTATTTAGAAATCTGGATGCTCAGTATGAAATGGCAAGGTCACAGACCCACACCCAGAGAGGAATGGGACTGGGTTTCACATCGTCAATGCGAGGAATGGATGCAGTTTGAGAAGGATCACACTTAATGTTTGGAACTTTCTAGACTTCGGTTCTGATGTCAGGTCCTTGTTCACCAAACAGCTAGCATTCTAGCTTGCATGGGTGTTGCATTGACTTTAATTTATTGAAAAATAACAATTTTTTGTAAATATCAGATCAGTGATACTGGTGTTAGTGTTGTAATTAGGTTAAACCCACTTCCATTAAATTTGACAGGACTATAGAAGGACAATATTTTTAGTTGATGAATTCTACTTTCAAAATATATATAAAAGCTGCAGGTGGGATAAAATCTCATACATGGGTTTTTTTGTGTCCGCTGTCTTGTGTACTTTTGTACTTAACCTTGTACAGTTATTTTCATCTCTTGAAACATGAAAGATGTTATGTAGATGTTCTTTAGACGATCTGGCCATTTGGTATAGACGATCTGGCCATTTGGTACATACCAGCACAAATGAGCTGGGTGGTGGTGATAATAAAAATGGTTTTCTCAAAACTGGTGTTAATTTAAGTTACCTGGAATTATTTTAATTTGTTTTATGGTTTCTGTAGCATTTTGCAATTGCTATTAGAAAACACTTGCTAAAATTTCCTTTCTTTAAAAAAAAAGCTTTGGCAGTACCATAGTGAGCAAAAATGTAAAAGGAAGTTAGGAGTAAGCAAAGTTATTAAAACAATACTGTTTTCCTACTCTTACAAGGGACAGAATTGGTGTACAGTATTTGTTAAATATTCCATATGTTATTCAGGAAATAGACTAATACCTTAAAGGGATGTAAGCACTTTTATTTTAATAAAGTGCCTTATAACAAGTTCTTTGTATGCCCTTCACTCATTATCACTTTGAAGTCTTCTCCAGTGTAAATTAAAGTACTACACCATTAGAAAACCACTTTGCTACTAAGTTGACTAGGGCATAAATCTGGTGAGGGGAGGGGACTACAGAACTTGTAATTCATTAGCTTTCCCTGGAAAAATTCTTTGGGAAAGATCGCCACGATGTAGTAGCACAATACAACATGGGAAGACTTATTTTGGTAAATGTTTAAATTCGTTTTTTCCAGAGTACAGTAGTTCTGTAGAGAAATGGCTTCATGCTTCAATGACAAAATCAAGTTTATAGGGAAATGACACCATGATTTTTCATTTTGGCATCACAGATTCATTTTTCAGTTTTGTGTATACCTTCTTAAATCAATTTCATTAAAATTTTCATGGACTTTTAAGGCATAGTGGATACAAAAGCCCGCATTAACTGCTTCCTGTATTTCTCTACAGTATTTTAGGAGTTTGCCATAGAATGAAAGACATGGGTAGAAAGAATTCTGCACTCATCTACTGCAGCAATTTAAAAACTAGTAGCCAAGTTTAAACGTGAGACTAGTACAACTAAAATAATTCAACAAGTAATCAGTATTTTTAGTTAATATTTTACATTATTTTCATACCAAAATGCTTTAAATCCAGTGTGCATTTTACATTTTGACGCATCCTAATTGGGCCCAGCCAGATGTAGCCAGGGGCAACCATATTCATATTAAACAGTGCAGATCTAGAGGGAGACATTGATAATTTTAAGTTGTATAATTAAACTTTAAGAAGCAATTATTGGAGTCCAAGGTTGGGAGGCCAGTAAACTGCTTCACTCAATTGGAAATAAGTTTATAGGGGAGATGTATTCCATAGATTTTATTAACCCTTTTGCTACCCCTTTTTTTCTGGCTGTTCATGTGCTTTATATTTCAAAGCCTAGTGCTCCATGATGGATGTTCTGGCTTTACCCTTGTAAGCAACAGGAAGATGGTTGCTGTCCAGGAGATACATGGTGGGGAAGCAGGGCAGTAAAGATTAGACCACACTATTTGAGGCAAGGTGTGCTGAGCAGTGTGAGAGCAGTTGGGTTTGAGGCTAACTTGAAAGGTAAGGTAGGATTTCATAGTTGTGTATAGGTGTTCAGGAAAACGGTAATTCAGATGAGGTTTCCAACTTGGGTGAACTTTATTGCAAGTTTAGAAAATACCACTTAAGAAGTATTTGGTGGAAGGAGATGGAAACAAGTTCTGTTTTATATATCAATCAGTTCCATAGGCCAAAAGGTTTAATTATACACTTAAATGTGTGGTTTTTAAATGTTTTAAAAAACTTCATGACTTCAGAGAAAGGGGGAGAGGGAGAAAGAAACATTGATTTGTTCCATTTATTTATGCATTCAATGGTTGCTTCTTGTGTGTATCCTGACTAGAGGTCGAAGCCTAAACCTTGGTGTAAAACAAATGAACACACATTCCTTTTACGTCGGTGGATATAGGGTCGTTAACAGTTAACATGATAATAATGAGGGACTCTGTAGTCTCCTGCTCTAGTGGGAGATTGTGCCCTGAGGGGTCTGGAAAAAGGAAATTACCCTGACATTCCAAAGGTATGTTATCACGATGCAAAAAGACAGTAAGATAGGCTCAGTTAAGGTAAAGATTGAACTTTGTCAAGAAAGATACCTGCCCAGGACCTGACTACCTGCCATGAATTGCCTCGTTAGAAAGCTTTAATTTCAGACCCTTCTATGTGGCTACTTAAGGTCTCCTGAGTTTAGCTCTGCAAGGCCGCCATGCCGGCCTCCCCTGAGCTTGTCAACATGTGTCCCCTTTTCCGTGCAAAAGACAAATCTAAAACTGTTTAATTTAGCATTTCATTTTATCTTCATCCAGGATATGTTTCTTGATTTTAGAGAGAGGAAGGGAGACAAAAACATTGAAGTGCGAGCGAAACATCAATCGGTTGCCTCCTGTATGAACCCACAACTTAGGTATGTGCCCTCACTGGGAATCGGACCCGAAACCTTTTGGTGACCCACCGACCCACCCAGCCAGGACAATCCAGCTAGTTTTTCGTGAAAAGGGGAAGCAAGCCCAGTAAACTGAATAGCTGTCCAAGACCACAACGGTAGTCCACGATCAAACTGGCGTTCCCGGCGCTCATGGCTGCTTGGCACGCACCGCGGAACCCGGGATAAACCACGCGTTGCGCTCCTTTTCCAGCCTCCGCTGCAGGACCGGGACAACCCGCATTGTCTGAACACGGTGATTCACTCGAGCTTTCTTAACGTTTGAAAAGGACCAATCCCAGTGCGCAATGCAAACAATGAGTGAACAGTCGCCTAGGAACTACAAGTCCCAGCATGCCACGCTCCCGGGCCACCTGGGAAGCGGGCGTGAGGGGCGGGGCGCCATTGCATTCTGGGAGTCGTAGTCTCTCGGGACCCGCCCGCCCCTTGTGCAGCTTCCGGGGCCTACGTTTGCAGAAAACCGTACAGGGTGGCCTAGCGCCCTAGGGAGAGTGAGAAAGAGAGAGGTGCCGCCCTACGATCCTTGCCCCCGGCCTGGGTGGCCAGCTCCGCCTCCCCTCGGATCTTTCCCACAGCCCAAGATGGCGGCAGAGGTGGATTTTGGCGATTTAGAGCTGTTCGAGGCGTTCGACCACCCGGAGGAGTCGCTTCCCAAGCCCGTTCACACGCGCTTCAAGGACGGCGACGGCGACGAGGGCGACGAGCACGGGGTGGGCGACGCGGAGCTGCGGGAGCGGCTGCGGCAGTGCGAGGACAGCCTGGAGCAGCTCCGCGCCGAGAATATCCTTCCCGCGCGCGGGCCCGAGCCCCGCGTCGTCTCCTCCCGCGCCCAGCGGCGGCCCGGGCCTCCGGGCCTCGGGGTTCGGGGTTCGGGGCCTCGGGCGGCGGCGGCCTCAGCCCCCGCGGGCCCCCGGGCTCGCCTCGCTCCTCCCGCCGCCCAGCCCGGGCCCGGCCTCTCGGGCTGCGTGCGCCCGCTGCCGCTGTTGGGTTGTCGACTTGGCGGGGGGCGGGGGCGCCCCTCTCTTGGGTCTGAAGTTGCCGCAGTCCCGTCACGGCGGCGTGTGAGGAAGGTTTCGGAAACTTGGACTTGGGCGTAGACCTGATTTTTTTAAAAAAAATCCCTAGAAGCGAGCGGTCCCCAGATGTAGAGTTGGGGGCCTTGAGCAAGGTCCAGGGGTGCAGAGAGGGAGGGTCCGCGGCTTGGCGACGATTGGGGGCCGCGTGGGCGCTTCCCGCCGGTTTTCTTTCCGCTTTTTTATTTTTGCACGAGGACAAGCCCTGGTAGCCAGACTCGCTGGTGTGTTTATTCACATACAGTCGTAGGGATTCATCATCATTATTATTATTATTATTATTATTATTAAACTGGGTGTATAGATAGTTTGGGTTCGAGTGGTTGAGGATTTGTCACGATCCCGGAAAGAAAGCGGCTGGTAAGTTACCTTTTAGTGTTTCCAAGTCGGTTTTTTTGTTTGTTGTTGTGTTTTTTTGGTTTTTTGGTCTTTTCACGGCGCCTTTCTGTTCCGTGTGTCGTGGTGAAAGGTCTCGGCGCCGTTGAGGGCGGGTCTCCCGGCCGCGGTCGCGCGGGGGGAAGAAACGTTTTTTCGGCGCCTCCTGCGGGTTGGTTCGGGGCGGGACCCGGCGGCGCTGCGGGCCGGGGACCCCGCTTCCCGACCGGAGGTCCCGGCGGGACGGAGGCGCAGCGCGCGTCGCCTCCCAGGCGCCCGGAGTCCCCGGAACGCGGGTGACCTCCCGACGCCGCCGGCCACAGTTAGGTGCCTGTTCTTTACGACCTCCCGGGGTGTTTGAACGAGGCCCGAGGACTCCTTAACGCGTGGTCACATCGGGAACTCCGACGGAAGCTGAACATCCTGACTCGGCCGAGGTAGGCGACCTGGGAACCGTGCCGTGCGCTAGGGGGGGGCCTTTATTTTTATTTATTTTTTTAATCCTGATCGTCATAACCGCAGGTTTTTGATAAAAAGGGCTGCTGAGGATCTTTGTACCATTTTTGTTTTGTGGTGTTTTATGTTGTTGTTGAGCCTACTCATGATCCTTTAGGGTTAACTTGTTGGAGGTAAAAGTTTGACTTCTCATAACTGCATGAAACCGACCTACTGGGTGAAAAAGTATTTGTGAAACAGTCCAGAAGGTGTTGACTTGATGTTCAGAACAGGGGAGTCGGGCAGCCCGGCGGACCTTTCCGGGTAGTTAGACCGAGGATTGCAGAATTAATCTGAAATACCTGTGCAAGGACCAGCGTCCTGTATGGAAGGTTATATTCCTTCAAGCTGTCAGAATCGGGGGCCGCGGGTGGGGTCGTCACACGGGCCTTTTTGCCCCTGGCACCTGCTGGACCAAACTGACTGCGCTGGTGACTGAAAGGGTGAAGTTTGAGAATGTAGACGCACTCTAAACTCGCTTTTGGTTAGTGATTAACTATTGACTGTAACTACGATTCCTCAGAAGTCATCATCTTACATATATTTTATTTAGATAAGCATGTTTTCCAATAGGGTTGATTACTTAAACATCAAGTATTTATTTAAAAGTAGGTTATAAACACCCAAGTTCGAATGACTATGGCATCATAGGCTCTGCCAACTTATAACAAGTAGGCATTAGTGTCATGAAAAAGAAATAGTATTTTCTTTTTAGAATCAGTGCCCTCCACATTGTCAAACTGATAGAGCGTTCTACAGAAAACCAAGAAAAAGAAATAAAATTATTTCCCTAAAACTTGTACCCCAAGCATCTTGGTTTAATCCTTACTTTGGAACCATCATGATCCGAGGTTTCCCTTTTTATCCAGTAAACATTATGTTTACTTGTTTGTTTTTTTCCTTCGTGTTATGAAAATTTCCAAACGAAGACCATGGAAAGGACAGTACAATTAATACCCGCTTTTCATCCCTTGCATTCACAGTGACCATTTTGCCATATTTTTTTCTAATCCCATACGCACATTGCGCCCCAAATATTTTAGCATGCATACTATTTTTAAAAGTACTTTTTTGTGCATAACCACAACAACTGTTATCACACCTGATAATTGTCATGATTTCCTTGGTAACATTCCCAGCCCAGTACCTGTTCGAATTTCCCCAGCCGGGTGCCTGTAACTGATGGTTCAGACTGGACTCCAACCCGAGACCGTGCAATTACATGGGATTTTAAAAGCAGGATATATTTTTCAAAAACTGAAGTTTGCTTAAATTGAAACAAGCCTCTGAACTTTCCCATATTTTAATTTCATTTCTCTGTTTGACGAGAACCATTCCAAGTGCAGAGTGATGTATTTCACATGCCCTCCAGGAAGGGGAATGCGAGGCAGGTGAGGCAGGTGAGGGGGAGCCGGGGTTCAGCTGGTCCCAGGTTCCCGCAGGGGCGTAGTGCAGGCTTCCCGGCGGCCTTCCCCCCCCCCCCCCCCCAGTCGCCTTGCAGTATTTGAAAGGGAGATCCAGAGCAGTGTGCTCTTCACATCTCTACCCTAGAGTCTTGGGTCTGAGATATTTAGTGCAGTGTGCTTTGCCCTCCGAAAAGAACCTATTCGTTTATCTATAGTGTTGTTTCCCCATAGAGTTCTAAGCCAAATTCACTCTGATTCTTTCAGAAATGTATTCTTATAACCTGCTGGTTGGTTTGCCCAGTCCTTCCCTCCCCTCCCCAATTTGTAAAGAAACAACCATTAGGAAAAGAGACGTTTTGGTTGGAAACTGAAAGATTAACCGCAGTTTTTATTTCTTGTGTGATATATTTTTAAAATGTTATATTTTTATGTATATAAATATGTGTAAAACCATTAAGCAGGGAAAGTGGTGAAACAGATTTTTCTTGAGAAAATGGGAGTTTTTGGTGGTTCCTGATCATATATGTAAAATGCTGTATGATCCGTGGTACTTAAGAATTATATAGGTCGTGTGTTCATATGTACATATGCAAGTTTTACTTTAACTCCTCTAAGAATATGTTTTAACGTCTGTTTCAGTGGAATACTGGTGAACAACACTAAGTTAGATGGACCTTTACTACAGATTCTGTTTATGAACAATGTTATTTCCAAGTAAGTGGCTTTCCCTTTTCTAAATGGGAGGAATTGGTGTTTGTGCAGCAGTGTGTCCTGTAGGAAGCGGTGCTCGTTTGCGCCCGCACCGTCCTTACTCTCGCACTTACAGTGGACGGAGTCCTGGTGAAGAGCAAGGACGTGAGTCCTGTAAACTTGAATTGGAATCTGGTCTCTGACTTTCTACGCCTGTGTACCCGGGCAGGCCGCTGACCCCCTCTGCAGTCCCCTTTCCTCACTGGGAAACAGTACTAATAGTAACCACCACCTAGGTAGCCAAACAAGCACCTGTAAGAACCCAATAAATAGCTTCTAATAAATAATAAAAATAAGAACACTAGCACTGCAACAATGGTGTTAGCCATTTCTCTGCCCACGTCAGGTAACAGTTTTCCCTGTTGACTATCTTGAAAGCTTCCCCACACGATATACTTTAATATCAAATCTAGACCCTTGCAGAAAGCCTTCCAGAGTACTCGGGTGTAGAGTGACTGCATTCCCGCAGTGCTTGCTGGAGTTCTGCAATGGTTTGAGGCTGTGCCCTGTCCCTTCCTTGAAGATTGGTTCAGACAGTTGTTTGCCCCCTCCCATGTCACTTAATCACATTCTCTCACGTGCTGGGCAAAGTGAAGATGGTAAAGGGAACCATATACAGCGTGTTACCAGTGGGGCAGGCCCATTACCTTCTTTGTCTTAGCAGAAGAGGAGCCTGAGGGTCTGAGGGGTGGGGAAGCTAGTGGTGAGTGGAGCAGCAGCAAGGTGCTGGGCGCAGCTGGGCTGTGGCACCGCTGTCACCTTCAGATTAGAATCAGGATCTACTCTAGCTCCCAGCAGTCAGACTTCTGCACCACTCACCTGGTGTTTCACCTGCAGAAATCTTAGAATGTCAGAGCTAAAGGGACTTGACAGATCCCCAGGTCTGTGAAGAGGAAGCTGGCTGCCCAGCTGGGGCCTAAGCTGGGCTCCTTGGGCACCTCCTGGACTGAGGCTGAAGAATATTCAATGAACGGGGTTCTTGACCGGGAAAGCTGGAGAAAGTAGACCTCAGTAGTTCTTCTTGCATTGTATTTTGGTTTTACTTTTTCAAATTTAATATTTATATATAGTATTTCCTCATATGTGCATAGGGTGGTAGAAATAGGCAGCGTGCAGACAGGGTGGGAAGGGGGCCTTTCGTTAGGTAACCCTCTGACTTCTTTCAGCTATCGAACCACTTGCATGTATTATGTATTTAGAAGTTAAATACATAAAATCTATTTAAAAATCCACTTATTCTTAGCACAAATACTTGTCATGCCAAGCACCGTTAGGTTAGCACCATCGTTTTTTAACTTGGCACTGACGTGTGGTTTCCTCAGGAATAGATCCTGAGTGTTACGGCGAGACCATGATTTGATGAACCTGAAACACCAAGTCACAGAAGTGACACGTGACACAATCGTGACTTCAGTCTGTACCATGTTTTCCTCTGTCTGAGTTCTGACCGTTTTGTGCTCTTACGCAGGCAATATCATCAAGAAATAGAGGAATTTGTGTCAAACTTAGTAAAAAGATTTGAGGAGCAGCAGAAAAATGACGTGGAAAAGACGCCCTTTAACCTTGTGCCCCAGGTATTTCTAACGGAAGGGACTGTCAGATTAGGGGCTGTGCTCTTCACTGCTGGTTACCAGGCCACGAGGGTCCCCTTGAGTCAGAACCTGCGTGATTCAGGCCGCCTGTCCCCTCCCGCCTTGCAGCCTGCAGCCTGCAGCACTGCTTTCCCCGCAGTGCCCGGTGCAGCCCCGGGCTCTGGATGTGGCTCCTTTTCCCACGGGAGTCAGAGTCAGACCTCGCTGCACGCAGAGTTGGGGGCTTTCTATTCATTCCCTAACTTGAACGCGGGGATTTGTATAGAAAATTAATTTTAGACCCCCCTCCCCCAAAATCTGTATTTCTGGGGTTTATAAAATATGGATCCTTTTTTTCTAAAACCAACAGTTCATGTACTGTCCTTTTTTTCCTCCTCTAAGTGTTTAAAAAAAAATCAATAGCGTGCCCAAAGAAATCTGAGAAACTTTAATATGAATATTAGAGCATGAATTTATGTTTAAAAAAATCAGAATTATGTTTTCTGGGCTTTTTTAAAGTAAGAAATTAAGGTAAGTAGAGTCAAGTAAGGATCTTTAGCTGTTTATTCTCTGAGGTTGGAGAACAGAGTATTCTGATTAATTAAATTTTTAAATCACCTTTAGTTTTCACCTATATACAATTTTTAAAGATTTAAGAACTGGAAAATACATTTAATAATAAAAATCATATTAAATATTGTTAACGTTTTGATTTAAGGTACACTTCAGAATTTTTTAGTGGCTTGAGGTCAGTGAAGGTTATAGTAGTTTTGACCATTAATGTATTAATCTTGCTGGTTACCTGATTTCAAGATAAAGTCTGCCTTGCCAGTTTCAGTGTTGAAATTTCCATAATTAATATTAATATCTTTTTAAATTTCCTACTTGTGAAATTTCTTTAACTCACCCTTGTTATGACTAATGAATTCAAATTTTTATATACCTTAATGGTACGTGTTAGAAAATAAAGTGAGTGTGTTCAAATTGCTAATATTTAAATTGTAAAGTTGAAAACTGGTTACCCTTTGTAAAGTGTGTTTTCCTTTGTATTAGCCATCCAGTGTTATGCTAGAAGAGGACCACAAAGTAGAAGAATCCTGTGCTGTTGAAAACAACAAGGAAGCTTTTAGTGTAAGTTTGGGCATTTTAGCTTTAGAATTCTGCAGATACGTGTTTCTTATCCCGTGTCAGCTGGGCAGTGTTGAAGCGATGATGTGGCAGAGGCCTGTGCCATCAGGTGGTCACACATTCTTTCATTAAATTTGTTACGGACAACAGTGTAGGCTTCAGCCTCTAAATACTATGGTTTGCTTTTTAATAACTATTTTCTTGTGACCTGGGGGCAAAACAGACATTGTCTGGAGGACTTTATTTTTGTCCTGACCTGTGTTTATTTTCAAGAACTTTGAGGAAGGTATGGAAAGCATGCTTGCTGAACTGGTAAATGGTTGAAGCTGAGAGGGAGAAACAGCCAACCTGGCAGATGGCAGATTTATAATAGAAGACGCTTGACAGGGATGAACCTGTGTGTAGGTCTTTTCAGTACCTGTGTAGAATTTAGCAGTGTCAATGCGATGCAGTGGTGTGACTTTTGTAACTTAAAATTTTTTGAAGATGATGATGGAACCCCGGATGCTGTTAAAGGAAGTCTAGTTTTCATGTGCCCCATTGAGAAACCACAGTTTAGAGACGTGGGGTTGCTGGGATGATGAAGAGCCCACAACCCTCCTTGAAGTGATGCACAAAGGATTTCACATCTCTGCAAAAAGACTATTATTTGCAAAGGTGTCATTTCAGGTCACCCTGTGTAGTGCCAAGTGGCAGGACTAGGCCCAGTGATTGGATTGAGAACAAAGAGGCACATTTCAACTCACCATTTAGTAGGTAGGAATTTCTCTCAGGCATGTGAAAAACAAAGTAGTTTGTCTCGTTTTTTTAAAAAGTGAATTCCATGTTACTGGAGTCAAAAGACAGATGCTATCAGGCACTTGAAAGAAAGATTTCTGGATTTGAACTAGATCACTTTTCCCTTCTAAACTGAGGTTTGGGGGGTTTAGTGGCACCTGCCTGGAAACTGGGAATTTTGCACATTTGTTAATTTTAATAAACACTGATAAATATTTGCTAAGTGCTCCTTTGTACCATGGACTGTTCTAGGTTCCAGAGACATAGTCGTGAAAGAAAGAAAAAAGGCAGAGTCCCTGCCCTCATTGAATTACATTTTAGTGGGGAAGGCAGTGCCCGGGAGAAAACTAAAACAGGCTGAGGAGCGAGTAAGGGGGGTTTTGGTTTGTGTGCTGAGGGTTTGGTGACGGACAGCCTCTCTGAACCGAGACCTGAGATGCAGGGAGTGAGTCTTCCTGCATTTGAGAAAGGAGCATGGTAGGAAAGGAAGTGAAAGCCCTGAGGCAGAAGCAAGCATACTTTGTCCACTCTATAGCCAGCACTGTTCTAAGCTCATGACAGATATTACTCCTGAGAATGCTGTTATCTATCTCATTTTACAGGTGGGGAAACAGACATGGGGACTAAGGGACTTGCCAGCAGTCCCTTAGCTAGTAAGCGGTGAAGCCAGGGTTTGAATCCATGCCTCTGGCTCCACTTACGTTGCCTTACAGGCCATAGAGAGGACTTGGGATTTTACTCTGCATGAGATGAGAAGCCATTGGATTGTTTTATGTAGACATGTGACATAATATAGCTTGAATTTTTAAAAGAGCTGGCTCTGTGGAAAGTCTGTAGCTGGTTGCATGTACAAGCTGGAAACCAGTTAGGAAGTTAATGTGCTCTCTAAGGTGAGATAAAATGACAGATTAGAGTAAGGTGATAGTGGGGGTGACTTACTTTGTTTAAATGGCTCAGTAAAAAGTAAATGTGAGAAAAATTGTGTGTGTGTGTGTGTGTGTGTGTGTGTGTGTGTGTGTGTGAGAGAGAGGGAGAGAGGAGGGATGTGCATACAGAAACGTCAGTTATCAATTGTACAGTCTAGGTGGAGGGCACGTGGGTGTTCATTGTACCATTTCAACTTTTCTGTCTGAAATTTTTCCCCAAAAATGGAAGGAAAAGACTGAGAGGAAAGGAAATGGAATCAATAAATATAGACAACTTTTCTGAGAGTCTTGCTGCAGGGGAAGCAAAGAAACGGGGAGCTGGAGGGGAAAGTGAGAGCTGTGGGCAAGTTTCTATTTTTTTTTTTAAGTCCAGAGAGGGTGCAGCTGATAGTAATGATCCAGAGAGGAAAAACTCAGTAATCGTGGAGGCATAGGGAAATGTAAAGATGTAGCTTTTACTTACACATCAAAATCTGGCTCCTTTAACTAGGCAGTTGGTTATTTCTGATAATTTCATCCGAGATAATTGTTACAGCGATTAATCATAGTCTTATCTACTGTCTTCTTTTTCCTGCTTCAATAGCAATATTTTTTGACTTGTTTTCTGCAGGTTGTAGGAAGTGTCCTGTATTTTACTAATTTTTGCCTTGATAAATTGGGGCAACCGCTACTAAATGAAAACCCTCAGCTTACCGAAGGATGGGAAATACCCAAGTATCCTACATAGTGAATGAAGATCTTTTATGCACCTTGCCATTAAGTTTATCTTTAAAAAAACCTTACCCAATTTTGCAGACTATGATAACTATTCCTTAATAAAATTCACTAAAGGTACCATCAAGTCTTCAGCCACATTGTTTCTCTAGAAGGGCAAGAAATACAAGTAAAGGCAAAAAGGTTTGTGTGGGGAGTTGTTTTTGTTTTGTTTTCTGCTTTTTAAAATTTATTTTTAACCAAATCATAAACTCTTTTAGCTTGAAAAGTTAATATTCTTTATTGCTGGCTTACTGTCAATAAAGTACAGATGAAGCTATAATTTTAATGTACAGACCTGTATTAAACGTTTAAATTGATCTTCTGTTGATTGGAATTCATTGGTTCATGCCTGGTGTGTCTGGGTGGGTGGAAAGGTTTAATTGTTGCTGTCACTGTGATTGCTGTCTTGAAACCATCTGCCCCTTTCCATGTTGCCTAAAGGAAGAATGGTCTGTTTGCCTCAGTGCTTCTGGTACTAACCACTGACAGCTCAGAGGTAACAGATGAGTCGGGAACTTGGGGTTCTTGGTTAAAAGTACTGTTTGTTTAAATCACTAAGTACAGGAGCTGAAAGTGTGCCCATTGCAGATCTCAGTAATCTGTGATCGATGCGCTTTCTTCTCTTTGACACACTTTGCTGTCCTCTAGGATTTTATTGATTTGCTTTTATAGTTTCACTTACATTGTGAAAATCTGTGTTTTTTTGACCAAATAGGCCAAGGCCTCACTGTTTCAATTGTGGTTCTGAAGACCATCAAATGAAAGATTGCTCAATGGTAAAGTTTTCTTCTCTAAAAAATATCTTTGAACCAGAGCTTTCTAATGTTTTCAACATATTGATCACATTGTGTGATACAAAGAAACTTTCTATGTTAATTTCTTGTGGTGCTTGAGTTTGAAATCTTTTCAAATTTGTACTTAAATTTGAAGGCATTAGATTGTTTTAAAACTTGATTACAGTCCTCTGTATTTGAGATGAATGGAACATTATGAGAGTCAATTTTTAGACAGCGTATTCTAAAAACTTGATTTTAGGTTATAGGAATACTAAAGTAATAAGAAATTCAAGTGACTGCTTCTCTTTCTGGCTTATTTTTCTAAAATATCCACCCTCTTTTAAACTTGTTCGTTATACATTAAAACCGAAACAGTCTGTTTGCTTGACCTAAGCAAAGTGCTCATATTTATTTAATTTCTGAAATATTTCTAAAGTGCTTGATACCATTCTTTTCAAATGCATTACTGTTTAGCCTCGGAATGCTGCTCGAATAAGTGAAAAGAGAAAAGAGTACTTGGATGCCTGTGGGGAGACAAACAATCAGAATTTTCAGCAGCGGTACCATGCAGACGAAGTAGAAGAAAGATTTGGAAGATTCAAGCCAGGAGTTATTAGGTAACTCCTGTCCATTCACCATAGAATGTCATTTCTGTGAGACAGTGTGTATTTAGAGTAATTATCAGTATATAAGTTTTCTCTAGCAAGGCTCTCAATGATATACATCAATCCATTTGAAAGTGTTCATTGAAATCTTAACTATGTATTTGACAGGCACTGTGTCACATGCTGAGTAATGTAAGATAGAATTGTTTTAAAACAGCGATGTAGTATGTGTTTTCATCCCAACAAGAACACAGTCTTTTTTCTTTCTCTTTTCTTTTTACTTAGTGAGGAACTTCAGGATGCACTGGGCGTGACGGACAAGAGCCTTCCACCTTTTATATATCGAATGCGCCAGCTAGGATACCCCCCAGGATGGCTCAAAGAGGCCGAGCTGGAGAATTCGGGGCTTGCGCTCTATGATGGGAAAGGTAATGCTAGATTAGATAAGGCAACTTCAGTGTGCCCAGGTAGCAGAGACCACTCTCACCTGTGAACTGTTTTCATAGTATCCACCTCTCAGCGTTGTTGAGAAGATTAAGTGAATTATACGACTTGTAAACTATTTAAAACACTATCTGAAAATACTATCTGGTACATAGTAAGCATTACATAAAAGCTTATTAAAAAAAGCATTGGGATAGAGCATTGGGCAGATCATAGGATCATTGCAAAATAGACTTTAAAAAAATTCTCACCTGAGGACATGCTTGGCGGGGGAGAAACATCGATCCCTTGCCCTCCACATGTGCCCTCACTGGGAATTGAACCAGCAGCCTCATGGTGCACAGGATGACACTCAGCCAACTGAGTCACTATGGCCAGGCACAAAACAGACTTTAAGCAACC
Source organism: Miniopterus schreibersii (assembly GCF_964146895.1). Taxonomy (NCBI): domain Eukaryota; kingdom Metazoa; phylum Chordata; class Mammalia; order Chiroptera; family Miniopteridae; genus Miniopterus; species Miniopterus schreibersii. Next base: position 25,812,709 of record NC_138122.1, on the reverse strand, counting down.
CATGGAAGAACCAGATTTTCCAAGGTTTTAAATATTTTATCAAAGTAACCTGTTCTCATTGTTTAACAGTCTGATCTAATGGTTCAGACATTGTAATTAAAGCCATTCACAGAGTAATGCTCTTGCCTTGCACATAAAGCACTTTCTAGGTCTCCTTTTGGTCTGGAGAGGGACCGATGTTGGTTTCTAGCAATATTAACCCTTTTGATGGTCTGTAATAGATGATGCCAATGGGGAAACAGAAGCTGGAGAAATACAACAGAATCAAAATGTCACTTATGATCTCTCGAAATTGGTAAACTATCCGGGTTTTAATATATCTACGCCCAGAGGAATTCCAGATGTAAGTATATTGTTTTTTATTCTGAGATGTGTAGATTGTTCAAAATGTTAGCTTATTTAGTAATCACCGTTACATAAAGAAGTAACTGTGTTACTTACGTGTTTAACTTTTTAATTTCCTCTATGTTGGCTAGACTCTTAAGTGAAATCTTATATTCATCAGAGTTGAGGTTTACTTTTCCTTCAGTGCACCATTATTTGCATTAATTCCCCAAAAAGGAAAAGTCACATGTGAAGCAGAAATGTAATCTGAGACCTCCCCTTTACGTGCTTTGAGCAAAGCCTCGAAGCGCGCCGCTTTCCCAGCACATGCCTCCCCCCCCAGGAGTGGCGGGTGTTTGGATCCATACCCATGCAGGCCTGTCAGCAGAAGGACGTGTTCGCCAGCTTCCTTACTTCTAACTTCCAAGCGGTAAGGGGACTTTCGGGGTGCCCTCTGAAAGTGTGTTGCCCCTGGCGTGGGACTCCGTCACGCGTTAGCGGCCTGTTGCCTCCCTTGCCCTGTGTACAAGCTCTGTTTTCTGGTGAGTGAGAGGAAAGGGTGCTGAGCTCACCCGGCACCTACACGTGGCTCAGGTTGGTTTTCTGCGTCACATTTAAGCGAGGGGTGGCTTCCTCCTCCGCCTACCCTGCCTGACTGTGGTTTGGCTTCTCCGTTAGCCGAGTGTGAGGTCTGCCTCCAAGAGGCCTTCGTCTCGGTCCAGCCCAACCAGTCCAAAGAAGGCGAAGAAGGAGGGCAGCGCGGCGCCCGCCCACATGGAGCCAGCCTCGGGTAGGTCCCGGCGCGCGCTGCGGTTCCCTTGGGGCGGGACGCGCAGGCTGTGCGCCCGCGGCCCTGAGGGAGGGGCAGCCCTTATGCGCCCCAGCTGGAGAGAGGGTCTTTTGCTCTGCCCTTTTTTACATTTTTATTGAGTTTATTGAAGTGACCAACAGGAGCGGCCTGAAGTAACGTAGTGGCTCTGACAGTGTGCCAGGAAGGGCGGGCCCCAGAGAGCCCCGATCCTGGGTGCAGCAGAGGGTGCGGTGGGCTCGCAGGTGGCCAGCAGCTTTCAGTTTTGGAGTCCTTAACCAGATATCGCGGCTGCTGCCATTAGAGAGGAGAATCCAGGTTTTAGAAAAAGATCCTTTGTTTTGCACAGGTTGGATCTGCTGTGTCTGGGACATCTGGCTACATGAACCCGCAGTTCGGGCACAGTCTAGGCTAGAGACAGATTAGAGATAAGCCTTGTCTGCTCGGCCTTGTCTCCTTCAGCCTTCCACACACTCAGCGGTCCAGCCAGCCTGCATTTCCCATCAAGCATTCTATGTTCTCCCACGAACCCCACCCTCGGTTACAGCAGACTCCCTAGAAATCTCTCCATTTCACCATGCGATTGTCTGTAGTGCCTGGCTCTAAAATGATGCTCACAGCATGAAAACAGACTTCCCTGCGGGGCTGGTTAATGTTCCGGGCACCAGAAGGTCCCACAGCTCCCCCTGCAGGTGTTCTTTTCAGGTGGCTTGAGGATGAGGCAATGGCCGTGGTGTGAGTATCCACAGAGTTTTCCCCTCAAGCCAGTTATTCTTGGCCATTGAAGCTCTGAAAGCCTCCGAGTTCAAGTAACACGTGTTAGTGAAGCCAAGCGTGGTGACAGCTGAAGCCTGTTAACTTTCTCATTTCAGATGCAGAGGCCCTGCCTGCTTCTCCCTGCAGGAACGCCACTCAGTTTCAGCCACCCTTGCCCCCTGGCCTGCCTGCCCCACTGCCACGGGACACTGCGCCCACCTTCATGCCTCCGCTCCCCAAGGGCACCCTGCCGCCGATCCCGGGTGACCCACTGCAGACCAGGACGGCACCTGCGCCCGTGGACGAAGACACCCTGACTCTGGAGGAGCTGGAAGAGCAGCAGAGGCGGATCTGGGCGGCCCTGGAGCAGGCCGAGAGCGTCAACAGCGATTCTGACATCCCTGTCGACACGCCTCTGACCGGAAACTCGGTTGCCTCTTCGCCTTGTCCCAACGAGCCAGACCTCCCTGCCCCAGAGGCGAGACCGGCGGAAAAGCAGGCGCCAGAGCAGCCCGAGGAGCCGGACACTTGCGCAGAGAAATCGGAAGTCGGACGTTCCTCGAGCCCGGGTTCCGAGGCACCGCTGCTGCGCGAGGACAGGGGGGAGGCGGCGCAGGGCAGCCCTGTGGGTGCTGCTCTCGGCAACGGCAGCGCCGCGCCGGACTGCGACATCGCGAATGGGGGCGGCCAGAGGCTCCTGCACGCGGACGCCAGTCCCTCCGCAGCCGCCAAAACCCATAGCCCTATCCCTGACATGAGCAAGTTCGCGACGGGAATAACGCCCTTTGAATTTGAGAATATGGCAGAGTCGACGGGGATGTACCTCAGGATCAGAAGCTTGTTAAAGAACTCGCCCCGAAACCAGCAGAAGAGCAAGAAGACCTCCGAGTAACGCTTGACCCGGGCAAGACCTGTTTGGTTGCCTGTACCTTGCGTTCTGGCCACTAGTGCTAAGTGGACAGGTAAAACTGTCTTCCTGTTTGTCCCTCCCTGTTTAAAAATCCACCCGAGGCTTGTTTGTGGCCCAAAGTCAGGCCTGTTTTAATGAATGGAAAGATCAGGCTCGCTGGTTTACTATATTTTATTCTCACTGCTAAAAACTTGGGGGGAAACGTAAGTATGAGCTGGTCTAGAGATAGTTTGTTAAAGTTTATACTATTTTTGGATTGTGAGTGTCCTCCCAGAGTGATGGTTTTTATCTGTCTTTTGTACATCGTTTCCCCTTTCTACATTTTGCTAATTACCCTGTATATAAGTTTAATATATCACTTTTTAAAAGGAAAAATTCTAACCATTTTAAAATCACATTTCAACTTTGACAACCAAATGAGAAAAATCAGGGATGAGCATCTTTACCCCATTTGGGGTATTTTTGTAAGTGATTTACGTATGTCAATTTTAATAACACTTTTACTTTTTTGTAACTGCCTCCTCCATCTAAGCTTGCTGTACAGGTAATGTTCATCCTGTACAAAGGCGTAATAAACTAGTTTTCATATACATAACCTAAGGCTTTGAATACAAAAAAGTGATTCACAGTTAAATAAGTATATAAAACCCTGTAAATTTGGAAGTAAATTATGCAGAAATTAATGGAAATGTAAACAACAGGAAAACAAAGGAAATACAAGAAATTGCAAATTTGTGTGTTTTCATCCTTAAATATAGAATCAGCAGAATAGTAAAGTAATCATTTTGCGGGGGAAAAGAATGGAGGGCAGCTAGCCTTTGTAAAAAAAATAAAATAAAATTCTAGAGGTGAACCCTAGAATAATAGTTTAAAATAGAAAGTAGCCATAAAAAAATTGCTTTTAATTGTCAAATCTATGAAAGTACTGAAACTATGGTGTGTGTTTCTTTTTATTTATTGATTTTAGAGAGAAATACTGATTTGTTGTTCCAGTTATTTATGCAACCACTGATTGATTCTTATATGTGCCCTGACTGGGGATCGAACCCCAAACCTGGGTGTAACCAATTGAGTTACCCGGCCAGGACCTGAAACTATGGTTTTTACCTATCTTGATGTGGAAACTGTTACGTCTTTTATAGTCAAGTTCATGAAGATAATCATTTAGATGATTTTGAACTATTAGTCTCAGGTAGTTTAAGGTGGGGCAAAAGTCTATTTACAGTTGTTTGTGTGGAAAATAATACAGTAAGTAATAATACGAGAGTAAACTCTCGGGAACTCGCAACTGTAAACCTACTTTGCCCCACCAGATATTATCCTGTCCTTAGGCCAGCAGAGGGAGCAAAGTATAACCATTCTAGATTTTCATTTTGAGAACTTGAGCCATCCAGTAGACTGTTCTATAAACAATAAAGGGAAGGAAATTCTATATGAAAAGGGGAAATTTATTTTCAAGGCCCTCACAGAACATGCTAGAAATGGAATAAAATGTTAAGTACTTTTGGCTTTTTTTCTGAGCTGAAGTATGTAATAAAAGTAATCTCTTTCATTATCTTCGTATTTCTATCGGATAAGTAATGTCACCACACTATGTATATAACGTAAGAACTTCAATGGCGTAGAGGTTAAAGGGACTCGTCAGCATTCAAGCAGTGGTTACTGAGGCCAGTCTCCAACCAGAGACTTGCCTGTTCCCTAAATCACAAAAGTGGTTGTTTAAGTGCCCCCTTTTTAAAAAAATATGATTTTATTGATTTTAGAGAGAGAGGAAGGAGAAGGAGAGAGGGAAACATCGATCAGCTGCCTCCTGCGCGTCCCCTACTGGGGATCAAGCCCTCGACCCAGGCATGTGCCCTGGCTGGGAGTCAAAACGGTGACCGTTTGGAAAATGGGACGACAACCAACTGAGCAACACCAGCCAGGGCGGCTCCTAATTCTCGATGTATTCAATTCTGCGTATTGAGGACGCAACTGGTGCTAAGTTGTATGCGCTTTGGGGCATTAAGAGAAGACAATCAGAATTTGCTGTAAGGAGCTTATCCACCAGTGGGAGAAAGTGATGGATGTTCCTTCTTCGTTAATGAGATCCGCTGAGTGGCCATGTGAGGAGGGCAAGGTACACGGGCTGTTTTGGGGTGGTGGGAGAAGCACCTCGGGAGGACTGGCTTCAAATTCACGGGGCCACGGGCTTAAGTTCATTTGGAGGGTATTTGAAGACTCCTGGAAAGAGAGAGCCTCTGAGCTAATCCTTAAAGGGTAGGTAGGAGGATTTCCATAGACAATGAGCATTGAAATGTATGGCGCAAGAAAACGAGTCATTGAAACAAGCAGACACTTGCCCTGCAGGAGTGGCTCGGTTGGCGTCATACTGTGCACTGAGAGGTTGCCGGTTTGACTCCCCGTCGGGGCACGTACCTGCGTTTCAGGTTCTGTCCCAGGTTGGGGCACATACAGAAGGTAACTGATCAATGTTTTTCTCTCACATCAATGTTTCTCTGTCTCCCTCTCCCTTCCCCTCTTTCTCGAAAATCAATAAAAAATACATTAAAAAACAAGCAGACACTCAATTGTAGGATGGTAGAAAAAAAGACAGTGATGCTAAGAACTCTTGATTGCTTTACCGTGGGTTGGGGTTTGAATTTTATTAGGAAAAATGATCTAAAGATTTATCAGTGCAGTGACCTCACTGAAAACATCCAAGAGGCGTTTTAGGAAGAGAAATCCTTAAGCAGAATTCAGAATAAATTGGAGAGAGGAGACATTTTATAGAAAGGGGCCCAGAAAAATGGGAAGTAGTTGCCTTTAGTAGGTGCCCCATTTAAAAAATTTATTCTGTTTGCTGTATTTGAGTATAAATTATGAAGAACACTGGGTGGGGGACCAGGGTGTTGTTTGCACTTGTCCATGCTGTGACAGGTCTCCAGGTGTGGGTAGGTGAGGTCATAACCAAACACTTAGACTTCAGGATGGACTTGGCCCAGGGGTGGGGACCGGTTTCTAATCTTTGCCTTAGGTTCAGAGGAATGTGCATTGCAATATACAGGTTGCTAAAACAAAGCCAGCTCTTTGTCATCTCCTTCAACAGGTAAGTGGAGAAATTTCCGCCTTACTAAAATACCAAATGACCAATTTCTTTTTTCAAAAGATGGCATTTCTTTTAGTGGTCAAAGATTCAATGGTCTACTTACTACCAACAAGAGGTTTCCTCCTAGTTGCTTCTGTTCTTCAAGTTCTCCGCTGGAATAATTTTCCCCTCTGTCTCCTGCTTTGTAGATTATCATTAGAAGGTAGAACCAACGAGGGTGGTGTAACAATTGTGAATATCCAAGTGGCTTCTAAGGCGTGACTCTGTTCCCAAGATCCCACATGCACACAGCTGTGTTTTTCTAAAGCATTTTAGGATAATTCTTTTTCCTTCAACTTAATATATTTGTTTGATTTAATGGTATCAGTTCACTTTAAAATGTTTTTAAGATTATTTTGTTAAAGTATTCATAGTTTTCAATTATAGAGCCATGACTATATTCTTTGTTTTTTTAAAATATGTTTTTATTGATTTCAGAGAGAGGAAGGGAGAGGGAGGGAGAGAATCTCAATGGTGAGAGTCATTGATCGGCTGCCTCCTGCATGCCCCCTACTGGGGATCAAGCCTGCAACCGGGGCATGTGCCCTGACCCAGAATCGAACCCTGACCTCCAGGTTCCTGGGTCGACACTCATCCACAGAGCCACACCGGCCAGGCAATTCTTAATAAATTAGAAGATTCTGAACAAGCATGTTTTGTAAGCCAACAGTAATCTAGCTAGAATATTGGAATATCGAAAGTGGCAGCTGTCCAATAAAACAGGATTTTTTTTTTTAAATCTCCAAAAGAAATACCTGCATGGAGACAGGGGAGGAATGAGGTTGTAAGAGATTAAAGTGAAAGAGCTCCTTCCTTATAGTGTTGTAGAGCATGGTCTCACGATTCACACTTGGGTTTTGAATCTGTGGGTTTTATAATTTAGAAAACAGCCTTTCTGTAAAATTCCCATCCCATAGCCTTCTGTGAGCGGCTGGTGGTCAGTGTCCAAGCATTAGGTTTCACTTCCATTGCATTCTCATTTGCAGTTAAATTATATACCCTTTTATAACCATTTAAAGAGTAAATTAAGATGCTTTATTTTTCTTTGTTTAAAACGCTTACTTTTTAAATTGTAAGCAGGAGTAACAAAGCCATAACCCATAGATAGGACGCCCAGGCCATTATCCTTCATGTCGAAATTTGTTTTCTCACCAGGCCTTTTTCTAAACACAGAATGTTTTTTTCTTTCCCAAAATGGAAATTCTTGATTTTGTTGCTGATTATAAATGTAATACATACTTGTTTTATAAATGCAAAGTAATATAAAGTAAAAGTCCTTCATATATATATATATATATATATATAGATATATATAATCACAAGTTACAAGTTTCAGTTCTCATTGTTCATTGTTCATAGTTTGGTATAACTTCCTGTGCAAATACTAAGAAATTTTTTATTTTTATTTTTAGTATTTTGTATCTATAAGTCTTACAAGTATGTGTTTTAACAAAAATGAGATTATGCTACACTTTCCTTGTCAGTATATGTAATGTATTATTCTTAATGGCTGCATAGTAGCATCAATAGTTTATTCAATATTGTTTACAATTTTTTGTTAAGTGCTGCAGTGAACATTTTAAAAGGTAAACCTTTGCATATTTGTGGAAATATGTGTAGCTATACACATATGCATGTGTACCTATGCATTCCCAGATTTTCAGGTTGAGGATCATTGTATTGGCAATTTTTATTTCTTTGGTGACTTGTCTTTTTATGCTTTGTTCATTCTATGGGTTTACTTGATATATAGGAACTCTTTATTAAAAATATATATCTTTTGTTAAGTACACTGTAAAATTATGTTTTTTATTTGTCATGTTTATTTTCACTTGTTTATGATACCTTTTGCAGTACACAGGTGTCCTATTGTTACGAGTCAAATCTTTGAATCCTTTATGAATTGGCAATTTCCGCGTGATGGTTTATTTTGCAAAATTTTTATTTTGCAAATTCACCATCTGATATCCAATAATGTGGTTATTGACTGAAACTGGTATTGAAAAATTACTTCCTCTCCAGGATTTAAATGATGTAATTAATAAGACTATCCACTTACAACTAAGTTTATTTTCATGTAGATGATTTTACTAATTACTGTCCAAATTCAGTTCACTATGCTTCAACCTATCACTATATTTTAGGCTTTCTTTCTGAATAAAGATTTTTTTTCCTTATATATGGAATAATGAAAAAGTCTAGAAAGAATGACTGAGGCAGAAAAGGCAAAAATATTTTATAACCTAAGCAAAAGAAGGAACAGATGATGCCAAAAAAAAAGTTACGATCCTAATCTTTTTATTGTATCTATGGTAATGGGAAATTCTAACATCACAAATTCTAGATATCATAAGTACATTTTCTAAACAAAATTAACTATCAACAATGTGACGACATTAAGAATTTTTGTAATACAAGGACTCACTGAAAATACAAGTGGTAGCCCCGGACTCAGCTTTCTATGGTTCTAGATAGCCGAGATTGCTTCTCCGTAGGAGTGACCTCATACCAGAGTGAATTCTCAAATGTTTTCAGCTGTGGAGGCTAGCTGCATTAGTCATAAGCGAGGAGTGACACACGAAACTGGATTAGGGCAGGTTGTGGGATTAGACCCAGGGCAAATTTCTCATGGGCTTCAAACACATTTCCTTCTGATCCTACCACACACCTTCCGTGCCTGGCCTAAACCAACTACAATTGTTTGTTGTATTGGTCCAGTTTAAAGTTTTCATATGGGAATATATGGAAGAATATTGACGCCCAGCTATATTAGGGTAGTTGAAAGCTAATACGGGTTTCAACCGTATTAGCAGTTCATGATTTAGAGCAGGGGTGGGGAACCTTTTTTCTGCCAAAGGCCAATTGGATATATCATTTGAGGGCCATACAAAATTATCAACTTAAAAATCAATCTGCTATATTTGGTCAAACATTTAACTCACCCCTAATGTGATGGCTGGAACTGCTTCTCTTTGGTTAGGCCTTGGCAGAGCCAGAGCAAATGATTTTTCAGGGCCCTATAAGGCCTGCGGGCCGGACGTTCCCCACCCCTGATTTAGGGAATCAAAGATCAGGACGGGCATAGCAGGCAGGTGGTAGGAAGAGAATGTGTGGCCTAGCTTTGTGTTTGAAAGAAAGAAACGTTTAAGTTTCTTTGAATGGATTTTAGGGGTTGCCACCACCGCTTTGACCTTGGAGCTAGCAAACCAGGGCGATGTTGAATTAGGAAATAGCATTTTTTTGACTTAAAATGTGAGTCGAGGGGATGGACCCCCAGGTGGATTTGCTTGGTTCCAGCGTCGTGCTTTTCCACTGCAGCGCCCTCCCCTGCTCTGTGCGCGCCCGTGGGTCCCTGCAGCCCCGAGCTTTGAGTAAAGGTCAGCCAAGGGTCACCCTCCCGACGATTCTCCGCCCGGCAGCAGGAGGAAGCCGGGCCTCCTCACCCGCGGCTGAGCCGCTCGCTGCAAAACCCTGGCGGCTGCGAATCCCTCCCAGGAGCTGCGGGGCCGCCGGGGTTGCCATGGGCCGTGGGAGCGAAATGCTGGCCGCCCTCCGCTGCGCCAGCCCAGCGGGCGTCGCTCCCCCCGCCAGCCCCTTTCAGCAGCTTTTAAAAGGGATCCATCCCTGGGCGGGGAGGGGGGAGGAACGCGGCATTACCCAGGCTCGCGTCCAGGCGGCTGGGCGCATGAGAGGGGCCTTTCTCCAACCAACGGAGCCAGCGCGGGGCTCGCTCCACGGGGTTTTTAGCCCGGTCTTTCCCGTGCGCCCCAGGCCGCGGCGGCGCCTTCCAGCTCCCCCGGGACTCCGAGCCCTGGTCCTCCCCGCGGGGGGAAGGGCGCGCCCGGCTCCGAGCCCGTGCGCGCAGCTCCTCCCGGTTTCCAAGGGTTTCTCGCCCAGGGCCTGGGGGGGCGAGGACAGAAAAGACCGAGCCGCCAACTAACCGGCTGGGGTCCAGGCTGCAAAGGGGTCGTGGGGTGCGCCTCGCACACTCGGGCACACTTTCTGAAACGCGGAACTGAAATGCTGAGCAGCCGGAGCGCAAGCTCCTCGGGGTCCCTCGCACCTCCCACCCCAACCGGGTCCGCAGGCTGGTCCCGGGCGGGACAGCGGGCGCGGGTCTCGGCTCGCCTGGGACCCGGCGGGTGCAAACAAAGCTGCCGCGGCGGGCGCCGGCTCCAGGCGCAGAGCGCAGGGCGCAGGGCTCTGGGCGGCTGGGGGCGGGGCTCTGGGCTCGGCTCCGAGGGGTTGGGGGCGGGGCTCTGGGCTCGGCTCCGAGGGGTTGGGGGCGGGGCTCTGGGTTCCGAGCGGCCGGGGGCGGGGCTCTAGGCTCTGTGCTCGGAGCGGCCGGGGGCGGGGCTCTGGGTTCTGGCCTCCGAGGGGCTGGGGGCGGGGCTCTGGGCTCGGAGAGGCCGGGGGCGGGGCTCTGGGCTCTGGGCTCCGAGGGGCTGAGGGCGGGGCTCTGGGTTCTGGCCTCCGAGGGGCTGGGGGCGGGGCTCTGGGTTCCGAGCGGCCGGGGGCGGGGCTCTAGGCTCTGTGCTCGGAGCGGCCGGGGGCGGAGCTCTGAGCTCCGAGGGGCTGGGGGCGGGGCTCTGGGCTCGGCTCCGAGGGGTTGGGGGCGGGGCTCTGGGCTCGCCTCTGGGCGGCCGGGGGCGGGGCTCGGGGCGGCCGGGGGCGGGGCGCGGGGGAGGAGCCGGGCGGTGTCCTGCGCTGGCGGCGCGCGCCCGCCCGGCCCCGCGGCGGCGGCGCGTCACGCTCTCCCCACCCCGCCCCGAGCCGACGAGCCGGGAGGCGGGAGGCGGCGGCTGCTGCTGGTGCTGCTGCTGCGGCGGCCGCAGAGGTGCAGGTGGCGGCGACTGGCGGCGAGCGAGGCGGCGGCCGGCGGTGAGCGGGGCCCTCTCCCTTCCCCGTCCCTCCTCCCCGCGCCCCTCCCGTCATGCGGGGCCCGCGCCGGGCCGCCCGGAGTCCGTGAGGGGGCCGCGTCCGCGCGCCGGGACGCTGCTGGGGCACCCGGGAGCCCTCGGGGGGATGGCCCTGGAGGCCCGCGGTCCCTGGGGCGCTCCCCGGGGAAGCCGGGACTGTGGCCCGCCCTGTGCGCGCCGAGCCCGGCCTTCCCTTCCTCCGCCCGCCTCAAGATGGAGCTTGGACTCCTTGCCCTGCGCCGCCCGGGACGCCGCTCCCGCCCGGCGCCGCGCTCCCCTCCGCTCGGCCCTGGGGGGTCTGGGCCGGGCCAGACCTGTTGCCCCCGGGCGCCGCCGCCGGGCCCCCCGAGCCTTCCCCAGGCCCCCGTTCCCGGGGCCTGCGAGCCGGAACCCAGGGCACCATGGCCGTGGCCTCCGTGGCGGGCGCCGGCCGGCGGGATGGCCCTGGCCTGGCTGGCGGTGGCTTTTGTCCCCGTCACCCTCCTCCCCACCCCCAGGTGGGACTGTGATTCTTGGAGAAGGTGGGTGACACGAGGGGACAAGGATTTCCGAAATCACACCGCTGCTCGGTCCCCCGAACCTCCTGCCTGGGCAGGGGATTGGCCCGGAGGACAGATGACACTTGTTTAGAGGTTATTTTAAAAGCGGAGCCTTCCGATGCCCCTCGTTGGGACGTCCCGGGCTTCAAAAACCTGATTTGGGTTTGGGGGGTGAATCCTGAACTCGGGGCTGTTTGTCCACTTCATGTGGCGTTTCCATCTGGCCGGGGCCGAGCGCCACCCGGTCCTCCCTTCACAGCCCCACCTCTTGGGCAGGGAGAAATTACACGTTAAATGTGCAGTCCTTGTAGATACCCGTTTTTAGCAAAACTTGGGCACCAATTACCGTATTTAAAAAGGAGGGTGGAAAAAATTCTGCAACTTATTTTTTATTTTTGGATGCGGCAGCCTCGCCTTCCTGTTTTAGGTTAGGACAGTGTCTGGCCAGTAAGAGCTCAGTAAGGATTCATGTTGCTGCTGCTGATAAAGGTTATGATTCTGGTTGTCGTTACTATTTTATTATTACTGTTACTTACAGTGTCCACAAGTCCGGAGACTAAAGTCTTTGACTTTGGCTTTTTTTTTTTTAAAAAAGGTGTTGTTTTTTTTTAAATTTTTAAAAACTACAGTTGACATTCAGTATCATAGTGTTTGACTTTGGCGTTGATAACCTATTGCAAGAATCCTCAGGTATGTTGCTCCCCAGCCTGGGGGCATTTTCCCCTCTGAAAATAACAATTAACGTTTATTGAGGGCTTCTTGGGTCAGGCTCTGGGCAAGTGTTTTATATGTTTTATCTCACTAATCAATCTAACACAATGAGGGTGCTGTCACTATCTTCATTTTATAGGGGAGGCTTGGAAAGGTTAAGCACCTTGTCCAGGGTCACACAGCTAATAAGTGGTGGTGTCAGAATTTGAGCTCAGGTATTTTGACTCCAGGTTCTTAATAATTAAATTAGTATAGTAAATCTCTAGCAAGAAGTGAGGCCGGCCTTAATTAAAGCAAAGAAGTGAGTGATTGCTTGGCCGAAGACTGGTGCTGAGTTTTTAGGGTTCAGAGAAAAAATGCATCTTAGGCTTCCCTCTAGGCCTGGTTCAAAGGGGTAAACAAACGAACTAAAACTTGGTGGAAACCTGCAGGTATTCCATCTGAAGATAAAGATTACACCCTTCTCTACTTTTTCAACCTTTTTCAACAATTGCTTAAGCTCCTACGGGTGTCTAAGCACAACATAAGCTCTAATTCCTATTATTTATAAGTTTAGAATTTCGAGCCCTTATTTATATTTAAAATAATTTTTTTTAACCCAGCGTCTAATATTGAGTCTCTCACATCTCACATGACCCATAAATGCATGTGAATTTAACTTAGTAATGTTTGATTCTTGTTTTTTTAAGTGCTGTCTCTGTTGGGACAATAACCATATTAATAAAATTTATAGTGTGATACATGGTAAGAAAAAACAAAACAGGGAAGGGGGAGTATTAAGTTTTAGATAGAATGGTCAGAGGAGACCTTGCTGAGAATGTGACTTTTTAGTAGAAATCTAGAGGAAGTGAGGGAATGTAGATCCAAGAGGGAAGAGGGAACAGCAAGTGCAAAGGTCCTGAGGTGGAGGCTTGAGAGGGGGGCAGATAATTTAAGGCCATAAATGTAGTTCTAAATATATACTTATTAATAGTGCTTTAAAATAGTGAAAGGTACAGAATGCCATGTTATTAGTGACTTTGATGAAGAAAGTTAAAAGTGGGGGAACTGCACTCAAAGAATTGTGTTAACTTACTAAAAGAATTTTGTTAACTTACTAAATTGAACCCGAGCTTATGTTATGTTAAGCAATGCAGAGAGTTTGTTGGCAGTGGAACCCTCAGTGGCTGGCAGAAAGGCTAGACCAATACTTGGATGTTCAGACTTGCTATTGGGTGTATACTTTCCTGTTTGTGTGCAGGATCTTTGCTCAACCCTGGGAGGCCTTGTAACTGATATTTGCAGGTAGAGCTTTTTCCTGGAATTGTGCTCCTGGAAGCAAAGCCTTCCTTTTTTACTCTCAAAAGTTTCATGGTTCAAAATTTATGTTTAATATAAACCTTTATGTTGGTCTCCTAAATCTTAATTGGAAAGCAGTGGGAGGATCACCCTGGATATGATTTTTTTAGTTATCTGTTTAGGGAGGCTTTAAATTGTTATAGCATCTTATATATTTTTAATATATGTAGTATATGTTTTCCCTGTAGATAGAACTCAAAGAATCCATATGCTTTTTTTTTTTAAGCTTTTTTTTTTTTTTTTAATGTCTTTATTGTTTTCAGAGAGAGGAGGGAGAGGGACAGAGACAGAAACATCAGTGATGAGAGAGTCATCAATTGGCTGCCTCCTGCACGCCCCCCACTGGGGATCAAGCCCACAACCTGGGTATGTGCCCTGGAATCGAACCACGATCTCCTGGGTCACAGGTCTATGCTCCGCGGCTGAGCCATGCTGGCCGGGCTCCATGTGCTTTAAATCAGCATTTGAGTTTCAATGCGCTTTTAAGGGAAACCATATTGACTGATGGTACTACATAAGACTTTCAAGACTGACCTCTTCAGATTTCAATCAGGGCAACAGAGCAGGCCCTTTTTTTTTTCTTTTGGTAGGTTGGCAGACTTAATTAACCAACCTTGAATTTGGCCAGGACATCTGGGTTAATATCCTGGCCCTGGCACCAAGTACCAAGGAATCTTGGCCACAGTTAGGCGCTCCCCCCCCCATCCCCCAAGAGTCCATCTGGCACTTCCAGAAGGACAGATTCCACTCATACTAACTCAATGGGTGGGTCTGTTTTTTTAATTGTCTATGTTATCGTGGTTCAGCAACAAAATCTTACAAGTATTCTTTGCAGAACATTAGAAAAGAGGAAGTAGCCCTGTTACAGAATCCCCACTGGGAACCTTCTCTGGTATGTGTTTCCCTGGGGAAATGTACTCATCCACCTGGCCTCAGGAATCCCAATGAGACTACAGAGACATTTTGCCGCCCTAATGTTTTATATGAGCAGAAGGTCTGATATACTTCTGACTTGAATTAAGTAGTTTGATATTTGTGTTCTCCTTTGCTTACTTATGTCTAAGGATAGCTTGGATTAGATTCCAGTTTTAACTCTGCCCATTTTTTACACTTAAAGTTGCCGAGCCCTTGATTCACTGCATCTCTTCTGAAGTTAAGGGCCTAAGATTCAGATGTTCAGAGTGTACATATCGTCCGGAGTCAGGATTTGATGTATAAAGGATGTATAAAACTTTAATGTTTTGTTTTGTTTTTCTGACTCTACAAATCCCTAGTCAAGTAGTGCACTGAAATATTTGGCATATCTTTTTCCTCTCTCAGGAAAGATAAGAGGTATTAGGGATCTTTTACTAAAAATCTCGTAATCAAATCATTTGGCCTCCTGCATTCTCTCTTTAACTGATTTCTTCCATAGAATGATTTCTTTCTTTCTTTCTTTTTTGGTAATCTCCACCCGAGGATATTTTTTCCATTGATTTTTTTAGGGAGAGTGGAAGGAAGATGGGGGGGGAGAGAGAAACATGGGAACTGGGGATCGAACTTTCAACCCAGATACACTCCCTTGACCAGGAATGGAAGCCACGATCCTTTGGTGCTCGAATCATCGTGCTAACCACTGACAACATGGGCCAGGGCACCTCCCTAGAATGCTTTCTTATTGGAGATGCTATGTTCTAATACCTAAGGCAGGAAGGGACCTGTTTAGACTTTTCTTTTCCAGGCTATGGAATAAATAAACTTTATAGGCAGGATAGATGTGGTACAGTACTGTAATTTTTAAAAATTTTTTAAGGAACTGCCATGCTGTTTTCCACAGTGACTGTATCATTTTATATTTCCCCCAACAGTGTACAAGGGTTCCACTTTGTCCATAACCCCTGCCAACATTTGTTATTTCCTGGTTTTCTTTTTTTTTAATTGTAGTTATCCTAATGTTTGTGAGGTGGTATTCTTAGTGTAGTTTTTATTTCCATTTTTTAAATGATTAATGATGTTGAGCATCTTTCATGTGCTTATTGGCTATTTCTATAGCTTTGAAAAAATGGCCATTCAAGCCTTTCCAACCTTGAATTTGGCCAGGACAATTTGAATCTGGTTGGTTGTTTTTTGTTGAGTTTACCAGTTATCTTTTAATTCATATATTCATCAGGCGTTTATTGAGCGCCTAATGTAGGGAAGCAGTAGCTCAGGTGTTGGGGATACAAGTTGAGTAAAACAGGCACACATTCTCCCTGGGGGGAACTCAGGGCTATAAATGGAAGTGAGCTTATGAGCAAGAATTCAGCCCTTTGCCTGGCAGCAAAGCCCAACCGTGTTACCTTATGGAACCTTGTATAAACTGCTCAGCCTTTTGGAGCTCAGTTATCTGATCTGTAAATTGGGGATGATGGCTACTTCCAGTACTCTTTGTGACGATTAAATGAACTTATGTAAAACTGAGTACATGTTAGAACTCTTCTTTCCCCTTCCCTTTATTCCCTGTGGCTCTCCCGACTTCCCATTGCTAAAGGAATCAACACCTCAGTCTTCTTCTTTCATTTAAGTTAGAATGGAGGGAAAACCCTCTTCTACTACTACGGGAAATGAGCACCATTCTTCCTGCCATGGTTTAGAAAGTTGAGTTGAGTAGGAGTGCCTTGCCAGTACTGAAGGCCATATTTTAATTGAACAGTTGCCACTCAAGAACTTGTCATTTGTGAGGAGTTAAATATTCAGCATGGAAAAACAACTCGTGCTCCTCATGTCAGAACTTGTGCCTTTCCAGATTTCAGGCCCTTTAGTGTGTGTGTCAGTTTTATTTTCCATGGCTTAATGACAGGAGTGGTGGTGGTGAGGTCTTTCTAAGGTAGAACCTGTTGTGTGTCTGTGTAGAAGCTGATCAGAACGGGTAAGAAAATAACAATGAGGTTGAGTGTTAAGATCCAGATGACACCAATTTCTAGTTTCCATTTATAGCGTGTAGGGTGGTTGTATAGCAAACTATCTTAGGGGCTTGTGAGTAAATTTAGTACAGTGTTACCTTCTCTTGAAATAGCCAGGTATCTTCGGTAGGTATTGTGAAAATAGAAATGTGGTTATTTTTTCCATTGACTCTAAAGACCTATGACCCTGGGGTGGGGAACCCCAATAAATGTACATCACTCAGAGGGGAGGGGGAAGTACATCCCTAAGGGAGGGGGAATGTCCCAACTATTAAATTTGCTCATTTGCAAAGTGAAAATAAGAAAGCTTTTATAAAGAGAAAAAAGCCAACACGGAAGTAACTGATTCGTGTGTGAGTTGTCTTTGTGCCCCTTTCTTGTTCAGAACAAACAGTTGGTATGTGTTTGCTTTGAGTGGGGGCAGATCAGGCACTTTTACTCATCAGCATACTTTAGGCTGGGAGTCTTTCACCTGGAGGTTGGGCTTTAAGTCCTAGACTGTTAAGTAACTGGGACCTTAACAAGTGATTTCACTTTTTAGAAGTGTTTTCCTCAGCAGTAAAATGAGGAAGTTGAACTAGATTGCCGAGGTCTCTTCTGAGTGAAATTTTATGATGCTATATTAAGCACAGTTGCTCCTTTTTATGAATTAGTATAATTGACTGCTGTCGACCTATTAAGTTCGTTCTTCTGGGAGATACTAACCAGGCCTAGTCATTTCAACCCTTTTAAGATCTGTCTTAAGTTGAAGGTATTTGAGTTACAAAGGCACAGGATTTTGTAGAAACTTGTGTTAAATAAGCAAAATAGCTCAAATTATTCAGCTTTTCATGTCTGCCCCCACTCTCCCCTTTTCTGTTCTTTGGCAGATGGAGGAACTTTGGGAGGCTGCTTATTTTTTGCTCCGATCTAAGTAGCAGGAACATAAAATAAATCTTCACTCAGACTGAGCTGTACAAAGATGCAGGCACTTTGCACCATGGCCCAGAGTTCCAAAAACTTGTCTCATGCTCCAGCTTGCTTTGCCTTAACTGCATTTTGGCCCCCTCTCCTTTTTACTTATTTTTACTTTTAAAAAATATCTCTATTGATTTTGGAGAGGAAGGATGGGAGAGAGAGAGACAGAAACATCAATGATGAGAGAGTCATCAACTGGCTGCCTACTGCACGCCCCCTACTGGGGATTGAGCCCAAAATCCCGACATGTGCCCTGACTGTGAATTGATCCAAGATCTTCTGGATCATAGGTTGATGCTCCACTGCTGAGCCACACCAGCTGGGCTTTCCTCCTTTTTAAAACTGCTGGAGACTTTGAAACTCTGGGTACAAATTGTATTCTGTACTGTGTCATACACACTTTAAGTTTTAAACATGTAATTTTCAAGCACAAAATAATTTTTTAAAGGGTTATATCTACCTATTGATACCCTGAATGTTGACTTTATTCAGCAGACATCCTAAACTTGAGTCTCTAATTACTTAAAATTTTACTTCTGACTTTGATGGAAAGAGGTGGCAGAGCTTTGTCAGTATCTTATGTGATATTCTCAAACCGTCACTTAAGGTTGGTAGGCCGATTTCATAAATTGCTTTGTTAAGGGCTCTGCCAGTTAGAAGTTGGAAGTACAACTCCCTTGTAGCACCATTTGAATTAAGGAGCCAATTAATTTTTCCCCTCACTGGCTCGTGTCAGTCCTTTAGTGTCTAAATGGACTTTCACAATGATCTTTTTAAACGGTGACTGTACTATTTGCTTATCTTTTATCTTTTGTACTTTACCCTGGCTGGAGAATGCAGTTTTTGTTTTTTAATTGAGTTAATTTAAAGCTGTTTGAGTCTGGCCTATTTAAGAAATTGTATCCTATATCATGTATGAAATATCCATAAATACATATGCAGATAAACATCAGTGCAAATAGATCTTAGTGGTCCTCTGGTACAGTGAGGTGACAGGAGGCTAAGGAAGACCCAGAGTTCTGCTTCCTGAAGTCTTCCTGATATTTTTTGGCTGGGACGTTCCAGTGAGTGCTTTCCTTATGAGTCCAGAGTGATGAAAGCAATAGGGCCTATCCAGATGTGAGAGAACAATTGGAAAGTTCCCAGGGGGTGGAAATCTTTGAGGAAATATTGATGTTGACTGTTCTTGTCAGTGGAGTAAAAAAAGGACAGTTTGCATTCCTTTAATACTCAGTAAACTTTTGCTCAGGGATCCACCTTGGATCTGAAATTAATAAGGGATGGCCCCTTGTAAGTGAAGACGGTGACGACCATGTCTTTGAAGAGTAGCTGTGATCACTCTTATTCTGACACATGGCTCTTTGGAGTTAGTCTAAGTAAATCCTGTAAAACAAGGGATAAACTTGAGAGGGAGTTGTGGACCTGAACGGAAGTATTGACAGGTGGTACCACATAGTTAAGTTGGTGTTTTTTACATTTTACCTGTTTTTCTCATGTCTTCTTTTCCCTTCCTTAAACTGATTTTATTATTTTGTGTTATGTTTTATAATGGTTTGTGAAATGTATAAATTTGGCAGTACAAGAATATAAGCTCTGACTTCAGCTTGTGGATTAGCTGTAAGTTTATCAAAAATAACTTAAATGAACTGCGAGGGAGGCATCAGGCAACTTCGCACCTTGACTGACCACTCATGTGCTTGCCAGGTACTCTGCCCTGGAGGAGAGGCCTCCCTCTCCATCCCCCATGGAATATTCTGTGTGTTTGTTCAGACTAACTGGTTTCCCAGATGTTGAAAAGTGGGACAGTGCCCCCCCCCCATCTTACAGTTTAAATAATAGTCAAAGGCAATTTACTCAAGGTTGGGGGAGAAATATCCAATTAGTAAGAAACGAGTTACTGACAACTGAAGTCACATCCTTTACCCCTTTCTCCCACAGTTTTCCCTGCAGTCCTCAAGCCTGTCTTTCCAAAAGTCCTTATCACATGGGGTTGGTTTCCTGCAATCAGAAAGACTGCAAAAGCTAAGCTGCTTCTGTAGAGTACCTACCGCTCTCCCTCCCTCTGTGCTTGAAATGCTGCCTCCCGCTATAGGGCCTTACTGCCAGGCTCCAACTCTCAGGATCCTTTCTTGTAGCTTGAGACACGCTTATTAAATTTTCATCTGTAACTCAATCGCCGTACTTTGCTTTGAGTTCTGTGTGGGCGTATTTTCAAACTCCAAGTGTTGAGCTGTCAGTTTTACTGGGCCTTGTGCTATATACAAGCAGGGCTTCTTTATACATTACATATCCCATCAAATGGGGGTTTTAAAGGTAAATGCTATTTTTTCTCTTAAGAACAGTTAAATTATTCATAGTTTTTTATGAAAGAGACTTTGTGCTCTTTTCCTCACTTATGTGTTGTAATGATGTAGGAAAGACATTTGTTGTCTACTCAGGGGGACTTGGGGTATCTGTGCCCCAAGTTCATTATCAGTGCCAATCCCAGAGCTACTTTCTCTTCTGCCTCAAACATGTATTCTAGACCTGTAATGTCCAGTGCAGTACCCTAAGCCACATATGGCTGTTAAGCATGTGAAATGTGGTTAAGTCTAATTTGAGATGTGCTCTAAGTATAAAATACATAATAGATTTCAAAGACGTAGTGTGAGAAAAAAGAATGTGAAATAGCTTATTAATTTTCATATCGATTACATTTTGAAGTCATATTTTGGATATATTGGATTATATAAAATGTTATTCATTTCAGCTGTTTCTTTTTAATTATTTATTTACTTAAATATTTTAGTTGATTTTTAAAGGGAGAGGAAGGGAGAGAGAGAGAGAGAGAAAAACATTGATCTGCTGCCTCCTGCACGTCCCCTACTGAGGATCGAGCTCACAACCCAGGCATGTGCCCTCACCAGGAATCGAACCTGCAGCCTTTCTGTGCACAGGCTGATGCCCAACCAAGCCACACCAGTGAGGGCTCTTTTTAATTTTTTAAAACATGGTTACTAGCAAATTCAAAATTTTACATTTGTCTCGCATTATATTTGTATTGGACTGCACTGTTCTGTAAGAGTATAGTAGAATGATATAATTTGAGACTTATGGCTCATGTATACTACTGAGGTAGTAATTGAGCAGCTTGCCTATAGCTGCATTGACCTACTTTTAGGAGGCTCCAGGGTTGGGAAATCCTCTAATGCTGTCGTGTTCATCAAATGCTTAGGGAGGGATGAGTTCCAGTTACTTAATGCTCTAGTAAAAAAATCGCAGTAGTCCAGCATTTGGTGGATTCTTCTTTTGATGCTGAGTCAGTTCAGGACTTTTTAGAACTCCTGGTATGTACCACATATTTTTCTAGGTCCTTTGGATGCAGAGACAGATCTCATCTCTGAGCACGAGGGACTTAGTCACAGCATGATATGCAAACAAGACGGGAATGAGCGTGATTCATGGTTCAGTAATAGAAGACTGCACAGTGGCGAGAGTAGCCCAGAGGAGGAGGAGGGGGGCAGGAAGCGTAGTCAGGAAGACCCTGGAGGAGGTGCGGCTGCTTGTACTCTTAGAACCAATTCCTGAGAAAGTGTGGGCTTTGGGTGTAGAAACAGCCCATTTGCTGACGAGGCATAACTGTACCCTTCCCTTCTCTGGACTTTAAGCACAGTTCAGCTAGGATGTGAGATGTGTTTAAATTGGTCCCCTGCAGGCCCATCAGCTTATTGATTATATTGATAGTCTTTTGTGAAGTTATAACCTTCCGTGTTTTACTTGAAGAAAACATGTAAATGCTCTTCAGTTTTGTTTCCTTCAGCCTTTTCTGTATATACGGACATACACATGTGAAGAACTGAAAGGGGGAAAAATAGAAAAACTTGCCATTTTTTTAGTGGAAACGCAAGTCAGTTTGGAGAGCTACCCAGTGTTGTGTAATGTTTCCAGTGGCCGAAGCAGACGAGCTCAGGTTACATTGCGTCTCTGTGTGTTGGGGGTGGGGGACAGCAAGTGACACAGCACACGACACTTACATAACCATGACTTCAGGGAACAGGATCAAGCTGTGAATGAACATCTCAAGCTCAAGAATATGATATTAGAACACAGCCTTTGAATTTTTCTCCCGTTTGGCTTGAAAATCAGCCTCAAAAACCTTTCTCTCAGACTAGACTTCCGTGACTCTCGGATCTTCTTTCCCTTTGGTTGTTAAGTTCATGGGCACATAGCGTTTTAGGATTAGAAGGGAGCTCAGAAGTCTCAGAGTGCAGTTGTCTACAGGTAAGTCACTTAGCCTTCCTGCTGCCGGATGTCTTTGGGTTCCCTCTGTTGTAGCCTGCAGCCCTTTCCTGGAGGCCCAGCGAGAAACTCTTTCCTGGCAGATTAAATTCATGGCCAATTCTTAGACTCTCCTTTGCCTCCCAACACAATTTCCAGATGTAGTAAATAAAGGAGTGTGTTCGTTTTGCTGATGGGACGAAACGGACTCTGAAGGGACTTAGGCTGAGTGTGGAGCTGTGATTTGCCTTGGATGATACAATGGAGTGTGCCAGGAGATGCTGAGCTTGTTAGAAGCTGATCTTATCAGAGTTGTCTTCCTTCTGCACTGATGGCAGAGGACTCTGCTTACCAGCTGCCGTCACTTCCCTTTTGCGTTTGAATCCTTGCCCTTTCACTTGAGTTTGGATCTGAAATCCAAAACAGTGGAACCACAAGAGGGTGGAGTTAGAAATGGATCTTATCTAATCAGTATCTTCAGGATATGAAGGTCTGGGGAGGGGTCGTATACTTATTTGAGGTCATTCAGCTGGGAAGTCCTGGTGTTCATTACGTAGTCTAATTTTCTTTTTATACATTTGTATTTTTAAGCCACAAATTTTTTATAGGTAAAGTAATAAAACAAAAACTAAACAAAACCTTAAGAAATCAGAGAAGAATTGTGTTCCTTTTTATTTGACCATGATTTACACTATGCTTGTTTTAGGGAACTGCTTGTTTTGAGGAACCTCTTATTTCTGTAAATTGCTTAAGTGTTTTTTAGGTTATGAAGGGTTGAGAAGGCAGCGTGGTTTGGATTTTACTAAAACATCCTCTACAATAAAAATTTTGTGTTAGATGTCAAATATATAGTTATCAACTCATCACCAATCTTCTTATGTTAGTTTTAGTTGGCTGTAGTACTTTTACTTATTTGTATAATTATGCTTTTTTGTGGTATGAAGCACTTCTGTCTCAGGTGCTTATCCTAAAAGTTTTTTTGAGCAGCTTAGCCAGGATGATTGCAAAGCTCTAAGCAAAGTTTCCGATCTCTTTGCCCCACTGTATTAGGTAAGATAAGCTAGCTGCTGTAACAAGCCCCACTAAGTTTAGTGACTTACAGATGAAAGTTTATTTTCAGTTATGGAAAAGCCCGGGGTAGGTTTTTCCTGATGAGGGAGTGGGGAGGAGGGGCTCAGGGGTTAAGGCTTCTTCCATGTGGGGACCCCGCGGTCCCAATCCGTGCCTTTGACGTTGCCCAGCTTGTCTTCATCAGGCCTTCGCGAGGGCCTAGAGCGTGGGGGGTCGCACGTGGGAAGATTTTATGGGCTAGGCCTAGAAGTGGTGCACAGGTCACACGCTTCGCTGCAAAGGGAGCTGGGGAATATGGCCTGTTTCTCCCGGAAGGAAAATGCTTGGCGACCCTGGACCCCGCCACTGCGCGCGCATCCGCGTCTCGTCCTGCGTGCGCCCGGCTC
This sequence comes from Miniopterus schreibersii, assembly GCF_964146895.1. Taxonomy (NCBI): domain Eukaryota; kingdom Metazoa; phylum Chordata; class Mammalia; order Chiroptera; family Miniopteridae; genus Miniopterus; species Miniopterus schreibersii. The sequence continues at coordinate 25,789,685 of NC_138122.1, read as the reverse complement.
GTTCCCTCGCCGAGAGCGGCCGGGGCCGGTTGGTTGGGCGTCACCCGCGCACCTTCGGGCACGTGCCTGGGCTGCGGGCTCGGTCCCCGGGAGAGGGCGTGCATCGTGTTTCGTTTTCACAGCGATGTTTCTCTCCCCTCCTGTCTCTCTAAAAACTAACTAAAAAAATAAATAAAAATCTTTAAAAAAAAAGAAAGAAAGCAGCCCAGTCTGCTTCCTAAGTCCCTGGTTGAAGCCATTTTATTGTGGCTCAGAAATCATTAATATTTTTTTTACTGCTAATGAAATTATACCTGTTCATTAAGTAAAATTTGAGAAACCCGAGAAAATGCAAAGATGAAAACTAACAGTAATCCCAGCACCTGCGGGTAATTATTATTAATCCTGTGTTATATTTCTTTCCAATTAAAAATTTTTTAATCATGTAGAACTATTAATAAAATTTCACTAATTCGTATTTTGTGCTGGCTTGCAAATGCCAAAACTCAGGAGGGTGGTAAAAATAACAATCTGGGGATTTTGTCTTTTCTCAGCAAAGATAGACTGTTGCAGAACTGTGGTGAGGTTTTGCACTTTTGGCGTTTTTGAAAGGAGCTTCTTGTTTACACATAATAATCCTCACTTCACAAACAGTAAATACTGAGGCTGGTGAAGTTAGCGATGTATTAAAATGGCAAGGCAGGGATAACGTTTAAACTTTCTGATCACTTCCTACTCAGTTTTCAGAATTCTTAAATATACCTTCATTTTCAAGGAGAGAAAACTAAGGAAAGGTGCTTCAAATTGAACCCAAATAAAAACTTGAAAACGTGAAAGATATAAAAATACGTTTCTGGGGGTGAGCTGAGTTCTTAGGTGGGTGTGCTTTTCTCTGCTTACCTGCGTTGCTTTTTGGTCAGCATTGGGGAAGATGCTGCTGATCTGAGATGGGAGGATAATTTATTGGGAGAGAAGGTACGTTTCCTGAGTCATCAGCTCCAGATACAGGGATACAGGACCTTTTGGTTTTTCCTTAAAGTGCTGAGGTTGTATCCTAGAGGCAGACCAGCATCAGAATTCCTGCTTGTGAGGTCATTGTCATGACCTCACAGCCAGGATTGCTCAAAATGTTTGCCCAGCTTCTGGCAGGATATGAGCAAGGCCTGGGCCGATTCTCCAGACACCATGAGGTACCGCTGTGTCCCATATTGCCAGATTTGTGTTGGCTTTTCTGTGACTTCCTGTGGATAAAAAGTGGACATTGATGTTAGGCCCTCCATAGTTCACTGAAAAAGATTTGTATAACGAAAATCACTGTTTTAAAACATCCTCTGGCAGAACATTTAATAACAGAAAACTCAATAGAAGAGCAGAGATATTTTACTGTGTGAATGAGTATGTGGTTAACCATTTGCTATGACAGCGGCATTGCAATTGCCAGTAACCATTGGCTCTATTTACTATGAAATTTCTAAGGTTTACTTCCCTAAAAGAAATGATTATGCCCTCTTAAATTTGTTATATAGATCAGATCTCAGAGTTAAATCACAAACCAGGATGTTTTATCTAGTTCAACATTTTTGCTTATTTCAGGCCTGGCTTTTTTTGTCTCTTAAAATAAACCTGTAGGTTACGCAGAAATAAATAACACTGTTCATCTAATGTTGATGTTTAGCAACAAAGCTTCCTATTTTTAGGTGGAACCATAAATGTCTTCATGACAAGAGTGTCAGAGGAGATCGGGCAGCTGAGCCATATACATCCTGGAGCCTTTTCCCCGCATCCGTAGTTGGTGCTTGGAAGTAGATTGCTCTTCCTGCTTCTCACTGTTGAGAAGGTGCAAGCAAAACAGTAGCTATTTTTCAACTGTTCAGAAGTGAGTTGAGTTCTAGAGATAAATATTTTATAAGTGGTTCTTGGCTTGAAAAAATATTAGAACTATGGCATCAGTCAGTGGTGTAAATAGAGGATTCTGGGATCGTGTGTATAGTGTATGTTGCAATCTTGTTTGGAAAGTGAGATTATAGAGTAATGTGACTGACTTACGTTTTGTGCTTTGTGAATTCTTGGTGCTTTACATATGTAGGTCGTTTTAGTGATGCTGGGACTAATGTTTTCATTGTGTCTCATCTTTTCTAAGGACTCTGGAGTCACACTTGTGTTCACATCTGCTTCTAGTCAAATGAAGAAATGCATGTGTTAATCTGAGGCTCTCCTTCACTTAAGAGAGGGTAAGAGTAATAGCTAATCCATCGCATCGTAAGGCTTAAGTGGGATGATAATGTGCATAACAGTTATTTTAAATTACTATATTCTGTGTTATGGTCCTTACGTGTTGGGGGGGGGGAAGAAGGGTAGTTTGTCCTATTTTAGGTAGTTTGTCTTTATTCAGTGAGCATGGGCATCAAAAATTCTATTATGTCCAGCGTATTAGTAGAGCAAGAACATCCCCCCCCCCCTTTTGCCTGTGTTTTGGATTGATTACTTTCAACATGACACTCGCTGACTTTGAAGCATTGTGCAGGAGTGTTGCTTTTGGTCATTACATTTTGTGGATGACCACAACCAAGGCTTTGATCTTTCGTTTCTCAGTAAATTGGTTTTTTAGAGTAAGCTCGACATGCCATTCAGTAATAATGCATGAAGCAGAAGCTTAAATTGGAAGATTAAAAACCCAACATCATTGTTCCCAATTCTTTTATTGAGACAGACTAGACTTCTCTCCTTCATTAAATCTTGGCCACAGTTCCCTGCTTTGGGATTCATGTACCTTGGGTGGACTGGGAGCTAGGGGCATGAAGACTATACAACTGAAGTTGTCAGCTTTGAGTTTGTGACCCTTCTTAGGTTCTTGATAAGCACTTGCCTCTGTTTCTCAGGCTGAGGCTTAGTCAGATTTTTGTGAGTTTAGGAGGATGTTGAGCTGCAAGGTTTGAAATTGGCCAAGGCTTGCCTTGTTGCTTTTCGTGGTGGTTTCCAAAAATTCTCTTCAGAGAGGAGTGCTTGACCTGAGCCCAAGAGTCCACTGCTGCGGCTGAGTGAAATATTTTAAGGACAACGTCTTCTCTTTTCGTCACCATCATCGTGTTTCCTGGACCATTGTGCCTCCTTTGTCTGTCCTGTTCTCCTGCCTGACTCTTGTCACTTTGATGATGCTGGGCTGAGGTGAAGAGTGGTGGGCCTCACGGTCATTCCTGCACTTAGCCTGTCCCCGTCCTCCTCAGATTTTTTGTACATGTGAGGAGCCTTTCTCAGCTGAGTCCAGAGGGGACTCAGCCAGTCCCCTCTCATCGGTCTAAGCAAGGAACTGCGTGCAGCTTGTAGGTCGTGTGTGGAGGGTCTGACAGTAAAGCAAGTGGTTTCAAATCTGACTCTAAACTGGAACCACTGGCCTGAGACCAAAGTTGTAGATTCATACCTGATACTGAGTAAATCAGAAGTTTACTGTGTTTCTGTAGACAGAACAAAGTTAATTTTCCTTCAGCATTTCCTAGATACAGCTTTTCCTAGAGTTTGAACCCTTCTCTAACATATACATATTTTTGTATTGAGTATTGCATAATTCTTTGAATTTAAAAAAATACACAGCTAAAATAGACTTGCGGTCAATAAAACTTATGCAATACAGAAGCGAATGGAGTGAAAACTGAAAGCTCTCCTCTCCTCCTCCACTAAGTTAGGTGCACCTTTTCCTGAGCCCTCTTTCGCAGATTGTGTGTTTGTAGGCACTGTATGTACTGAGCTGGTATTATTAGATACTATAAAGAAAAGTGAATATATTGCTAGTGTGAGCTACTTGTCTTCAGGATAGCAAATTGCTTTAAACCCACCTCAGCAGCATTTTGTGTTTTTAATATCTAGTGTTTCCTAGGTTCCTCAGTTCAGTGCAGAGATGGTTTATTATCATAGATAAGAAAAAGTTCAGGCTTTGAAAGCTATTTTATTTTATTCTAAATATCTTTTTATTGGTTTCAGAGAGAGGAAGGGAGAGGGAGAGAGAGGTAGAAACATCGATGACAATCAGCTGCCTCCTTCACGTACCCTTCTGGGGACTGGGCCTGCAACTTGGCATGTGCCCTGACTGGGAATCGAACCAGTGACATCCTGGTGCATGGGACGCCCAACCAATTGAGTCACACTGGCTGGAGTGAAAGCTGCTTTAATAATAACTGTAGTTTCTACCTTCTTTCTCCTATAGATTCTATACTCTTTTTATATTTTTCTCTGCAGATTTCACCCAGAGACTGATTTCCCTGTAGAACCACCTGCAGCTGTATCCATGGTCGGGGAGAGATAGTGGAGCAGGCACATGAAAAGCAGCTCTGCCATACCGAGGACAATGAGTATGCTGAAGCCAAGTGGGCTCAAGGTCCCTACCAAGATCCTGAAGCCCGGCAGCACAGCCCTGAAGACGCCCGCTGCTGGTAATGCCTTACGTTTTCCTTCAGAGCCAATATGCTACAGTCCCCTCTGAAGACTCTAATGTGAGGATTTTAAAAAGACCATCTTATAAAACTTCATATTCTTGAAAAATATTTGAAAAGGCTTTAATGAATAGAATATAGCATTTTATGTCTAAAAGTCTGAGTCAGTGAAGAGTTTACCTTGTAGGTTGTCTTTATTTCGTTCAGTTGATTTCATGTCGGGTGATAAGTAGTTGTCGAGCTAAGTGCCTTCAGCGTTCGACGCTACAGTGCTGAGGGACGGGCGCATTCTGCCGGCGTGGAGCAACGGTGGCGGCTGCGGCACGAGCGCCCCCTTCAGTAACCCGAATGCGGGTTTCTGGCTCAATGGTCCTCGTCTGGTCGGCTTTCCCTGGCTGCTCAAATGGGGGAACGAAGCCCATCTCGGGATCTGAGGGCATGTTCAGAGTGGGGGTGAAGTAAAGAATGAAATCAGGCCTGTGTTATGAGCTTTGGAAAAGGACCAGTTTTCTTCTTTCTTATTTTACCTTCTTCAAATCTTAATTGCAAGTAAGGATTAAATCTCACCAGCTCCCTGAGGTTCAACAGCACTGAAAGTGATAGCGCTGGATCAAGTAATTTTTGTCTCCTTGTTAAAAAAGAAAGAAGGAAAAGCAGAATTCCTCTGGAGGAGTGGCCGCTCCTGTTGCTTTGGGCTGTCCCTAGTTTATTTCCCTTTAAGTTGGGAGTTACCTGAAATTGAATGTCCTCTGATCCTTTCTTCCGTTTCCAGTTGCAGCTCCAGTAGAAAAAGCAATCTCCAGTGAAAAGGCATCCAGCGCTCCTTCCTCGGAGACGCAGGAGGAATTTGTGGATGACTTTCGAGTCGGGGAGCGAGTTTGGGTGAACGGAAACAAGCCCGGATTTATCCAGTTCCTGGGAGAAACCCAGTTTGCACCGGGCCAGTGGGCCGGGATCGTTTTAGATGAGCCCATCGGCAAGAACGATGGCTCGGTGGCAGGAGTTCGGTATTTCCAGTGTGAACCTCTGAAGGGCATATTCACCCGGCCGTCCAAGCTGGCGAGGAAGGCGCAGGCAGAAGAGGAAGCTAACGGCCTGCAAACGACTCACGCTTCCAGAGTGAGTTCGCCTCTGTCCACTCCTGCAGCCAGCATGACGGGCTCCTCCCCAGCCACCCCCTCAGGTATTCCTCAGAAGTCGTCCCAGCCAACAGCAAAGGACCCTCCAGCTACACCGCCGGCCACCAACCTTACAAAAACGGCCAGTGAATCTATTTCCAACCTTTCAGAGGCTGGCTCCATCAAGAAAGGGGAGAGAGAGCTCAAAATCGGAGACCGAGTACTGGTGAGTCCAGACACCCAAGTCGTGTTGAACTGAGATGTACTGATCACTGATGAGTGGTTGACATACAGGCTCAGAGTTGTTCTGGAGGGGTGACCACTCACCGAGAAATTAATCAGCTCTTCTGGTTGTTCAGTTTATGTGTAAACGTACTACAGATTAGAACCTGGCCATGTAGCTTGAGCATAGTATGAGCGTAAGTTTGCCGTCATCGACTCTGGTTTAATCTCCCAGTTTAGCCAAAAGAATATTGAATTCATAACTTAGTAACTTTACTTGAGAAAACAAGCTCAGAAGTGGACTTAGATTTCTTTACAAAAGTTTTAAAAACATATATTTTTCTTTTGCTTTAAGGACGCACAAGAATTTCTTTTTTCCCACTAAAGTGAGAAAAAATTAAAGTACTAGTCAGGTAGTGTGCTGTTTGGCTGCTAAAACAGAGAAATGACAAGGTCAAGTTGGTCTGACTCATAACCAGAGGCCTCCATGAGAATGTCAGGAATAAAGTGGCCTGGAAGAAGAGTAGGAATAGCCAGGCAGAAGGAAGTGTGGGAGGTGAGAGAGAACGTTCTAGCAGAGGAAAGGGCAAACTCCCGTGATGAGAAGGGGTTAGTGTGTTGGAGGAAGAGGCCAGGTTCTTCTCCCAGCTGCACCTGGTAGGAGATGAGCCTCGTTTACTAGGTGGGGTCTGCAGGGACTGGTGGTGACACAGGGCCTAGGAAGATAGGTCATATGAAGGATTTTGGTTTCGTCCTTGGGAGCAGGGAGAGTGACGAGCAATGTGATTGGGTCTGTAGTTTGGAAAGGTCACTCTGGCTGCTCTGTAAATGTAGAAGTGGACGAGAATGGATTTGGGGCGACTACCCCTTGAAGAAGTTGGATGTTGAGAAGAGGGTGGTCAGGCTAATGCTGGAAGAGTGTTGAGTCTAGGGAAGGTTGTGTTTATTTTTTAGTTTTTTTAAAGGTGGCAGAGGTCCAGAGTGTTAAATATCCTGACTGAAATGGTCTAGAGGAACAGTATGGAGATACAGTAGTGGCAGTGGGCCAGTGATGGAATGAGCTTCCTGGGGGGGGTGGGAAGAGGGGGGCACCCTGGGCACACACAGGGCTTGACTGGCCTTTGATTGAGAGGGAGACTTGCTCCATGTTTATGGGAAGGAGGAGACTGCAGGTGCGGGTTGGTTTGGAGAGGTTCACGTGGCATATTTCTAGGGAAATTTTAATTACATGGTCAGAACCAGCATGAGTCTTAATTCAGATTCATACAGGATTTTATTTGAATCGATGACAGTCTGAAGTCTTATGAGTGTGTTATTGAAGGTGATAGAGTTATTTACTGCCTTTGGTTAGTATTCCTAGGAGAAGTTACAGGAGCATCTCAGAATCACAGTATGTTAGAGCTGGAAAGGACATTTTGAGACCATCAAAGGCCTCCTTTTGCCTGTAACACTGAAGCCTAGAGAAGAAAGGTGACTCGCCTTCAGGTCACACGGCTGTGTGATGTATGTCCTCATTTATCCCCAGCGCCTATGTTTTTTATACTTTAACACGCACTCTGTTTAATAGAAATCTTTCATTTAGAATTATAAAACATTCATACTTTAAAGTTAATTTATTAAGGAAATTAGATTCAGAAATCTAAAATATTTGATTTGGAATTTTCCTAATTAAAGAAAAATTCTGTTCATTACCAAAATCCCAATGGAACTAAGATGATTAGGTCATTGTTATGTGATAATAGGTGTAGAATTTTCCCAGTCCCACCCCTGGCGCCCACATGGTTCATGCCCTGTGGAGGGCAGGGGTGAGCCTGCCTTCCCCATACAGCTTGCCTGTGTAACTTCAGTCTTCCTCTCATTCAGTCTTCATGCAGGAAAGGGGACTTCTGCATTAGGTATGATGTTTAGCCTGATGATATCTGTAAGATCCAATGATAGGAGCTCCTGAGATGTGACTGTAGCAGGTGTTCCTGTCTTGAGGAAGGTGGTCAGGGCTCGGGAAAGATCCCCCTTGTCACCTCCCTCCATATGCTCTTAGTCCTCTGTGGGGTTCCTGAGTGCAGAGAGTTGTGCTGGCTTTGGTAATATATGGAGACTTGAGGAGGGTGAGGCAGAGCTGCTTATAACAAACCCACCCGTGCCCTTCCCATCTCTCTCCGGTCTCTCTGTTTTTCCACTGGTCCTCATGCTTCGACTCTGAGACATCCCTCCTTCCAGACTGAGACTCCCTGGGGTAACTGCCCTGAGTATTTCTGAGTTGGTCTTGCTGCGTTTTCGGGGTATATAGGGTATTTCAAGGATGTAATGTCAGGTTCTTGAGAAACGTGACTAACTCCCAACTGTTGTGTTTCAACATGGCTGTCTCCATGTCCGGGACTGTATGTTCTACGCTGGATTCTCTGCTTATGACTATATGTGAGAAGGAGATTTCAGACTTTTAAGTGACAAGCTTTATCTTTCTATGGGCTGCTCCCGAGGCTCTTACACTAAGAATCTTATAGTTAAATCTGTAGGTGTTTCAGATACTGTGAAAAGGGGAAACAAATCTGAGGATTAAAAAATATATTTATAAGATTTATTCTGCTTGTGTTTGAACCTTAAGTAACTTGCAGTTCATCTGGTATGTCCTTTTCTGTGTGTCTTTCTTCATTTGTTCAACATTGTGTCTGAGATTTCTCTCTATAACATGACATTTAAAACACACTCAGTGGGGTCATATTATACACACACCATTTCACAATGCACTTCGGTAGACTTGCTGCTCTGACATGCATGCATTACCGTCCCTCTCTTTTTTTTTTTTTTTTTTAATATATCTTTATTGATTTCAGAGAGAGGAAAGGAGAGGGAGAGAGAGATAGAAACATCAGATGAGAGTCATTGATTGAGCCCACAACCTGGGCATGTGCCCTGACCAGGAATCGAACCCCGATCGCCTGGATCCTAGGTCAACGCTCAACCACTGAGCCATGCCCGGCCGGGCCGTCCCTCTCTTATTTTAAGCTAAACATATTTAACTGGTATCTGTTTCATTTTTAAATATCTTTATGGAGGTATAATTTATGCATTCATTGTAACTATATAATTCAATGACTTTTAATAAATATATAGAGTTATGCAGTCAGTTTTAGAATATTTCTGTCACCCCCCCCCTCCCCAATGTTCCTCATGACAGTTTGCAAGTCATTTTCCACTCCCACCTCCAGCCCCGGGCAATCACTGATCTGCCCGCCGTCTTTTCATGGACATTTCCTGTAAATGCCAGTGTATAACATGTAATTTTTAAATGTCTGGCTGCTGCTTTCACTTAGCATATGCTTTAAGGTTCCCCATGTAGTTCATTGCTTTTTATGAGGGAATATATTCCATTTTATGTGTATGCCACATCTTACTTATCTATTCAACTATTTATTTAGTTTTAATTTTTAAAAAATTTAAAGAATTTGTGCTCATAGTTTAGAATGTCCAATTTTGGGTGCTTATATTAAAAAAGAGTTCTATGCCCATTCTCTAAGGTAACAAGTTAACCTGTCCTCTTCCCCCCCCCCCCCATTTCTGATATTTTTGAGGTCCTGGATCATGGAGTTAATATGCTTTTCAGGAGGGAAGATTAGTTTCAAGAGTTATTTATAGTGCAAGTCAAGCCTAACTTTTTTACCTTTTCACCAGCATCTTCATAATTATGTCATCTTTTCTTTGCCTGTTTGTTCTGGGGAGAGTTAGAGTTTATAAGAGAATATCTTCTATACATCATCAGCTCTTGTCATGTTATTTTTAAAGGGGGTTTATATACCATCATTTGTTATAGATGGGGAGACTCAAAATGATGTCATCAGGAAGCCACCTTACAAAATCTTGTTGCTCACAAAATTCCTGTGAAACAATCCCTATTACCACTCGTTGGACTTTTTACAGCTTTGTAAACCAAGGCCATTGAGACTAAATGACTTGTTTGGGCCTTGATAATGAATAGATTGGCGCGTTCAAGGAGGATTGGGTGTTTCCCTGGTCCTGTTTGTGGACCCTCCTCAGCCCAGCAGTTTATCCCTGCGCTTATTTTCACATGAGTTTATGAAAAGGGTGTTTGTTTCTGTTCCCATAGCATTTTTTAGAAACCTCTTTAAATCACTTTTTACGGAAATTATTTGTTTGAATCTCTCCATCAGTGGCGAACACTGTTCTGTTTATCTTTGTATCCTAAGGGCCCAAACACTCAAGAAATAGTATATCGAATGAATGAGTGAGGACTTAAGAATCTAAGATTTGCTAAAGCATGAACACAGCTAGGTCTTTCTTTAGCTGAGTTTGTCTCCAGCAGTGATTTCACATTTTGACGTAGGTTGACCATAGTGTTAGATATTACGTGCTCATGTTCTGAGAATAAAGAGAATGAGCAGTCGTTAACTTGGTTTGCCATGGAAATCTATTTCTCGTTTTGGTGTTTAAATTGTTTTCTTGAATAATCTATCTGCCCCGAAACATAGACTTGAAAGTTGTGGCTTATAATAAATGTAAATGCACACATTAGTGTTCTCTGTAACACATGAGACGTAAAACCTAACTTTATAAAGTCATGTTTACATGCTTAGAAAAAATTTTGACTGTAGAATGTTTAAGTAGGAAAGTGTTTGAATGATCTTTAGGACATCATGTAACTGAAGATACTTTGAATGATTGCTGACGATCTTTTACAGGGAAAAGGAAAGTATCTTGTCTGTTCTGTGAGTCAAGACTTTCAGGTTTGGTTGGGAAAAAGTATGAGAAAACTGCCCATTTTAGTTACTAAACAAACTTAGTGGCACGACATTTTTTCCCAGGGTAAATGTGTATTATATTACTGCATTTAGAGAAACAGTTGCCAATCTGTTTTGTGGTGACTTTTTATAAAGCTTCGGATCTGAATGAAGCCTGTGGTTTGCTTGGAGCTTGTACTGACCACAGCCTGTCAGACGCCTCGTGGAAAAACAGTCATCATGACAGTAACTTCGACTCATCCCCAAAGAATCCAGCAGATTATCTGAGGAGATTGCATCATCTTTAGCTAATGTGCTGCATGCTGTTCACATGACGCTGGTTAGACTTGCTCTGAAGCAAGTGTGGTGTAGGAGGGGGAGGAAACTGAGGCCAGTTTTATATAAGTGACTGTTTATAGATTCCACAAATACCAGTAAGAGTGTTGGAAGGTCAGATGTGCTGAATCTAGAACTGTAGTCTCATTAGCTTGTGCAAACTAGCTGCTAACATACAGCGTGTCCCAAAAAAGGGTATGCACACTTTAGTAGCTGATAGCTCAATTTTGAAAATGAAATGTATTTTAATAAACTCTGTCCTTATAATTCAAAATTTGTATATACATTTTTTTGGGACACCCTATATATTGGACTCCTGTGCTATCTGTCAGACACTGCTAAGTAGTTTTATGTGGATTATTTTACTTAATTGTCACAACAGTCCTATAAGTACTCCTATTTAACTTGTGAGGAAATAGATTTAGAAATTAAGCACCTAGACTGGTTAATAGACAGAGCTGGCACTTGAACTTGTCCAGCTTTAGAGTTCACATTAGCGTATTTCCTCCTTTTCTTGCTTCCGAGACATAGATACAACCTCAGCCATGGGATGTCTTTTTCCTGTAGTTGGTTCACACAGAAAAGTGGCCTTTTCTATGGAGGTCCCAACGGAGGTCACCTTTCATTCATTCAGCGCATGTTTGTTGAGCACCTGGGCATTGTGGGTTACAGGGCCGGATACAGCAGAGTTCCTGCGTGGAGTGTCACCTCCCATGACACCAGCAGGTGCCCTCTTGTCAACCTTTACATGCCCTCCCTGCCTAGAGTACCTTGAACCATAATGCTTTTGTTCTTTAAACCAGTTTCACAAAATGTTTCTCTCAGAGAAAAAATACATAACTCTGAGACTTTGATATTTTCTATCGTCAACAAAGGGGTTAAACAGAGCTGGGGGGAGGGATATGTATCATCCCAAACTCATGAAAAGCTAAATTCAGAGAAAAAAGTAGAAACAAATGTCTTTAGCATTAAAAAGCAAAACAAAAAATAAACTTAGTATTGGTCTTAGGGAATGAGGGCAGAAGGAACAGTAAAGCGAAGGGAGCAGGAAGGGAGCTGAGAGCCATGCAGGGCGCAGCGCTGCTGTTGGCTGGAACCGCAGAGGATGAAGCTTTGGGACTGTGTTCATCTCTTCATTTTAACTCTCTCTCCTTCTAGGTTGGTGGCACTAAGGCTGGTGTGGTCCGGTTCCTCGGAGAGACAGACTTTGCCAAGGGGGAGTGGTGTGGCGTGGAGTTAGATGAGCCTCTGGGGAAGAACGATGGTGCCGTCGCTGGAACCAGGTTTGTCTGGAACTGCCGCATCTCATCTCCCTCCCGCAGGGGAAGGCACTCCCCCAGGTCTCACCCATGGTGTCTGGTAGCTGGGAGTGTCGCGAAGCGCGGCTGGAGTTAGTGCTTGTTCAGTTTCCTTTATCCTGTGTTTGGCCCGGTTTTATCAAGTGGGATCCCTGTATTGCTGAACTCTGCTGGACGCTCATCTGATGGTAGAAATATTTATTCCCTTCACTACCTTAGTGGCAGATGAGCCATCCTGTCTCTGCGTATCATATTGTCATTTACGAGTGTGTTTTCTAAAACATTGTTGAGGTTATTTATCAGCCTTCATCCGTGTGAATGCTGCATGCTCTGAGTCACCCCCACGGATTGGTACAATTGACAGCAAACCAGTCGTGACTTATGAGTTAGGAGTTTTTTTGTTTTAGTTATTTCTCATAATTAAGGTTTTTGTTACTGTTCTCATTGCTCTCTAAAGGTATTTTCAGTGCCAACCCAAATATGGCCTGTTTGCTCCCGTCCACAAAGTGACCAAGATTGGCTTCCCTTCCACAACACCGGCCAAGGCCAAGGCCGCTGCTGTGAGGCGAGTGATGGCCACCACCCCTGCCAGCCTGAAGCGCAGCCCGTCGGCGTCCTCTCTCAGCTCCCTGAGCTCGGTGGCCTCCTCCGTGAGCAGCAAGCCCAGCCGCACCGGATTAGTAAGCCTCCCTTCCTTACCGCATGCCCTGCCTCGGGCACGGCCAGTGCACCTGCTTTGCTTTGGTAATGCTAAGTCGCCCCTTGCCCTTGTGGTAAATGTTAGTTGTACCTTGTGAAGCTCCTTACGAGTTTCACAGAATAAAACTCTAGCAAGAATAAAGTTTTTATCAACCCCTTTCAGATCCTTAAGGCTTTAAGTTATAACAGTTCCTGGTGAACCTGCAGTCACTGCTGAAGAGATGCCTGCTTTTCTCTGAAATTACTTTGGGCACAAGAATGACAGGAAAATTGGGGGCTCTTTTTCTTCAGGGACGTAGGTCTCTCTTTTCAGTTTTATGAGCGAAAGTATTTTGAGAAAAGCCCTGTTCTTAGAATTTTAACGTTCCTACAGTCTAATCCTCCGAAAGCAGCTGGTGTGTGGGGTGTTCCCGCCTTGGGCTGGGGGACCGGGCACCTCTGCAACTTGAGGGGTGCTTGCAAGAGCTGTGTTTTGTTGTCTCCTCCCCATCTCCTCCCCTCACCCCTTCTTTCTTCCCCCTGTTGACATTGCTAAAAATAGTCATCAGAATTAAGATAAAATAAGCAGTGTCCCGTTCTGGTTGTTAACCTGTGTTTTATCAGGGTCAAAGCAGTGACTTTTTGGGTTTACCCCCCCTCCTTTAAGCTTACTTACTGGAAGTGAGGCAAACACTGTCGAGCTTTGAAATGGCAGCATTGCCCTCCAGGCGGATTCGGGATCTCTGCATGATGATGGATGGTGAGCTACAGACAGGAGTTAGAAGGTTCGGTGGTGTGGTCTTGCTTTGCTCTCTTCAGGTCGATACAGGGCAGGGTAAGGAAAGGCGGAGGAAGCTGTCCTAAAGTGGGGGCTGAGCCCTCTGCTCGCCGGCTTCCTTCTTCGTATGTTCATGGTAAAGTAAAAACCCGCTTGGATGATTGCATGTTGCATTTGAAAAGAAAGTCTGCGCCTTCAACAGAAAAATTACAAATGGACTTTATGAAGAGGCTTGACAAAAGCAATGAAGTGGAGGGGAGGAAACAGCTCATTTCCGACAAAGCTTATTCCAGGGATCAGCCAACTCCAACGTGGGCATCCAGTCTGCTTCTCCAACCCTGGACAATTCCACAGAGGAGTCAGGTCCGGGTTAGGATTCTTTCTTGAGTAATTTCTATTACGTTGTAATCTTAAGTCCCATTTCTTTGGGAAATAACCAAGCTGCCCCCCCTCCCCACAAGCTGCTAAATTACTTAAATCACATAAGCTGTGTGAGGCTTGAGGAAACAATTCTATCATTTAATTAGCCTGGAAATTTCCAGGGTTTGATTGGATCCTCTGCTCTCATAGTTAGCAAATCACCTCACTACAAGTTGATGGCGGATCCCCATCCTCAGTCTGCGTCTCAGACGAGAGCATAGACAAACTGAGGAAGACAAGAGCCTTCGAGCAGCTAGTGAGGCTCCAGCTGCAGAGGGTGAGGCCAGGGCTGCGTGGATGAGAGTCAGCGGTCGCTGGGGAAGCCACCCTGGACACACACTCACCAATGGATGAGGCCTTTCCTAGACCACCAGCCTCTGAAGCCTCGCTTGGATGAATAGAACTCGACTTGCCCAGTTACCTCTTAGCATGTAGTAAGAGGTTCTTTTCTGTGTGTTTCCACATGACTTTAGCCTCAGGTTGGAAGATGGGGTATGTGAAACATGACAGCTGAGACCTGCTCCTAGCCCACCCCTCACCCACCTGCCATTCTCTCCATTCTCCTCTCCCTCCCCCCCATTCTCCTCTCCCTCCCCCATTCTCCTCTCCCTCCCCCATTCTCCTCTCCCTTCCCCCCATTCTCCTCTCCCTCCCCCATTCTCTCCCTTCCCCCCATTCTCCTCTCCCTGCTTCTCTCTGTCCATAAATGTCTCTCCCCTCCTTTCTCTCTCATGTTCTTTTCTCTCTCTCCTGTCCTTGCCCAGACCCATGCACACACGCTCCCCCCCTCCCCCACACTTGCAGGCAAATACAGGTTTTTCTTAACCTGGTCTTTATAAATCTCTCTGGCTCAGGGATTCAGCTCCTTGGGGTTGGATTGCTGGGCAAGGTTGCCTCTGCCTTTCACTCTGAAACGACGACGAAGAAAGTCCTGACAAAAGTCCAACTATTTAATAGTTCACGGAAGGCTCGTGACGCCACGGGGGACCTATTGGTTACTTAATTTAGGGGCTTATGTTGAAAAAAGTCTCAACCTCAAGTCTAAAGATCAAAAGATTGTCCAAAATGTCACAACAAGGAGAGAGGGTGGTCAGTGGAGCTGTCAATGACGGCTGTAAAGGAATGAAGTGGAGAGAAAGGCGCCAGGTGGGGCCTGTGGAATTTTTCCAGATCCCTGCAGGGCCCTGTCAGCTGAGCTCAGGGTCCTTTGATTTGAGCCACGCGTTCTTCTAAACACCTTCCTGGCTGGTCCACAGCCTCTGCTTGATGTGCTCTTTGTGAGTTTACAGACAGGAGGCACACACTGCCTTGTCTCCTGATGACAAGCCTTTCCCAGTAACTGGCAAGTCTGAACCTGGGGGTGCTTTTGCTTTGCCGAGGACACGCCCGCCACGCATGCACCACTCCCGCCCGCGCCCCTCGTAGCCATCACCCTTCACTTCTTTAACTTTCCTTTGCAGTTGACTGAAACCTCCTCCCGTTACGCCAGGAAGATCTCCGGCACCACTGCCCTCCAGGAGGCCCTGAAGGAGAAGCAGCAGCACATTGAGCAGCTGCTGGCCGAACGGGATCTAGAGAGGGCGGAGGTGGCCAAGGCCACGAGCCACGTGGGGGAGATAGAGCAGGAGCTAGCCCTGGCCCGGGACGGACACGACCAGGTGAAGTCTGGCGCTGGCCTTGCTGTGGCGATGGTGATGGGTTCTGAGCTGATCTCGTTGCAGAGATGGTGACGGGTTCTAAATTGAGGGAGGAGGCCGAGCTCCCTCCGTCCCTGGTGCTTGGAGCCGGGGAGCTCCTCTTAGGAGCACTAGAAATGTCTCTGCCAAGCTTGTTTGAAAGCTGTGACCGGGGGTCCAGTTTGCATCATCGAGACGGAGTTTTGTTGTTCCTGAGTCCTCCTTAGCCTTTGGTCTTTATGTCCAGGTCTTTTGGCCTGTTAGGTGAGCTGGTTTCCTGGGACTTTACCTGTGACTGCAACTTCTGGCCTGTAGATGATCCTTTGTATGAGTTTCCGCTTCCATAGGTGGGGCAGTTTTAACGTTGCCCTCTGTTGCCGTAGGGGTGTGGCTTCCATCATCGCCTTCCGGGAATGCCGCCGAGAATAACCTATTAAAGATCATAGAACGCATTCTGACGTGGGAAGGTTTTAGAGTAACGCCAGCCCTCTTAGCCATAGCTCTTTGGAGGCATCCCTGGGCCTGTCTGGGTAAGAGAGAGGCCACTCACCAACATCCTTGCTTCCCCAGCATGTCCTGGAGCTGGAGGCCAAGATGGACCAGCTGCGAGCCATGGTGGAAGCCGCCGACAGGGAGAAGGTGGAGCTTCTCAACCAACTCGAGGAGGAGAAAAGGTGATCCTAGTGTTCCCGGGGCACACGTGGCCTTCTCCTTTTAAACGACCTTCCCGTTAGCAGCTGTGTTGGTGTCGACCCGTAGAACCAAAGGAATGGCCCTGCTCAGCGGAAGTAGTCTTCATCCTGTGAGAGGAGGGTTTGATTTGATTCAACTTCTTTTGAGTTGGATGGAATCATCCAGACATGGTCTGATTAACTGATCAGATATTTGTCAAGCACCTACTTTGTGCCATGCATCTTCTAGAGGACAACCTTGGTCCGTGTCTGGAGTTCACTCAAAGCCGGCTTCCCCCGGTGCCGTCCTGGGCAGGGTATTCTGGGCCGAGTTCCCTTTATGGAACTCCTTCCAGTAACTGATGAAATCATATTCTGCCTGGTGGGTGCTACAAGGTCCCTCTCCTCGAGAAACTCAGTACCTTCTTAGGGCCTCTCTCTGAAGCAATTAGGGAATTATGCAGGTCAGGACAAAACCGGGTGCTAAACTGAGAGACAGAGAAAGCAAGGCTGGCTCTTATAAAACGGTTTTGAGGCCGTTAGCAAACAATATCTCTAAAAAATGTCTTCAAGGAAACCATGGTTATGGGATGTCTGTCTGCCGTTGCACTCAATGCCACCTTCTGTTGTTTCTGGAAGCAGCGACTTAGTTCACTAGTGATCTAATGTAGCTGCGCCCAGGATGGCCACAGACACTGCATGGTGAGGGGACAGCACAGCTGCCCTTGCTCTGCAGACTGCTGGCCGGAGGACCGTCCTCCCAGCTCTGCAGTAGCCTGAGCGCATCATACCTTTTCCCATCTGGCAGACCTCGTCTTGATTAGGTCTGCTCTGGTGGTGGTGACCGAGGGAACCAGTTGATCTTTCTCAGCTCTTACCTCCGCCTTCTGGAATGCGTACCTGGACGCAACTCTGGAGCTTCCCGAGTATAGTAGAGCTTGGAGATGCATAGACCAGAGGCCTAAAGATGTTTGTTTTCTGTGCCTCTGAGGCATTCCTTTCCATGCTGAATTCACCAGGGTGTTGATTGTAGACACACACACATGCACACACATATTTTTGGTAAGACAGCCATGGTCCTCAGTTACTTTCTTAAGTGCTTTGTTTCCATCTTGCCCCACAGGAAGGTTGAGGACCTCCAGTTCCGGGTGGAGGAAGAATCAATTACTAAAGGCGACCTTGAGGTAAAACCCCTCCAGCTGTCTAAGCGTGTATGGGTCCCAGTGTTCAGTGATGTGGACGAAGTCAGTGGGCTCACGTGGCCAGAACGGGCAGCAGAGGGACGGCAGGAGCCCGGCCCCTGGCCAGCTGGGCCGTGGGTGTGGCCGCGAGGAGGTGATGGAGCCCCTCCCCGAGCCTGTGACTGTGCCATCCCGTCTCCTGCGACTCTGAAATTTTCAGTACTCTTTCCTTGTGCTTTGGAATTCAGAGCCTTGAATTGGAATTAATCGAGTCATAAACCTGGCAGTGTGTCCTGAGTGAGACTGTGTCTCTCCGATGGCCAGCAGTGGCATTCCTTGGAAGGAGTGTTTTCGCTTCCTCCTCACAGTCCAAAACAGAGCTTTTGCTTTATCTCAGCCTTGCTTCTCAGTTGAGCAGGACAAATCGTTTATAACCCTATAAAAGGAATAAATATGTTCTAGTTGTTGATTTTTTTTTTTAACAAAAGTAATTACCAGAAAAAACAAGAGCAGTTTCTTTTTCTTCCACAGTATATTTTAAATTAATTTTCCTTTACCATCAAGTTTCCCCTCTCCTAACATTATTCCTATTCATTTTTTAATTAGGCACCAGAATTCAATGGTTTTGATGCTTTTCAAACTGCTGCCAGATATATGACAAGTGTAAATTATTGAATTTTTCAAATTCTGCAGATTTTTGGTACTTTAATCTGTAATATTTTAGTAAAAATTGCACTTTTTTGTGCAGCTCTCAGAATATACATTTATGCCACCATTAAAATTTTAGTCTGTTGACTGCCCACACTGTGCTTAAATCTCAAGGGCCCTACCAAATAGGAATTCTGATTTCTTTGGAAATAAATGTATCTTTATAGTTAACAAAAAGGAAAACATTTTCTGAGTTTCAGTTTTAAAAGGCCCAGGATTTAATGGATTATTAGTAATAGTAATTCTTCACTCATTTTATGTATTGTACAATTACGTTTCTTTAGATTACTTTTGTGTTACTCTCATCCATTTAAAAACACCCCACAGTCTCATTAGAAGTTTCATACCATCATCTAATTCATTTGAAATATAGCCTAGGGTGTTTGGGAGAGGGACAGATTAAAATATTTACATCAGCACTAGGTTAGTCTATAGTCTGTTTGGTAAACTGACTTGAAATTAATCAAATTTATTTTGCCCCTAACATTGAAATTTTTAGTTGAATCTCTCTTTTGTTGTTAATTTTTTATTTTTTTACTGATAGCAAAAGAGCCAGATATCTGAAGATCCTGAGAATGTAAGAGGGCACTTAACTGTGTGGATATTCCCTTGTTAACACAGATTGATTACAGATTAAAATGCTTATTGATATACTCAAGTACTAACTGCATAATCTGACCTTGAGACACTGGCCTTAATATTTCTGTGCATGTGGCTTTTAAAGCAGTTACATTTGTATCCCAAAGAAATTGTGTGTAGTAACTAAGCTCTGTAAACCCATTTGTTTTATGCATAGGCATATGTTCACTTTATAAAGAATTTTGTCAAAATAATTTTGTCTGGGGGCCTGGCTTGCACTTAATTCATAGTGTCGTCTAATTTTAATAGAATTATTCCAAAAGAGATGCTAGCCGACTGAAGCATAAAACGTATTGCATGAAGGAGTTATAGAAATTCTGGGGGAAATTTTCCCACGTTGTCTAATTTTATTCTCAGGAGAGTTAAAGGGAATTGTGAATCCCAGACTGACTGTCTTTGGTGTGAGTGCCCCCTGCTGGCCAGTGCCTGTTCTTGCAGCTGACTAAAAATTCAAACTTGGCATTTGTTACTGTTATTTTCCTTAGTTTTTGAAATTAGAGGCTGGCAATCTTCAGTGAAGTGACTGAGTGTTTTAAATTTATTATTTTCAAAGTGAGGTTTTTCGGGTAGCAGTGCTACTAGGCATGTAGGTGTTTTTCTTTTCCTCCCTCCTTCTGCTTAAGATCAAACACCCAGTTCAAATCTTACCAAAGTGACCTCGAAAGCCCACCTTCTTGGTGCCCCTTGCCAGCTGTGGTACCAGCTGAAAGAAACTTAAAAACTTTTTACTTTGATTTACCACCACGAGAGAACAAAATTAAAATAAAGAATGTTACTTCCCACTGCCTCCTGGCAGCCAAAATAGACAACTCAAGACTAAACTTTTAAACCAGCCTCCGTTCTGAAGGTTTCCTTTCTGTGAAGCTACTTCAGTGATCTGGGTCTCCTCTCTCCTTCCCACACAGGCTCCCGCTGCCTCTGGTGTCAGTCTGCATGGGGTCTCCCTCCCGCTCTCTGTGCGCTTCTCGCAGAGCCTCTGCTTCCCTCCCAGCCCCTGTCCCAGAACTGCCCTCTAGGATGCGTGTCTTATTCTGAGAAAGGAATCATTTTAAAAGGAGGGTTGTCCTGTTGAGTGTAACATTTTTACAGCATACCATGGCATGGAAGTGGGTCACTAGTGCCCGTCCTGATGGCTGGTCCAAGACCGTTGTTGAGTCTCAGGTCATCTGTGTGCATCCCTGCCAGCAGGGAGATCTTGCTGCGGTCACCTGGAAGGGCTGGGAAGGGGAGAGAGCACATGCAGTGGATATGGGCTTTTTATCTTGAAGTAGTGACCTTTCACCCGCAGGACACTGAACTCTATGTCCAGAGGAGGGGAAAGGTTTTGTGGCCCTTTGCTTTCTGGGTTTTAGTGCTTGAGGCTGTGACCACAGTTACGTAGGTCTGTCTGGATTAGAGTCTTTTCTCATAAAAGCAGGTGAACTGAACAACTTCTATCCAAGGCACATACAGACGAAGGGGACTATCCAGACAATCAGGTTTCCAGTGGGATTATTTCTGTTCAGTGTAAGAGCTAAAATAGATAAAGGTTTGTTTTTTGTTTTGTTTTTTACATTTTATGTTCACCGTTTAAACATTCCATGAGGATTTATACCTGGTTTACAAGCAAAGGGAGCTTTTGAGTGCACCGGCCTCTTCAGGGTACCCCTGGAGTGAGATGTTTATAATGTAAAACAGTCCCCCCTCTGCTTAAGCTCCGCACTACTTTTTGTTACTTTATGTAGAGTTTGTTATTTTCTCATTGCCCATAATGGTCCAGACTGGTAGATCTAACCAGTTAGAACCACAAAATATTTAAGTTACAATAAGTAAGTAGAAGCTGCTGGGAGCAGCTCTCCCAGTAGGTTTTATAGTTGATTATGCTGAACCTGTCAGGTAGGAGAGGTAAGCGGGAAGAGATACATTCAGACTGACATTGAGATTATTTGATGAAGACTCTGGTAGAAAGAGGTCACATCTGGCTTCTCCATCAGGTTACATTTGAGTGATTGAGGATGGGGAAGCTCAGAGGTTTTAAAACGTGGTAGGATCTTACCAGCTTTTCTTGCATGGAGTTCAAACTCATGCTTTTGTGTCACCATTTCTTACCTCTGAGCTGATAAGAACTACATCTAGGGATCAAGATAAAAAGTCCAGTTCTGGCCAAACTTTTCTCCTGCTCTGGGCCTTAGGGATGGAGGCTATCAGAGCATAACTATTATTGAATTTTGTTTTTATAAATCTGATTTCCTTTTTTTTTCCCCCTGGTGACAGCCTTTAGAAAAGCCACTGTTGGAAAGAAATTAGAGCTTCGATGGCTCTTGCCTGTCAGATGTGAGAACGTTGCTAAGAATCTCAGCAAAGGCCACTGTTGTGATTTCCTGAGCTCTCGTTTCTAGGTTCCCTTTGTTGGGAGTCATTCTTGACCCCTGTTCACATCAAATGTATGCCAAAGTGCAAGGATCCGCTCTAGGGATTTTCTGAACCTTACGAGGCTTGTGACATCGCCTTTCCCGTATTTAGGTCATGGCGTTCATTTTGAGGGTTAAAGTGACCAAGTCAGTTCCATACACATTAATGTAAAAGCTGTTGTGGGGAGGAGGGAGGATGGTAGCTTAGAGGAATATTAACTATTCTAATTTGTGCTGATAAACTTCACTTATCAATGTAACTCATATTTGGCTGCATGCACCTGACCCCTCATCTTGCCTCACGTGGTCCCCCTTTTCCTTCTCGGTAGACTAGCTCGCGCCCCGCCATCTCATCCTCGTGCCGTAGCATCCATCGTCCCGCGGCCGCCGCATCTCACTCCCCTCCTCTCCCGCCTCCATCACCGCCCCGTTCACCCCTTGGCGGAAGGTGCTGGTGCCCCGCCCGCATGCCGCGCTCTCCTCTGTGCTGGCACGTCACGGTGGCACTGTGTTCTTTCCTCTTCCTTTTTACTAACAGACGCAGACCAAACTGGAGCATGCCCGCATTAAGGAGCTTGAACAGAGCCTGCTCTTTGAAAAGACCAAAGCTGACAAACTGCAGAGGGAGTTAGAAGACACTAGGGTAATGGTTTTCACTATTTAATGAAGCAGAGCCGTGTATGTGCGTGGTGAACACCTCGGTGACTCGCCGTGCAGCTGGCCTAGCCTTGACCCAGTGGTTCCACCTCAGTTTGGTCCTGATGCTGTTCATGAGCTTACACGGATGGGTACGCCCAGGAGTCTTGTATCAGATCTTTCGTCAAAGACCCATTCCTTTGCTTAACTCAGCCAAAATCAAGATCGGAAACTCTACAGCCATATCCCTGGCGTGGACATCCACGGCCTCACTTGAGGTTCTTTGTATTAATACCTTGAAACTCATTTCTCCAGCTTGCCACAAGCAGTCAATTGTCCTCTTACTCTCACATTCCTAGTTCCTGGGTTTCCTAGATGACTTTTTATTTTTATTTTTTTTACTTTAGCTCTCTTTTCCTGCCTTCTTTCCTGGCCTCTTGGAGGAAGGGCATGGAAACATTGATTCTTTTAAATGAGAGTTGAGGACTTTCACCCTAGTTACCTTCCTTTTTTCTTGATACCTGCTCTCTCTTCGCACTTCCCTCCTTTCTGTCCCCTAGGAAGTTAAAATCTCAGCTGTCAGGAAGGAAAAGTATGTTGGGAACAGAATGGCTTCTTACCACTCCCTCCCCCTCAGAGCCATTACATCTCTCCTATTTTTGCTTATGTATTTATTAAAGCACCTACGCAGTGCTACTTCATGCCAGACTCTGTTCCGAGTCCTTTACAAGTATTAATATAGTCTCACCACAACCCCAGGAGGGAGCTGGTAGTATTGTCTCCATTTTACAGATGAGGACACTGAGGCACAGAGAGGTTAACTAATTTGCCTAAGGTCGCACAGCTAATAGTAAGATGGAGCCAAGATTTATATTTAGGCCATTTGGCCCCGGAGTCTGTGCCCTTAACCACACAGATAAATGTGTCTGTTATGGAAATAGTTTTGTGCTGAAACATTTAAGAAATAATGAGTCGTTTACACAGAAGAAAACATATATTTATGTAAATAATACACCTTTTAAATGATGAATTTGATTGTCAGTGGCTAAATTGCCAAGATCCTTAACTTTAAAATTTCAAAAATTACTCTATCTCTGATCAAATATTGATATCCTGATTTTTTCTTATGAATTATTTGTATTTTTAGAAATTTCTCTTGTTAAGAAATCATCAACCGATCTAAAAATCTAGATAACTGAATGATTTTTCTTCTCTAAATCATGTTTTTATTTTTTAAGAAGAAAGAAAATGTTCAGTCAGCCTCCAAACTAAAGCTATCTCCTGTGTATTGGGTGAGAAAAATGTCCTGGTAGTTTGGTGCTGTTTCTTCGTTGCTCGAGAGCCAAAGACTTGACCTGGGAAACAGAAGGGACGGATGATAGGACTGAGCCCCTGTAGTGAGACTGGCTGTTGAAGTAAGGATGTTTTTTTACTTCCAAACTCCTCTCCCAGATTGCTTTGTCATCAAGCAACTTGGATGCTTTTGTTGTTGGTTTTTGGCTGTGGATAAGAAGACATCCGTTCACAGCATGAATATTCATGTATTTCAGATTCAAGCTGTCATTTTTCTTTTTTTCCTAAATAAAAAAAAAATTTCTTAATTGATTTTAGAGAGAGAGGAAGGAAGGGAGAGAGAGAAACATCAATTTTTGTTGTTCTGCTTACTTATGCATTCATTGGCTGATTCTTGTACGTGCCCTGGCCGGAGATCGAACCCGCCGCAACCTTGGCATATCGGGAAGATGCGCTAACCAACTGAGCTACCCGACCAGGGCTCAAGCTGTCATTTTTCTGTAACAAGTCCTGTCTTCTGTTGATCCTCACTCTTGGTTTGTCAAGCGTGAAACCGACCAGTGACCCATATATGTTTCATATCACCTACATGCCTTTTAGGAAGCACTCTAGAATTCCTCTAAGCCAGTGAGCCCAGCTTATAAACAGTGTGGCCGGTGCCGTAGAGATCTCAGCAAGAATAAGAAATGACACCTAACTTTTCTGGCCTCTAACAGGAGAGGCAGGCACATAGATAGTTTCACCTGAGGGCAGACTTTGGGAAATAAAAAAATAGCTGTGAAAATGCTACATGAAGTATCACACTATTTCTTTTGCTTATTTTTTTACTTGGCATTTCCTTAGTTTGACTGTTTGTTCTGCCTAATTAAGAACTATTGCCCTACTGGGTTTATGTCATAGACCTTGTAGCAGTGAGGTTTATTAATGTTTTGTGTAATGTTACTTTGTGATAAACTTTTGAACTACTCCACCTCACATCCCAGTATGTTGATGAATTAGCATCTTTAACCTGAAGCGGCTATAGCCCTGAAACACGACGATTATAGACGAACAGTTCTGAAATATTTAATGACTTGATTGTGCAGTTTTGGATACCCAAGTACTTCTCTTGCTACCTTTTTGTGGACACTTTAGTCTTTATCGATATCACAGCCTGCAGGCGGACAGAGGAAATAGAGGCAGCACAGCCATTGCTTTCTGTCCCAGGAAAGGCAGTGAGGGGAGGAGTCTTTATCTGGAGGAGTTTGGGTCCTTGAAGTTTGGGACTCACTGGTGTGTTTAATTCATTCACGTTCCCTTCTATTTCCCAGGTTAGTCAAGTAATTTTTATTCCCAAGGCTACCATTTCCCACATACGTTGTGTACTAATCTGACTGCCTCAGAGGTGGCAGAGGGAAATAATTTCCTAAGAAAGAAAGGGCACAGGTAATGAAAGTGTTTTTCTTAGTCCTGGGGTGTTTGTTTAAGAGAATCAGGTTCTTGGGTCCTATCCCAGAGCTAAAATAGAATCAAAACACATGAGAGTGACAGGGCACCTGCACTGTAGACATACGTCCAGGTGACTTACGTGTACTCTAGAGTTTGAGAACCACTGGGTTAGGGGAACAAGGTATGTACCTCAGAATGCTGACAGAGTTAATTAAAAGTACAAAAAGGGGTACTATATAGGATTCTTACATATTATTGCAGGTAAGTCATCATTCTTTGTCATTTTTATAAATAGGTCAGTAAATTAGTTCATCACCCAGTTGAGGCATTTATTCTACAGTTGATGTGATATTTGTTGAAACATTGGTTAGGTAATTTTACACCTTTCATATCTGTGCTATTCAATAGAAGTATAATTTGAGCCACATATATATATAATTGAAAATTTTCTGGTACTCCCATTAACATATGTTTTTAAAAGATAAAAAGGAAATTAAGGTGAAATTAATAACATATTTTATTTAAATGAATATATATAAAATATTTCATCATGTAGTCAATATAAAAATCATTAAGATATTTTACGTTCTTTTTTCTCCAAGTCTTCAGAATCTAATGTATATTTTACACTGAGAGCCACATAACTTCAGATGAGCCCATTTCAAGTGCTCAGTAGCCATACGTGGCTCAGGGCTCCTATACTGGACAGCAGCGTCCTTTAAAATCACCTCCGTCAGGTTGATGAGCACTTATACAGAGGGGAGCTGGCTAGGGAAAAACAGGAAGAATCAGAGGATTCTTTCTTCCAGCCCGCAGCTGTATTTGAGAACTTTGAAATTTACTGTTTCTGTTAACTTATCAGTCGGTGGGTACTTCCCCAATTTAAGCCTCTTCAGAGGAAAAAAATATTTTTGGAGTTAAACTATAAGTTTTAAATTCCTTTAGCATCTCAAAGTGTCAGAAGTTTGCCAAATATTATAGTTTTGAATTGGAGCTACCAGAACTGGGCTTAGGTCAAGATCAAAGTTAGAGACAGATTAACATGTAGGCTGCCTTGAGATGGGGTAGTTATTTAAGATCTTCAAAGTTAAAATTGTCGGTGATCTGTTGTTTAAATGATCTCTTTTTCTTTGGACTGCTGTTAATAGGTGGCTACAGTGTCAGAAAAGTCTCGTATAATGGAGCTAGAGAAAGACCTAGCGTTGAGGGCACAGGAGGTAACCGAGCTGCGAAGAAGGCTCGAGTCCAGTAAACCTGCCGGGGATGTCGATGTGTCGCTCTCCCTTTTGCAAGAGATAAGCTCTTTGCAAGAGAAGTTAGAAGCCACCCGTACGGACCACCAGAGAGAGATCAGCTCTCTGAAGGAGCGTTTTGGAGCCCAGGAGGAAACTCATCAGAAGGAGGTGAAGGCCCTTCAGGCTGCCACGGGGAAGCTTTCCAAGGAGAACGAGTCCCTGCGGAACCAGCTTGGCCACGCCAACAAGGAGAACTCAGACATGACAGCGCTGTGGAGGTCCAAGCTGGAGGCGGCCATCGCGTCCCACCAGCAGGCCATGGAGGGGCTGAAGGCCTCCTTTAGCAAGGGGGTCGGGGCAGAGGTGGCAGAGTTTGCCGAGCTAAAGACACAAATAGAGAAACTGAGACTAGATCACCAGCACGAAATAGAAAACCTGCAGAATCAACAAGACTCCGAACGGTCCGCTCACGCTCAAGAGGTAGAAGCTGTCAGGGCTAAGCTGATGGAGGTCATTAAAGAGAAAGAGAACAGTCTGGAGGCCCTCAAGTCAAAACTGGACAAGGCAGAAGACCAGCACCTCGTGGAGATGGAAGACACCTTAAGCAAACTGCAGGAAGCTGAGATAAAGGTAAAGGAGCTGGAGGCACTGCAAGCCAAATGCAGTGAACAAACCAAAGTTATTGATAATTTTACAGCACAACTCAAGGCAGCTGAGGAAAAGCTCTTGGATCTGGATGCCCTTCAGAAAACCAGTTCCGAAGGTAAATTGGAACTCGAGAAACTTAGACAGCAGCTCGAGGCAGCTGAGAAACAGATTGAAAGCTTGGAGGTGGAAAGGAATGCTGAAAGTGACAAGGTTTGTGCCAGCACCCTCCATCTTTTTTTTTTCCAGTTGTGACTCTTACTTTGCATCGTATTTTTTTTTTTAAGTTGAGGTTAACTCATCTCCCAAATTCCTGATTTAGTTAAAACAGATTGCTTGGTGCTAGCAAATTCCCCCGTTGAGTATAGTGTCTTCTGATTATCTTGAGTATGGTTTCATCTGATAGGATTTGAGAAAATAATGGCTTGATTATGTGAGTTTGTTTTGGTTTCCTATAACCTGGACAGTGTATTCCTTTACCTCCGTGCTGTTCTGTGACCTCCTGTTCAAGCTTCTAGACCTCAAGATTCTAGAGGTCTAGAATCTCCTTTTAAAATAGAGAACTCCCCAGATTAATGGTGCTAAGGTAAATGAACGAATTAGATAGAAACTTATAAGATTATCTCCTTCCCCAGTACCATCATTGCCTCGTCTGTGAGGTTGTATATAAAACAGAGTGTGAGCTCTGAGCTCTACTTGACTGTCATAAATGAACATGCCACTATGAGTAACGTTCACAGCAGAATTGGGGTCTAGAGCCCAGAGCCCTTTGTAGTGCCTCTTATGTCCCATTGGAGTGTTTTCTGTGCCACAAGGAGAGCACAGTCTAGTTCCTACTTTAGGGAAAATACTGGATGGGGATGCTTTTGGTTGAGGTATAGGAAATTCTATGAAACATTCACCGGCTACATTTCCCATAGCTGTCTAGGCTTGTCAAATGTCGTCTTCGTTTTAAGGCTTATCTGAGGAGCGAATGCTCCTTCCCAGTACTCATGCTGCTAGTTGAGGTGCTGGTACTGATGCCGAAGGTTCTGAGCTACTTGCAGGAGAAGCTGCTCTGTCAGCAAAGAAGGAGGGGCTGTGAGAGTTAAATAGGGAGGAGAGGACAGACAAATGGCAGAAATCGCTAAATAACCTTCATTGAAGATGATAAACTACTTACAGGAAATTTTTCTCAAATCTCACTCGGGTCCAAAATACCGATCAAGCCCGGCCGGGCGTGGCTCAGTGGTTGAGCATCGACCTAGGATCCAGGCGATCAGGGTTCGATTCCCGGTCAGAGCACATGCCCGGGTTGCGGGCTGCAGCCGATCAATGACTCATCATTGATGTTTCTGTCTCTCTCTCTCCCTCTCCTTTCCTCTCTCTGAAATCAATAAAGATATATTTAAAAAAACAAACAAAAAAAACAAAATACCGATCAAAAACCAAAAATTAATTAGTGGAGAAAATGTAGCTAATGGTTGGTGTACTTTTTTACATGAAAATTTAATGGAAGCCCATTTCAGATGACTGTGGTCTAGTGCATTTTAAAGTTTCATTTTTATGTTGAAATACTATCGGCACATAAAAAATACAGAGACAGGTAACATGGACCACATATATCCATTGCTTCTATCCCAAGGTTCTTAAAGTCCAGGAAATGAAATTGCTCAATTGACTCGTTCAGAAAGTAAGCGTCCATACTTCTGCTTTAAACCATGCTGATGCTCCAAGTGCAGGTATAGGAAAGCACTCTTATCTTCAAATAGCCATTAGACCGTCATATCTAGAACTGACTGCGAAAAGCCATTGATTTCCTAGAGTTAAAAAAAAAAAGATTTCTTACCCATGGCTTCTCCCCTTTCAGTTGTGTTTGGTTGTTTGTTTTTCATAATTTTTTTGTCATTTTATTTTTTGTTTCTCATTCTTTTTTGTTTTGTTCATTTGCTCCTGCACCGCGTGACTCTGTGTGGTAGGCCAGTAGCATTACCAAAGAGCTGCAGGGGAAAGAGCTGTCGCTCAGTAAGCTTCAGCAGCACTTGGGTGAAGTCAGTCACGTGAAGGAGGCTTTGGAGAAAGAACTTGAGGTATTGGTAAGTACCTGCTGTGCCTCTGGATCTCAGCGTTTCTGGCCATTCGAATTGTTCCTATTTAAAAACGAAGTCTCCATAGAGAAAGAAGTATTGCACCTATTTCCTTTCTCTTTCAAAGTATTGATTTAAGTTTCGTGTATTGGTAATTGGCTGATAAATACCTTGAGGGGCATCAGATCAAACCCAAACTAGCAATAAAGGTAGGTATTACAGTCGTCACCCCTCATCCTCGGAGGATACATTCCAAGACCTCCACTTGCCTGGTGACAGCAAGCCCGCAAGCCATCCTGGACATTGGCACCCCGCTAGCAAGGCAGGGCGCCCCTTCCACAAATTCCCAGAATTTGCATCAGGAGGGTCCCTTTCCTTTCATGCATCCTTGTTCCTTAACCTTGAGTCCTAAGGCTTCTTTTTCTTAGCTTCTCTCAACTGTTTTCCCTTCCACCTTGCCTCCTGCATTGAATACTTGAGCTCAGTCAAGGCCCATAACCATGGGCGGTGCCGGTGACACCCACACACGGTAGGAAAGGAGCGGTGGGCTTGTGGAGGAACTAGATAAGGGAAATATACCACACACGTGCATATATGTAAATAAGTCTGCACACGCACACATGTACGGATGCACGTGCATACTGGTCATGCACACGCAAACCCCATTCACTCGTGCGTAAACACGCACAGTAGGCATACGGTAGTAATTGGTGCTTGTGTGTTTTTAGAATAAATTAGTTTTAGTGAAACAAAGCCAGCCACAAACAGTAGATGGCGTAGTTATAACTGGTTGATACATTTAATTTCATAATCTGAAATCTTTCTATTCTGAATACCCGATTCTTTTTCTTTAGAAAGAAAAGTTTGCTGGTGCATCAGAGGAGGCGGTCTCTGTCCAGAAAAGCATGCAAGGTATGTGTTTCTAGCATGTGAGCAGATCGCATTAGAGAGTGTCCCATTGTCGCAGCAGAGCTGGCCCCACACAGTACTCGCTGCTCAGAGCCCCACTTCACCGTCCTGGAGGCTCCTGCTGTGCTCAGTAGTACTGGATTCCATGGGCTTCCTGAAGCCTCACAGGCCCAGTAATCTTTTCTTCTCGACTTAGTTTGTTTCATATTAAAATGTAACTATACTTGGAGAACAATATTATTTTACCTAACCTTTAGTCCCTGATAGCGCTATTGAGTGTTAAGTGGAAGGCACCCGGTGCCTGCCTGATCTACAGGTTCAGAGATGTGGAAGAGATGCGTGCTTATTACTTCTTGAGGTTCATTGTACAGTGTTTGGTCGGCAGTGGGGCTTTCTTAGCATTCCCGTGACCTCAGATCTCAAGCATAGGATTTGATTTGATTTGATTGTAGGATAGCCAAGCTCTAGGTGGCTTATTAAATATGAAATATATTAAACTTTTAACTTTATCCCAAATAGAAACTGTAAATAAATTACACCAAAAAGAGGAGCAGTTTAATGAGCTGTCTTCTGAATTGGAGAAGTTGAGAGGAAATTTAACAGGTAAGAAGATGGCTCTGGTTACTAAACATTAGATATAGTAGGCTTCCTTGGATTTGAGATCATTGTGTGTTAGACTAACGTATCTCCTATTCATGTTTAACGTCTTCACTCGTTGTGGTGATATGATGGGATAAAATACTTGTTCGAGGCCTGTAACTTTCAGCAAATCCTCTCGGCCCTGTTTTCTACAAGTAAGCTTCCTCCACCACATCGCTCCTCTCCTGCTGCCCTCGAGCCAGCCAGCGCCTTTCATCGGCTACGCTAACAGCTGGCCTCCTGCTCTGCCTCCTGCTCTGCCCGTGTCCCCTTTGGCCTGTTCTCAACACAGCAGCCAGAGCGATCCTTCAACACCAAGTCAGCTCCTGTCACTCTTCCACTCAGGACTGCCCATTGGCTCGCACCTCACTCAGAGGAAAAGCTTGGTCCTTACCATCACCAGGCCCTGTGTGCTCTCTGTTTCACCTTGTACTGCTTTTCTCTGTCCTCTCTACTCCGACCATAGTGGCCTCCTTGGTGATCCCTGCATATCAGGCATGTTCCTGCCTCAGGGCCTTTGCGATTGCTTTCCCCTGGCCTGCAGGCCCTTTCTTTCACTTCCTTCAGGTCTTTACTTAAATGTCAGCGTCTCAGAGAGGCCCTATCTCGGAGTTAACCTCCTCAGCTTCTTTCTAGTTCCTTTCTCTGCTTCTTTTTTTTTCTTCGTAGCACTTGTCACTATCATACCATTTATCTTCTTTATTGATCTTTATTGTCTGTCTCCTTTGCTAAATATAATTTTCACAGGGATTGCTATATGAAAATATCCCCAGAGCAAGGCTGGGTGTACAGGATGCAGGCAGTACATTTTTGTTCATTATAACACAACAGTGCTATTTTTTTCTGTATATA
Source organism: Miniopterus schreibersii (assembly GCF_964146895.1). Lineage (NCBI taxonomy): Eukaryota > Metazoa > Chordata > Mammalia > Chiroptera > Miniopteridae > Miniopterus > Miniopterus schreibersii. The sequence continues at coordinate 25,758,731 of NC_138122.1, read as the reverse complement.
TTCAGACATGGAGTCAAAATTTAGAGAGAGAGATGAAAAAGAAGAGCAGTTGATAAAGGCGAAAGAAAAACTGGAAAATGACATTGCAGAAATAATGAAAATGTCGGGAGATAATTCTTCTCAGTTGACAAAGATGAATGACGAGTTGCGTCTGAAAGAAAGGTACGTGCGAGCAGGAGTAGGGGCGCCGCTTCAGGCCCCACGGCGGGTCTCGGTGGGCGGGAGCCCGGTCCTCAGCGCTGGGAGGTTTGTTTCCTCTCTCTTCTTTCTCCATTACCTCAGTATATCCTTGAATCTCCTACTTAACCTCTAAGGAATACAATCTTGTAGGCCTTTTGTTGACTTGTTAAGAAAAGGTAGTAGTTTCCCAATGGCAGTAACATCTTTTACAGGCAGTTAAAAATATCTTTAACCTATTTCAGTGTAATGCTAGCTGACGCTTATGAAGGGCGTACTGTGTGCCATGCACTATGCTGACAGCTTTAGAGATGGAGTGTATTTTCTAATTCTCATAATAATCCTGTGAGGTGAGTATACTGCTCTGGTCCTTACGCTGAGGTCGTGTTTGATTATTTCCTCCTATTGATAGCTGCCATATAAAAGTCAAATATCTTATAAAGCAAACATTTTCAGAGGACATTTTAGGACCATTAGACTTCCGATTCTGAAAGTGTCACTACCTGGCAAAGTTAAGTTTACACCCAGCCACGCACCACACACACTTCAATGTTGGTGGGTGACTGTGACTGGGCCTTGCTTGGCCCACTTTGGTCAGCCCTGCTGTGAGGCAGGTGCCACGGGTGGCTGTGGCATGGTGTCATGGAGAAGGTCCATTTCTGTAGGTGTTTTATAGGCATAACACCCAGAGGCACCACCAGGTTTCCCTCCTCCAGTCTCCAGGTTGATGTCCCATGTTTTCTGTACATCTTTCTTCGACCACATGGTTATCTTTAAGCTAGGACTTAAGGTTATTTATTGTCGTGTTTATATCTTTTGTTCTCAAGCATCCCTAGAATGAGTTTTTTATAATCTCGTCTGCTAAAATTTTGAAACTTTGTAAATACTCAATCTTTTTACTTTTCACTCATTTGTCCTTATACATCTGTTAACATAAAATAACAATTACAGTCGTTGTCACTCTAAATAATGTATTTATAACTATGACCATTGTTAAAATTATTCTTCAGGGCAAGTCAAGTTTTTGTTGTTGCTTATGTCAAATGTTATTAATTCCTCGTAATATTTATAGTCATTAATATAGTTATTAATAGTATCTTTTTAGTAGAACTCTAGAATTGAAAGCATTCTTTTGAAAAATCTGACACTTTGTGTTAAATTGTTCTAGAAACGTAGAAGAATTGCAGCTAAAACTTACCAAGGCCAGTGAAAAAGTGAGCTCTCTGCAGAAAACTATTGGGGAAGTAACACTGAAGGCCGAGCAGAGCCAGCAAGAAGCAGCTGCAAAGCACGAAGAAGAGAAGAAAGACTTGCTGGAGAAACTGCAGGGCCTGGTAAGGGAGCAAATGGGGGCCGTCTGCCCCGGTGACAGGGAGGGCAGCTCAGGTGTGGCCAAGTGACTCGTTCCTTCTTTTGGCCTTGCAGGAGAAGAAGGTGGAGCTGAGCCACAACCAGTGTCAGGATCTGAAAGCCAGGTATGAGGAAGCCAGCTCTAAGACCAAGGCTAAGCATGAGGAGGCCCTGCAGAAGCTGCAGAAGCAGCTGCTGGATGCGGAGGAGAGGCTGACGGCTGCCCAGCATCAGAACAGGGACTTGTTGCAGGAGATGGTGGAGCTGAGAAAACAAGCCGACAAGGCCAGAGTACGTGATGAGAGAATCACTTTGTGTTCATTTGCTTGAGTCCTATGCAGGCTGCAAGGGCAGGGCGCTTAGCAGGCGGCAGCTAACTGGATAAGCTCAGTTGGCCTTGACAAGCTCAGTCACCTTCCCACTGCATGACCCCGTAGTGAACCACACTTCCTGTGGCTTCAAGTGTTCTGTACCAGCCTCTGTCCTTCTCGGGGGTGGCCATGGCTGCAGGTGTCTCCCCTGAACGCACTGTGTGGTCATCACCCCCTTTGCTGCTTGCTCCCCAGCTGTCGCAGAGTCTGATGTGGCCTGAGCTCTGTCTGCCTGCTTGTAGCAGACTCTTGTGGAAGCCTTTTCCTCTCATCTTGGCCATCTCGCTGCCACCTTGTGCTGGGGTTAGGGGAGACCTGTTGCAGAAAAGCCAGAGGCAGAGGGCAGGTGAAGAGGTCAGCAGGGCGTGGAGCCTGGCTGGAGGAACAGCTCCCAGAGGAGAACTTAGAAGAGAGGGCTCTAGATAGCACTTTTCATGTCCCCAGAAGGTCACCGGGGTTTACTGGCAAGGAAGCTGGATGCAGGGACCATGAGGAAGCATCCTCTTATTAAACAGCACAGCTTGATGCAGTGCATTTTGCTTTATGCTATCAGGGTTGTATCTGTGCCCCAGCAGGTGTTTTTAGACTCTGGTAACTTAATGAAGTTCAACCTTTCTACTATTATTTAACCTTTTATAGTTCGTTGGGTTGTATTTTTAAAGATTCTTTTATGCATCCTTTCTACGATAGGAATTTTTGAATAATTAGAATGGCAGGGAAGAATCTTACAGCCTGACGTCAAAATCACGTGGCTATGTTTATCTTCTAGGTAGCTCATCAGGAATAATTTCAAAAGTTCTCTCAAAGATGAAAGGAACCAGTAGCTATCTCAGTACTTTGCAGAGCTAAACCCACTATGTAGTATCCTTTTTTTAAATTAAAAAAAAAAAAGTCATTTTTGGTTTCAGAGAGGAAGGGAGAGGGAGAGAGAAAGAGAAACAGCAATGATAAGAGAGAAACATCATCGATAGGCCGCCTCCTGCACGCCCCCTGCTGGGGATCGAGCCCACAGCCTGCGCATGTGCCCTGACCAGGAATCGAACTGCAATCTCCTGGATTCTAGGTCGATGCTCAACCGCTGAGCCAGACCGGCCAGGCTGTAGTGTCCTTTTAGGGGCTCTGTTCATCGGGATTCATTCCCCCGTTATCCAGCTTCTATGACATTTATTGTAAAAAAAATTTTTAACTTCTATGATTTAGGTTACATTAAGTTATTTGGGCTTGCATTTGTCTGCTTGATTTCATTTTGTTTCCATTCTTTCCACCTTTTGTTCCTGTAGTCGCTAACTTATTTGTTAACATCAGCCAAAAAAGAACTTGAACTAATGTCAGAAGAGCTGAGGGGTCTGAAATCTGAGAAGCAGCTTCTCGCACAGGAGGGCAATGCTCTAAAGTTAGAGAAAGGCTCGCTCTTGTCCAAGCTCGTAGAGGTGGAGGCCAGAATAACATTGCTGCAAGAAGACCAGCAGAAGCTGTGGTCGATAAATGAGGCTCTTAATTTAGAAAAGGAGAGAGTCTTCGCGGAAAAGCAAGGTGCTGAAAAACTGTGTCAACAGGAACAGCTCCATAGCGAAGCGTTGGCTGTCGAGAGAGAGAAGTTGCTTAAAGAAATCAATAATGCACAGGAAGAACTCTTGAAGATAAACATAGACAATGATTCTCTGCAAGCATCCAAAGCAGCCTTGCAGGCTCTCGTGGAAGAACTCCAGCTCAACAGAGACACTCTGCTTGCCGAGTGCGAGAAGAGTCGAGACGAAAAGGAGCGCCTGGAGAACCACATCAAGAAGCTTATCACAGAGAACCTTGCCTTGGCTAAAGATAAAGACGAGATTATTCAGAGGCTTCAGAGCTCTTATGAGGAGCTCGCCAAAGATCAGAAAACCTTGGTGCAGGAGATCAAAGATCTCACAACAGAGAAAAAGTTAGCGTCAGAGAAACAGTCAGGCCTTGAAAACACGTGCGTAGCCCTGAAGGCAGAAAGGGACGCACTCCTGCAGAACAGCAGGGACCTGCAGGTGGAGAAGAGCACTCTGCTCCAAGACCAGGACAAGCTGAACATCAGCCTGGCAGCCGCGCTCCAGGTCAAAAAGCTGCTCAGCGCTGAAGCCAGTGGGCTCCGCACGCAGCTGGACGACACCAGCAAAGCTCTGAGACAGGCTGAGCTGGAGGCGGTGCAGCTCCAGGCCACCAACACCAGCCTCACAAAGCTCCTAGAGGAAATTAAGACCAGCCGGGAGATCACGGACTCCGAGTGCATCCAGCTCCTGCATGAGAAGGAAATCGTGGCCTCGTCCGAGAGGAGGCTCCTGGCCGAAAAGGAAGAGCTTCTGCGTGAAAACAGGCTCGTCACCGAGAAGCTCAACAAACGCTCGGAGGAGGCTGCCCACGTTGAGGTGAGCCTAAACGAGAGGATCGCTTACCTGGCTTCCGAGAAGGAGGTGGTTTGTCAGAAAATGTCCAAGATCAAAAAGCAGCTTGACAGTCTCCTGCGAGAAAAGTCAGTGCTGGAAATGCAGAACGGAGATTTGCTTGCAGAAAGAGAAAACTCCATCAACACCATCGGAGAGCTTAAGAGGAAGTACGACCAGGAGTCCGCAAACAGAAGGGTCGTCGTGCAGGAGAAGATGAAACTCCTCGGGAATCTCGATGCTCTGAAGAGAGAGCTTCAAGAGAGGAAAAAGGAGAACCAAGAACTGGCAGCCACCAAGTGTGAGCTCTCGCTGATGCTCAAAGAGGCTCAGAATGCCAAGAAGCATCTAGAAAAAGAGCATAGCAGTGTACGGCAAGCCAAGGAGAGCTTGAATGCAGAACTGGAGACGTGCTGCTCTGAGAAGGACATGTTGCTGAGGGACGGGCTGAACCTGCAGGAGGAGTGTCAGAAGCTCAACGAGGAGGTGCAGGCAGCGCGGCGGTCCCTCACGCTGGAGAAGGAAGCCAGGGCCAAGGAGGCCGAGTCCTCCTCGTATGAGAGCAGCAAGCTCTACGGGAGGGTGGCGCTCCTGGAGCAGGAGCTGGGAGAGCTCAGGGCGCATACTGAGGAGCTCCAGGCTGAAAATTTCATGCTAATCCAAGAGAAGAGCAAATCGGAGCAAAAAGTGGCGGAGATACTTAAGGAAAAGGAGCTCCTGGCTGCAGAAACGGCGCGGCTCGCCGCCAACATAGAGGCGCTGAAGAGCGACTTCGCTTCCTTGTCCAAGTCCAAGTTAGAGCTGCAGGAGCTGCACAGCTGCCTCAGCAAGATCCTGGACGACCTCCGGCTGAAGCACGAGGTGACCCTGGCCGATCGGGCCAAGGCGCTGCAGGACAATGAGAGCCTGCTGGCGGAGAAGAGGGAGGCAGTGCAGGAGAGGGATGAGCTCCTGGAGGAGAAGGGGAAGCTGGCCGAGAGCCACTTCGTCCTGCAGAAGGAGGTCAGCCAGTTGGCCAAGACCAACAGCCACCTTTCCGCCAATCTCCTGGAGTCTCAGAACGAAAACCGTATTTTGAGGAAAGACAAGAGCAAGCTCACTCTTAAAATTAGGGAGCTCGAGACTCTTCACTCATTCACGGTAAAGTGGGAGGTCCCAGCACTGAGCGCCCGGACTCACTGCACTAGCTCGCTAGTGGCCAAGGGCATCTGTCCATTTCCATACCAGGAAACCACCCCATTCGCTCAGCCACTTGTGTGTCTCCAGCTGTTTGTTGCCACCCGAAAGGGCAGATGCTGACTACATGCCTAACTGCAGTAGCCTCTCTCCCTCAGACAAGTTGTCCGCTGTGAATAACAAAGGTGTACGTTTTAATTTGGGGGCTCTCCGTGGAAAGGCCCACTGTGGTTCTTACGGGCGTCCGAACACTAGTAAAGCGGGCACGTGAGATGTACAGTGTCTTCCATTTGGCTTCTTACTGTTTCATTGTGTCTGCCCATTTGGAGTCGGAAGATGCTGGCGGAGCCTCCACGGCTGGTGTCGGGGAAGGTGTAACGCAGAATTCCCATTCGCTTTATTGGACCACTTGAAATTGCCAGCAACTTCCTAAAAAAGATTTTCAGTCATTTTAATGATTATTTTTAATAGATTGCCAGCCAAGGGTTTATTCCCGTATTTCCATTATCTTTTTTATTCACAGCCATATTGATATTCATCATCCACAGCTTCTCATAGACTTCTCCATTCAGTGCTTCTCCTCAGACACTTGCCCCTTACATTGTAATTGCCCAAATAATTTTTATTTCTATTTGAAAGATTCCCCACCTAAATTCTGAGTGATTTCAAAAGGCCCCCAAGTAGAAATAGCAAGAATAGTATTTTAACCTTGAACAGGAAATATGATTAAGAGAAAAACTCAGCTGTATAAGGATGCTACTCTGTATTATCACTGAAC